>NC_134060.1:8448981-8748981 GCF_965140245.1 Athene noctua
AACCCGTCTTCTGGAACCTAGGTTCAGGGCACCAAACTCTGTGGTCTTCTAAAGTGTTATCCATGTTACTGGAACGCTTTACATCAGACTTTATGGGAAATAAAGTAGTACACAATACGTAGCATTCCTGGTGGCTAAATACTTATGATCAACTTCATTAATGGCTAGGATTTGAATAAGATTACATTTCTTACTGCTGAGATCCGGTAGATGGATACCATCAGAATCTATGGATCTCAAACGGTAAGAATTTGGTAACCTTGCCCTTGGTAGTCCCAAGTCTCCCCATATGCAAGGGGACAGCTTGAACCATTCTGAAAAGCATCTTACTTTCAAGAGAGACTATTCCTTGGGGTTTTTGCCATAAACCCTTCCTTGAAGCTTGACAAAAAAATTGTTTTTGAAAGGCTCGGACAACTTACAGCACCCTTGATACACCAACAATTTTCTAACACACTAAGACTACCTCTGAAGCCGATTACATGTCAATACCATTGATCAGTAACATGATCAATACCCAGCACTGAAAGACGTTGGTCTTTCAACATATGCAGGGCTGGAAACATAAGGAAAGGCAAAGCACTCATCTCAAAGATCTCAAAAAGTCTCAAAATTACCTTAGCCTTCGTGTTAAGTCCTAAATAGCAGCCTTGAGAGGACTACAACACACCCAGGAACAGAATGCTTCTAGAACAGAGATGAGTACAGCTGCGATGGCTGCAGGAACCAAGCTAACACGGGTCACCTCACACACTGCTAATCTTCACAGGAGACACTAGCTCCGAGTTTAGCTCATAAGCAATATTCTTCCACAGCCAGATTGTTGCCTGAAGTCGTCACCTCCAGAGAGCAGGAAGCACTGTTCAGCTAGCTGCTCCTGTACCAAAGCTCCTTCCAACCAAGTGCTTCAATAGTCAGCAAATTGCTGCCTTTCTAAAGTTCAAACAACCCCCCCACTGAAACAAACTGCTCAGGTTAAGGTAGCAAATGACACAGTCACTTCCTAGAGCACAACCGCTCAAGGTGTCATCTCCAAACAGGTAGGAGTAAGGTCTAACCTGAAGCTGAACGCACAATTGTTAAGATTACTCTTTAGAGTTTGGGATTGGGTGGACAATTTTGCCAGAATGTGATTTGAGGCTCTTGGGGGATACACTAATTTAAAAAAGAATTTCATCTTAACTACAAATGTAACCCCTAAAGCAAGACACAGAAGGTGAACCAATGTTTTCATACTTCAATAACCTGGATAACATCTGGAATGTTGTAACATTACATATCTACAGATAAAATAAAAGAGGAACTGAAACAAGACATACATTTTCACTCAGCTAGAGTAGAGGAGCAATAGCTAGTACTTTAATATACAGTCTACCAGCAGGGAAGTTCAGAAACTCACAAGAGACACTGTGACAAAACTGCATTTTGACAGGCCTCAGAAGTCCCAAAGTCAGGATAGTATGAACATACGTGTCTACAATAGCAAAAGAAAATTCCTTGTTTCACCTACACTGTAAATACATTATTTTGCTGGGAACATTACAAGACCTGCTTCCACTCTGGAAGTGACTAACATAACTCAAACATGAATATTTACACTCCAGCACAGGTCATTAATTTGCAGGAAAAGTTACACTTGTGCCTTCTATAAGTTAAGAAATTGAAAAGATGCTCATATCAGGCTGTGGCATTATTATCCCTGAATTAGCACTAACAGTGAGTAGAGGGGACAAAATTGCTTTCAGTTTACTTACAAAAAGAAATCAGTATTTCCCTCTCCTAATAATAACAGCTCAACCATTTTCAATGTTAGGTCAAAAAAAGCATCACTATTACTGTGTGTTTGGACACAATTCTAAATGATACCCAGTCTTTGTGCAGAAATGTAGAAACAAGGCTCGCTAGTGCAGATTGCCTCTCCTTCCCCGTGAGAAAGCTGTGTTCCAGCTGCAAAGGAACAAAGCAGCAATCCAACTGCTGATCCATGTTAACATCAAATTATTGCAGCCGAACACAACATGTGCAGGAGCAGACTGTGCTGAAAGTCTCAAGACAACAGAATAACGGACCACAAGCTGAACTGCAATCAGGAAGAAGGTCTACAAAGGAGTCCTCTCCATACAATCATCCAGTGTCTTCAAGTAAAGAATAGCAGCACACAATTACCACTAAGTACTGAAGTTAATTAGGAAAACAGACAAGTTAGATGAAAGACAGAGACAGAGCTCCACTAAGTTTGACCTGATCTTAATCTGGATCATATTCAGTCTCACATCTCGTTGGAAAACAGCAGCTAGAAACATAAGATTGCCAGAAAGTAAGAACATTGACAAAACTAAAAAGACAGGAGCTGGTAAAGAAAATCTTCAGGAAGCTATAAAAGTGAAAATCCAATTTGGTGAGGGCAAACAAAAAAGATCCTTAGAGGAGAAAAGCAGAAGCAGCAATTCCTTAATTTCAAAAGGGATATTGGCAAACAAGAACACAAATGTCATTCAACACTGAAAGTGAGTTTTGCTATCAAACAGTATTTTTCAAGTGAAAAGAGGAGAGATACTTTAAGGAATTTATCTTAATTATTAAATACTGTTATGCCTTTAAAATTGCTCTGCAATAACATGCAGTAATTCATGCAAATCCAGACTATATCAATCTGCATAGCCAAAACATTTGGAATTCCCCACAGCTGAACAGAGAGACCAAACCCACCTCAAATAAGACCAGCATTTCGCTGTCACCTAAACTGCAATACTTAATAGCCTCCTTCTACTGTAAACTGTGTCAGGACAGACTAGGGAAATACCAGCTACTATCACTATTACATTTTTAGGTTTGCACAATCAGAATTTCCTAACGCAAAAGGTCGTAACATGACAGCTTTACACCTCTACTGCATTACCTAGGTTTTTGCAGGCTTAAACTTACAAAGGAAATTATTAAGGTCTGCAATGAGAATAAATGAACAGTAATACACAAGCTAATGCTGTGTGTTTTGGTAAATTTCCAATATGCAATCCTGCTCTAGTATTACTGACCTATTTAATATTCATTAAACACATATTTCTGCTTCAAAGTGACAGAGAGAGAAAACCTCAGTTATAGACATTGCTTCTACATATAGCAGACTCCATGACTCTTCTTCCTAACAGCTGTTTGAATTAGAAGTTTCAATGCATTTTAACAGCCAGCATAAGATGACCTGACGCTCTTGATGCCTGCATTAGTAAAGACAAAGACAGAGAGATCCACCAATGTATATGGTTTCAGTAGCCTTTAAAAATACAGCAAGACTAGCTATGGAATGACAACTGAAAATGTGTCATCTTCCTACATCACTGCTTCATGCATATCCCAGGATTTCTAAGAATGGGGAAAGGATATGATGACCTGAAATCTACTTATCGAGATAAGTAGACAGCTAGAGACAGGCAGCTAGATATAGCCTGTTTTAAAATTGCTTCTAATTAGATGACTTAATATACTGCTTGCAGAATTAACTGCTTAAAAGACTGTTGTGTGTACAGGATAGCACGAGCCTATCACTGCCTACCTTCCACGTTTCCTCCTTCATGGGATAAAACACTACTTCACTGATTATGCCTCAAACTGATTTCAATAATCATTCTTAGAGGCACAAAATGGGAAATACCAAAAGTGTATTAATATTAGGTCTCAAGGATTAAATCCAAAGTCTAAGCTAAATTAAATAGTAAAGACACTTGCTTTATTACAACTACTAAAATTCCGTTTTTGATAGATCAGCTACAATTAGGGGCGGGGAAGATTTTTACCACTGCCCGTGTTTCAGACAAGTGTATGAGCTATAGTGTTCCTGTATCAAGCCAGAAGCCAACATCCACAACTGCAGAGAGATTACAGGGGCAAATTTAAGTGATAAAAGGTAAGTATCCCCAAACTGACATCAGTCCTGTTGTCTACATTCTCAAACCTGTCCACCACAAAGAAGCCAATTAAGAGCAGTAGAACTGACTACTAACAGTTATTCACACCAGTGATGAACCAGCAAGAGTTCAACTACTAGATTTCAGATATTCTCTAAAACCAACTAGCACACACATCATATTGTAAAACAGCTAAACTTTGTAAAAGCACGATTTTGTAGCTAGTAGAGTGATACCAACACCAGACCTAACTAATGGTGGTAGCTGTAACTACAGCAGACAAAGAATGAACAGGGTACCGCTAATGCCATAAATTTCAAAAGCTGCTTCCTGAACAAGACTGACTAAAACATTTCCCAATGTAAAGTGAAGTTTTACAACTCTGTCAAATGTAATGAGGAAAGCACTGAAGTTTAAGCACATGGTATCCAACAGAATTTAAGATCAGAGTCATAGTTTAAAGTGAAAGGAATGATGGTTGATTAAATCTGTTCTCCTGCACATCAACTACCCCAGTATACCTAACCTCTTTTCTCTCTGAGGAATAAGTGAATGTTGGTACACAAGCAGGTGTGGCAGCTAAGAGCCAAAGAGGCTGTTCTGGTCAATAAGCTTCCAAAGACAAGTCAGTAGAGTCATGAGAATCTAGTACGAGAGGTTTGGCATATTCCCATTGTTATTAGGCTGCTCTTCTGTGTTTTTCCCCTCCTTCCACATATGGGGCCAGCAAAGAAAACACTGTAGAACAATCATTCAAAACCAGACACAGGATTCATGATGCTGCACCTGACCGAGCTTAATTTCTGGCAGTAAAACAGGTAAGTAGCGTCAGAGAAGATCTCTCTTTACTCACCAGATGGCTCCTCCGGCTCGCTTTCATTCTCTTCTTCTGCAGGAGCTGGTGGAGGTGGTGGTGGTAGTTTTTTCTCCTTCTCAGCTTTAGCATTTCTCTCTTCTTCAGAGTAATACTCATCTTCTGACAGGTTTGCAAGACTCTCATCCATCTCTCTATACTCCACCTGTAAAAAACACAACATCTGTAAGTATCACTATTAAAATCAACATTGCAAGCAATAAAATTGGTTACAGCTCAAAGACCTGAATTACCTTGCCCACAGTCTTATTACAGTTACCATAAAGTCTTCAACAGCCTAACAAGTTCCATGTGTTTTACCTCCACTAAAAAAAAATGTCTTCAGCACCCAACCACCCAATAACAGGATCCTTCTACTCATATCGAGCCAAGTTCATGTGTATTTGTTATATCACCATTTAACCTCTCTAGTTTTCTTCCCTTCCTTCCCCTCCCTGTCAAACCCAGGGATAACAAATTGCCTCTGTGTCCAATCCATACGTTCCAACTTGAATTCATCTGTCAAACATGGGTGACCAGAACTGTACACAAGAATTCCTGAGGAAATCCCACCCGTGTCCTGTACAGAGATGTATATTGCAAAGACAGTACCCCATTTACTGGAAATCCTGCCCTGGTACAGAGGATCACATTTACCTCCTCTCCAGGATGGTCACACTAGTGGCTTAACGTAAGACAAAAAACCCCAGTAAATCTTTATTGCCGTATGTGTTTTGTTCTGTTCTCCAATAAAAATAAATAATATGATCAGCTAAAAAGACTCATTTCAACTTAAAAGGAACACAGAAATCCCAAGAACTAAACTAGAAGGGATGCACCTCATACTGTTTAATAAACCAAGTGTTTTTCCAAAGTAAGAAAGTTTTGTATATTGCTAATAAACTTCCCTACCTATTGAAAAGGCAAAAAGCACTTCTCAATACGCAGCCATAGGAAAAATAAAAAGAAAGCAGCTACTGATTGTCCAACATCCCACCTCATGGCAGAAGGTCAGCTTCTACCATGAAGTGACAAAAGCAACTCTGCATTTCTCATCAACAGAATGACAAATCCTCCACAGTCAGAGTTCAGTCATTAAGAAAGGGCAATAATGGGCAGGATTCAAAGTAGCATTGGGAAGCCTGTGCATAGGAAAGCCTAAAATTCAGTACAACACTAACACGCTCCACCATCTTTCAAAAATTCACATTTCACCCTGTCCAGCACATTCAGTTTTTCACACTTCTGAGCAAATATGGCACCACCAGGATCTTCTGTGAACTTCCACTCTGAATCAAGTTACAGTGATCCCACAGCATCATAAGTACAGTATTACAGGTATTTGAAACCAACACAGACTAGTTCTGCGCTAAGGCCTTCCGAAGTTTCCCACCCTCTTTGAGCTTGCACAACTTCCAGAGAACAATCAAGTCCAATGAAAAATGAAAAAACTTCTTCCCAAATTTATTTTTAACCTGGATACCCTCCCCAACTGAGTTCAAACCACGAATATTTTGCAGTAAGGTGACCTTGTGCTAGCCTGAATTGATCACGGCAATATACTGTGTTAAAAGTGATTAATGCCCAGGGCAAATGGGTATTGTCAATGCAGAGAAACATCACTGAAAAACAACCCACAGGTAGCGTGCTAATTCCCACTTGTTAACAGACCACTATAAAGCAGGTAAACCCCAGGTATACTGCCTCTGAAGATCACAGAAGCACAGAACGGTTTGGGTTGGAAGGGGCTGTTAAAGACCATCTGGTTCAACCCCCAGCCCCGGGCAGGGACACCTTCCACTAGCCCAGGTTGCCCAAAGCCCCGTCCAACCTGGCCTTGAATCCTCCCAGAGAGGGGGCAGCCACAGCTGCTCTGGGCAGCCTGTGCCAGGGCCTCCCCATCCTCATGGTAAAAAATTTGTTCCTTATCTAATCCACCCTCTTTCAGTTTAAAAGATGCACCAGACTGACCTACCCAACAGGAACTATACGCAAAGTCCAGCTATAACGTCAAACAAGAACTCTGAAGAGCAAGACATTCCATGCCACAGCTAGACTGCAACAGAGGTCCTAACGGCCATTTCAGCTTCCGTGTCAAACAGAACCACCTCTGGGCACAGCCAAGATCTGCAACAAGGTTTCCAAGAAAGTTTCACCAAAAAAGTGGCAACGTTCTCAGATGTTCAGAATAACATATAAGTATTACAAACCACAGTCCCGAGTTACTGGAAGCCGTTTAAGGCCTTTAGATTTCATTCCTAAACCTCATCCTTAACACAGCATTGGCTCAACCCTCCAACGAGGAGCTGAAGAACAGCGCACCGAGTGCCGCCAGCAGTTTTATAGCCTTTCATGTACAGCAGCATTCCATGCGCGCAAGCCTCAAGAGAAGCTGCACCCACATGTCCCTAATAACAATATGAATGTGCGCATGAAAATACAAGATTATAAGAACTTAGATGCAACGTTAAGCTGTTTCTGGTGGTTTTTTACTGCTCGGTATCTGAGCAGAAAGCCCTGAAGGGTTCCAAGGACTCTTGCAGACTACTCTCCTTTGTGAAAGCGCATGAGTGCTGCCCTGCCCTTACAGAAGTGAGCTGTGACAATACGATACCTTAATCCGCATTAGCTTCCAGTACATCTGCATGTTCGGCCTGGAGGAGGACTCGCCTCCCCAGGGCAGCACCCGCACCCCACACGCCAATGCCGCCCAGTAAAGCCCGATCGGGCCGGAGGCTGGTCAGCTCAGCGTCCCCCAGGCACGGAGCGGCCCCGCAGGCCCCCAGACCACCGCCCGCCCCACCGGCCCCTGTCCAGGGAAGAGTTCCCGGGCGACGCGGGCTGCCCCGAGCAGGGCCGCGGCCCGGCAGTTCCAAGGCCTGAGCACGTCCCGCCCGCGGCCGCGGCGCCCGCCAGACCCGCACTCCGGCCGCGCCTCCAGCACCTACTTTGGCCCGCTTGCGGCGGCTGGTCCTGCGACCCTCGGGGGTCTCGGCGATGCCCGTGGTTTCGGCGCCGGGTGCAGGGGCGGCCCCAGCAGCCGGCGGCTCGGACAGACCGCCCGGGGGCGAGGCCCGCGGCGGCTCCTTCTTGCGGGGAGTGCGCTCCGCAGCCCCGCCGCTCTCCCCAGAGGAGCCCAGGGCCCCCGCGGCGGCGGGCGGAGGCACTGGCGCCTCAGGCCCGCCCTCGCCGCCCGCCGCCGCCTCCGCGGCCTTCTTCCCCCCCGCCAGCATCACCCCGGCCGCGCCGCGCCGCGCCGCCCGCACAAAGGAGAGCGCCGGGCCCCGCCGCACCGCCTCCTGACGTCACCTCCGGGGTGCGCGTGCGCAGCCGGGGCGGGGCCTCCCCCGCCGGGGGCGGTCCAGGGGCGGGGCCTGCAGGCGGGAACCGCCCCGCCGCGGGATGGGGACGGGGACGGGGAGGGGGAGGAGCAGCAGCAGTCCCCGCCGCGGGAGGAGGGAGGGCGCCCGCCGAAGAGCAGCTCAGCCGCCGAAGCGGCACACCGGCTGTGAGATTGTTACCGATTGTCAGTGATTTGTTATTGATTTGATTTGGGAGTTTATGATAAAAATTATCATAACTAACCAAATTTTATAAGAATATTAATTTTATAAAACGTAGAGAATAATTGTATATCGTTTTAAGTAACCATGGAAATATTGTGTACCCATGTAATCAGTTCTGCTGCTATGAGTTCCTTTGTAAAGCCCCAGACCAAGGCCAGTTATAACCATTAGTTAGATAATTGTGTTGTCAAAGTACTATTGTTAGACTGCTTGGTAAAAGTGATTCATTGTCTTATAGACAATAGGGGCTATATTGTACAAGAGTCTCGAAGCATGTTAAAGCTGCAATGTGAGCCAAAGTCCTTGAGTCAGGGACACTGAGGGGTCTTTTCTGAGGAGTCACAGTCTCTGGTGGTCACAAAAGCAGCCCCAGACTCATTTCAGGACTCCAGCATGCATGACCAGACAGAGGCGTGGGTATGAAAACGAGTTATGGGAATTAACATGGTTATGTATGAGCACTTGATTACATAGGATACAATAATACATATTAATCAGCATGTTATACTAATTAGGTGTGAGTTGTTGGTAAGACGACTCCCCTACACACCCAGCACTGCTAATAAAGGAGTGTCTGCTCATCTACATCACACTGGTGTCGATAAATTCTTTGTACCGTTTTTGGTAATAGGATCACCTCCAACCTGCCTCTCCTGGGATGGTGCCAGGGCTCCCAAAGATGGAGGCCACAAGAGCCATGTCTCAGGCTCCCTGGAGGTGGTGCCTGCCTGCCCCAGCCCGCACTGTTCCTACACGTAATGGTTGCCTTGAGTTCACAAATTCTCCTCAGGCGTGTTCCAGGGGAGCCACTGGCAGAGCTCATCACTGTATGCAGGCATCCCCGGGTCCCCATTTAGATGACTTTAGGAAGCTAAAACAAGGCCCATCAGCTCACTTCCGTGCCATCAGACAAACAGACCTATGCCCGAATCTCTTCCACAGTCTCCCTGCCTACACACTTAATCCGAAGTGGCAGGACCTGTTGGTGACCAAGTGAGTTCTGTGGCCAGAGCAGTCTCGAGTGCATGCCCGACTCACAGAGTGCCCTGAAATGTGCCAAGACTGCTGAATTTCCATAAATCATTCCCATTTTACTACTACTGCTGTCTCCTTCCAAGGTCCAGGGCTTTTTCTCGCCCGTCCTCTCTCAAGCTTCTACTTACAGCACCAAAAAAAGCCGGTGAGGCAGGGAGCGGGAAGCTGGAGCTCTCAGCTGTTGGGCAGGACACTGCTGATAGGTGCCCACCAGCCCCATGGATGCCTGTGTGGACTGTACAGCCACAGATGTTTTGCTCTGGGTTCCCGTGCCTTGAATATTTGAACATCATTAGCTAAAGGTAACAAAACAAAAGCCCACTCTTGCTAACTTTCTTGCCTCTCACCTCAAAACTGGTCATTAATCAGAAGGGATGTATGGCTGATCCTACTAGATGTACCTTGTCATCAAGCTGGTTTGTATTTGTAGACACTGTAGGAGGATTCAGATACCTGGGAAGGCAGCAGCTGCACAGTGATTTTGACCATTCTCAGAAACAGAGGAAGCAACCAGAGGCTGTAAAGGTCTGCAAAATGTAGCCGGTGCATTCCAGAGGTCTGCACAGCACACACTGACAATACCAGTGATGAGAAGTGACTGGAGCTGACTGGAACCTACTCTGGACTCTTGTTCAGAGGAGTTAGATGATGAAATCCATCTGGGAGAACTGCAGAGATCAGCTCCAAACAGTGACAGGGAAGAAAAGGAAGCAACAGTCAATTGCCATAACAACACTATCTTCACCTGTAAGCCAAAGTATTTCATGGTTCCGTAGGAACTGGCATATACTTCATTATCTCACTTTATTCTCCTTTTGTTCGTGTTTAGCTAAATTTCTGAAATAGCCACAAAATTAATTTTTGAGTTTTACCTAATGGGTGAGACAAATGTTTTTCTCAGAGCACGTTTAACATGTTTTCCATAGTTTTACACCAACCAACATCTCAGACTCAAAACTTGATGTATTTATTTACTCCACTGAATTGACAGATTCAAGTTAATCCTTTTAAGGGCCATTTATTAAATGCAGTTACCATGACAAATATAGGCTCCCCATTTTGTAAAACTGTCTCCTAAGTCCATATCTACAGTATAGCTTCATATTCACTAGAGTATAAACACAATTAGAATAAGGCATACAAAGGGCTTCCAGCAACGTATCTTGTTGCACCTGAGACATCATCTCATAAGGCATTGTTCCCCATAATCAGAAAAGAAAATGTAAGCTAACATTAAAGTCTCTGAGAATGCTCTGACATTTGAAACAATGAGAATTTACTTTGATTGTTTTCTTTTTGTACAGAGCTTTTTAATTTATTGCAGATATAAAATCTGTTTTTTAAATTAAGTACTCAATGAAGTATGTGCATTCAGTCTGGTCCAGAATGTTTGTAGGGCACATACAAACTTATATTTAAATTTTACCTTTATTTCAACAAAAGTAAATTTAATTCTACCTTTAATCAGAAGCATCTGAGATAATCAGTGCAGAAGCCATTTCTGCCATTATTCACTTTGTCCTTCACTAACCTATATGAACAAACTGTGTCTTGGGCTATTTATATCAGAACAACGAGGAATATTCTCTAAGTATTCCAGCACTGCTATTTCAGCTGGATTCATATTAATGGAAAACTCTCCATGGAGTGGAGGACAAACCCCCTCAGAATGAAAGTTTGGCTCTGAAACACTGTCTGAGCAACTGGACACTTCCATACACACAAAAAATTTAGCCAAAGTACAACAGAAATGGAGGAACTGAGGTGTGGAAAAGCTGTTAACCATTCTGCTCACAGGCAAAAGGGAGAAGAACAGATACGTAGCAACTTGTTAATATGTGAGTCCTGTCCTGATTCTCCATAACATCCTTCCACATGCCCAGCAGCACAGTGGAAGAGGCGCCCAATCTCATTACAATGCTACTACTGTCAAATGCTCATTTTCAAGGAAGACGTAGTACATTTCCTCAGTTGTAATTCATCCTTCTTCCCACACTTCAGAGAGAGGAGGTTTTATTAAGTAACATTTTCAATTACGACAGACATGACTCCAGGAGAAAGGCCTGTACTTGCATTCAGCTTTTTAAAATACAAAACAGTGACTGGTGAGTACAAGTATTAATATACAGGAAATCAAGTTGCTCAAACCCTCTTCATTGTGAAGAGGGTTGAGACTGGGAAGGTTCACAGAATGCTGAGAATGGGAAAAGGATCAAAAGCAATGTTCAAGGCATACACAAACTGAAGAAATAGGTGCTTTGAAGTCTGTAATTTTGTCTTCCTCCCTTTACAAGTCTATACTATGATATGGAGATAAAAGCCAGTGGCGGGGGAAGGTCTTCACCCGGTACTTTTTCTGAATTAAGTTCCACAGTTTTATTTCTGTTTAAAAAAGTAATTTATAATTTAATACCTGTTTCAGGATTCTCAGATCTGTGGTGCTGTTAACATTTCACTTAATTGGCATTCTCGATTTTTAAAAAGAAATTAAAAAGCAGCTCTGAACCTTGCTTCTGAGATGGAAGCACTGTCTCTGAACCAGCAATGATTCCTGTCACTCTTGCTTTGCATCTTTCAAGGCCTGAAGTCTTTCTAAAAGGGGTGGATGGGAGTAATGCCACATTGAAAATATCCAGTCAGAAACAGGGAATCCTAAATTATCTTTGTTTAGCTTGATCAAAGCAGAATATAGGTCTTTAGCCTTCCCAAGTTCCTTGGCAAATGCATCTGCTTGAAACTCAAATCGTCGGCTTAATACTGTCAAACAAAATGAGAGAACCTGTGGAGAGAAATGTATTAAAAATTATTTTAAAATTCAGCTCTTTGCAAGTTCCTTACAGCATCAGTAAATACTATTGTATCTACCTTCCCACATCCACGCACCACTGTGGCTGTAGAATGATCTCACTAAGGTTTATCCAGGCCACACCTGAAACTGGGAGTCTTGCCCAACATGGAGCACTAATTCTATTTATTGAGATAGCAAGTAGAGCCCCTAGAAACTTTCCCCCCAGTCAAGATAAAATCATCATTTAAATAGGGTGATACTTCAGCATCTATGTCTTGAAAAAAATTTACCTCATTGTAAGGTGAAAAAATGAACTGGAAAATAATCATCAAGCCTATCAGGGTAGGCTGGGTGTCATAGAAACCAAATGCAGCAAAGAGTTCTTTTCGACCAATTAACACAGCAAACAAGAAGAAGCAGAGGAAGGAATTCATCTAGAGAAAGGAAACAACATTTGTGATTGAGTTTTTTTGTCTAGGTCTAAAACATGGCGTATTCACATTACAGATTTGCATAGAAATGCCACAAAAAACCCCAAATACATTAGTTTAGAACTAATATACAAAAAGGAACAAACAGCTGGCCTTTATCCACTCTCTGTAAATGCAACCAGTAAAGAAACACTATTTTCTGTCAGTGAGCTAAAAAAAAGGTCTAAGTAGTGAAGGAAGATGAAACAGCAAAAAGACAAGTGAAAAGGGAGTACAGGGTAGAATTCACCTCCTTAGAATTAAGTATAGGTTCAAAAAAGTTTAAAACCAACCAAAATGTGTTGTGCTGTGTCATACTTCCATTTCTGTAAACAATCTATGTTTCCATCTAAGCCATGCATGGCTGGGTACAAGCGCTGTGCTTGCCTGGCTTTTCAGAGGCAAGAGGCAGGACCGTGCCTTACTAAGTTTTCTACAGAAGGCGATTAGTAACTTTTCAACCCATTCAAGTGGCGGTTTGGTCTTTTTAGAGTAATGTGGAAGGTGCCTGATTATTGTTTGTTATTGAAACACACAAGACAAAAAAGATGGATGGCTGTGACAGCAAACAAACAAGAGAAAATGTAGAAGGCATTGCAGAAAATTTGTGAAAATTTCTGGAAGTGAAGATAAAAACCTACCTATTGCAGCAAAATAACAGTACCTAGAAAGTGGACCCAAAGACAAAAGTTACTTGAGTTAGCAGAGTGGCAAAAGCATCAAGATACTTGCTAGTTAGTAGGGATCAACACTGATGTCAGAAGTTGGAAAGCAACTGCCTTAAAGCAGAAAGTGAGAAGGAGCAACCTGAAGTGTTCAGTTGCATAGGTAAGAAAAAGCCAATGTGGAAATGGGAAGAGAGATTTTCTTAAAGAGGAGCTTGACAGTGATGTTTACAGCCTGAAAAGCTTGTGAATAGCCTTAAAAAAAAGAACAGAACAGCATTCCTGGAATGGTGCACACATCTCAAGAAAGACGTGATAGAGTTACAGATGGTGCATAGGAGGGTAGCTAAGAGAAACAAACAAAGAAACAAAAAAAGGGCTGGGAACTTTGAGAAGAGAAACATGAGCAATACCCAGGGAACAAGACAGACCTACACCAAAGCATATAGTAGACTGCTGACAGTAATTAAACAGAAGGCACATAGTTGTGCCTTGCAAATAAAAGAATTTGAAGTGGGAGGTTGGGGGGGGGGAGAATTCCCTTGTACTGTGCAATACCCAGAGGCACATGCACGAGTAAACACAACACCAGATCCTTTTCTTCAAAGGTGAGGTTGGGCAATCTTTAGGGATTGCTTCAATGTTCACCCCTGTTTGGGCATGTACCAAGAATGGCACATTTACCAGTGCACAAGGGAAGAGAATACAATCTAAATAAGTAAGAATGCCCTCCTGTGTCAGATTTCATAATGCTTAGTCACACTCCTCCTCAGCTTTCCAAGGAACAAGACTGATGGAAAAGCTCAGACACAGCTTTCTTGGAGACAAACACCTAAACCAGTGCAGGCCAGGACACAGGATACATCCAGTCCTATCCCTAACACAGGCAGGGACCTTCGGAGAAGGCCCTGAGACTCAGACAAGGAAGAAGTGTTATAGAGCAAGAAAAATATGTCCCAACTTCACAAGGCTGCCGAGATGAATTAAAATAGCACCACACATACTCTCTACCAAAAAGAGAGCAAGGAGGGGACAGAATGCACTAGGGTGTGTTCACTGTAGATACACCAAAGAAAAAAATCAAACCAACTTTCTGTCACAGAGCATATTGTGAGAATTTACACTTAAAAGTCTGGAAGCAGGCATTTAGAAACAGCAGTAATTACAGAATGGTCAAGGAAAACACCAGTTTCTCATAACTTACCTGGCTGATGATGATATTTTTGACAGTGTGTCCTAGTTTCCAGTGACCCAATTCATGACCAAGTACAGCCAGAACTTCTTCATTTTTACATCCTTGTTTCTTATTCTGAGGGAATAACAAAGCAGAAGTAGTATCAGGTATGACTGACCACAACACAACATTTCTTACTTAGTTTGTTTTTCCTTAGGGTACTTAACTGTCCCTAGATCAGGCCGTTCCCTTCTACCAGCAGCTACACACATATAATTTCTTATTAAGCCTTTTTCAAAAAGATACTAACAAAATAACCCACAAACTTTTAAGTTCAACAAGCTTTCTGTCATGAGATGGTGTTCTCTTATTTCTATGTATGCAGACATGCCCATGCAAACCTGGAAGAACACTGGAAGATTTGCCTTCCAAACTCTCCTACCATCCCTGGATCTCATCCTGTTTCTTTATTCAAGAAAAGGCACTACAATGAAGCAGACATTCAGAGCCACAGGCTTTCAGTGGAGAATTGAGAGCAAAGTCCTCTCCCTACTTCTTTCAACACTCAGCACGTAGCCTTCCTCTGAAAGCACTACTGCTCCTTTAAAAACTAACGACAACATCCCTGTCCTCCGCAACAAAAGCTATGACAGCCTTAAAGCTATTTTTAGGAAGGATGACCAGCTGTACATTCAAAGGTACATTAGCAAGTCAGAAGCAAGCATGTGGGCTTGTGTACTGAGAACATAGCTGATGAACCTCTTGAAATGGACTAAATGATTCTCACTATGACTAGAGCAGGTGAGCCCAAAATCCCCTCATCACCCACCCACCAGCCATGGATGAAAAGAATTCCACCACCAACATGGTTAGAAGAAACAGAAAGTGGACTGAACAACAATCTATACATTGGCCTAACCCTAGGCTGCAGGAGGCAAGTCTTTTTGTCTCAGAATTACTCCTTCAGGCGCTTCAGAAAGTATTCCATCAGTTTTAACCAAACTTACACTCTCCTGAAGCCAAGAGCAGAAAGCCATTGGCAGACTCCCCATATCAATGAAAAGAACAATGAAAGACCATCATCCTGTTCTTGACCAGGGTGGAGGAGGATGCACATGTGGAATCTGTACGTGTGTGTGCACCTGCATGCCTCTTGCACCAAAATTCTTGCATGTACTAAAAGGCAGACAAATGACACACTGATAGTCAAAACATTTATTTCAAAGGGAAGCTTCAGTGTGGCAATCCCAAGAGAAGGAACAAGCTAAAACCCTGAACAGATCCCTTATTCAAACAATTACAAGGAAGGCTTATGTTTTACATGCAGGGAACCAATGTTTTCCTAAAGCCCCTGTGGATTCCTACAGTCTCTTTGGTGCTATCTGCACCACTCGCACAGCACCAGAAATTCCAGTTAGCAGCTCAGGGATACTTCTGTGCTGAAATCATTAAGTTTGGGGTTTTAGCATCTCCGTCAGGACCTTTAAACAACTTTCAGAAAACACAAGGGAATATCTCACCAAGAAGTTAATGTAAGTAACATGATGAAAAACAAAGATGAACTCACTTTGGGTTTAGATTTTGTCTCTTCATTCTCACCATCTTCTTCTGCTGGCTCTTTGTTCAATGCAGAATAATCTTCCAGGAGGGTGTCGAAGAGTACTATACGCTTATTCTTGAAGAATCCATAGAAATAAGCATTGCTATGAGAAGAACGCTTAGAACCTGATGGGGAACATTTACATTAGAAGACCATGATTTGAATAATCCCATGCACTGAAGACTATCCAATTACACAGAGCAGATTCTGCCAAAGGAATTCTCAAAGTCCCCAAATGAATGGTAGACAAACTCAAGCAAAAGAGTTTGCAGACTGAAGCATATTTTAAAATGGTCTAAGTAATGATGATCTCATTTACTGACTCCAGTACAAAATTTTTTCAATCTGTAACATGTAATCACTAAAAACGTAAGAGCAGTTATCTGAACATTTAATATACAGAAGAAAAGCAATTTCTACTGCAAATTCAGGTTCAGAGTGGAAAGAGCATTCTGCATAGAACATGTGCTGCCCTCCTGGCAAAGGACCTGTCATGAATGGGGTTAGAATTCTTTTAATGTCCCAGCAAAGATGATGTGAAACAGATAAGGATCAATGTTAGAAACAGGTAAGAAGATGATGAAGAGATGAACTACTGATACCAGGCAGTCCCTCAAAATTATTCTTGTTTGAAATAGGCAATTTTTTACAGCTCCTTTTATCTCAATCAATTGAACCATGGACTGTTTCCACTATCAATATACTTGGGGCCAAGAAACTCATCTCCTTCCATGGAACATGGACTGTTTCAGTTGATTAAAAATATGTCTAGATCAAAGCAGCTGTTAAAACTTTGCCTATTTTTGCCAGTGGACAGAAGCTGTTGCAACATCAGGACTGGAAGAGGTCTCTATGAGAGCAGAGGTGGATTTCTCTAGTTTTTGTAACAAAAGAAAGATATTTCAAGTTGAAGGCGTTTGCCTTCAACTCTCACTATAAATGTATGAGCTGCATGAACTCCTTAGGGCACAAAATATCCACTGTTCCATTGGAAGCCAACCCACGGTATGCTCACAGCAACCTTCAGCACCAAACCAAGACAGACCAGCAGAGGGAGAGGCTGGTCAGAGTATGAAGCCTCAGTATTCCAGTCCCCTCTCAGTGAAGAAATCTGAACAGCCACAGAGTTGCAGTGTTCCCTTTCATCTGCGTATCAAAAAACTTCATCTTTCAATAAGTGTTGGTAGAGGAGGAATCTTTGTAATCTGCCTGTTACAGGATGAACCCTGAAATTAAAGGATTTGGTTGCACAAGTTACTAACAAATCAGTTCTGGAGTGGGAAGAGCCAAGACAGAGTGCAGAAAAACACTGGCAAAAAGATGTTCACACATCCAGTCCTCCACGTCAGAAGGGAATGGTGATGGCTCAACACTCTTAAGGATGCCAGGAAAGAAAATGGGGGTTTGGCAGCCTCCCTCCACTGCAGATCACGGCCACTAAATGCAGAAGTGCTGAAGAAGCAAGTGCAGTAGCACACTACACAGGTGCCAGTGAACCAACAACTGGCTCATAGAACTTTCACCAAGGTTAATAGCAAGGATACAGCCAGCAATGCATGTGGGAAAAAACTATTTGGCAAGCCTCTGTACTGACTCTCAAGCTTGAAAAGCTTCAACTTCGCTAGGAAAGAGAGGAGTTTCTTGGGCCCCAAGTATATCGATAGTAGTAGTTCCTGGCTGCACTGAGGCAGAGCACTGGCTGGATCTGGCCAGCCCTAAGTTTTGAAAGCCACTGCTTCCAGCTAGATAAAGCCTTCCTCACCCTCTCTTACAGCTATATTCTACCATTTCAATTCTTTATGCCATCTCATACTGCTTTCTTTCACCAAGGCAAATAAAAACACCTTGGATCCTCACAGGTGGGGCATGAAACCAAAAGAAAATGTGGGAAGGTCCCTGAAATGAAGTTCAAAAAGGGAGCAAAATGAGTAACAGTGAAAATGACAAACAATACGGTGCTCTGTGAACAGAGAAGTGGAGAGGAAGTGACATGGCAGCTGGCATGCTCCATGTTATACTCCATCACCTAAGAAAAGAGAACGAGGAGTTTGAGACAATTAGTGCTAAACTGAGACTAGAACAGATTAAAAAAAAGAGAAACCTTTTCCCTCTGGTTTAAAGTTCTAAAATTGGGATCTTGATTGGTGCTTCCATTTCCGACTGTGCTATGTATTTGTATCCCACAGAGCCAAGACAACGTTTCCAACAAGATGCTGAGTTAAGGCTGCACATTCAGCTTCACTTTTCTGACCTCAAGGCAAAAGAAACAAAGTGGTACAGGCATTGACAAGTATTACACTAGCTGAGGAATATAAGCAACTCCCCTATTACAGCACCCACAGTTGAAGCTAAAAATCCACAAATTCAGTTACAAAGTCTTTTTATTAAAAAAAAAAAATCTCACCTTCAACAACATACACCTTAGTCAATGGGAAGTCAATGCTCTTTGCCATTGTTTCAATTTGTTGCTTGAGCTCTCCCTCAGGAAGTGGAATGAATTTATCAAACAAAGGTGCAATATAGTCTGCATAGATTGTAACAAGCACCTGCAAACACATTCAGATATTAAAAACAAGGCATACAAATGTGTTTAGTACTAAAGGTGGAGCATGAGTACAAAAAGAGAGCACGATTTCAGAAAAAACACTTGATAAAGCAGAACCCTGTATGAAGTGTGATCTGTACCAGGGCTCTCTATGGGTCATCCCATCTATGAAGACAACTACTGACTCCGTTGACAGTCAGCAATCAATAGCAAGCTGGGGGTGTAGGCAGATTAATCTACCATCTACAGTCCTTAGCAGAACTAGTGTAAACTGTGCTTTTGCTCTGACAGTTCACCAAACCACAGCAGCAGGGGTCTTATCCGTGACAGGCTGTCACTTTCACCCGCTTCACCAGTTCTGGAAAGCTCTGAGGTGTTTCATAATGAGCAGAAGACTGACTGAGCCAGGAGATAAGTCCCACTTCTTCAAAATTCTGCAAACATGCATAGCCACAGCCTAAAACAGACAAGAAATGTCACGTCCCCCATTTTCTTCCCCTTCACACAGTTGTATGCAGGGCTAAGGGACTGCCCGATGCTGCTGGTCCACAACGATTAAAAGCCATGTCCCAAAAATCACTACAATGCATCTGCATCTCTTCAAACTGGCAGCAGATGCAACCCAGATAAGAAAGCCAGAACTGGAATAACACTGTGATGAGAAGGAAAGCTGAAGGAAAGCTTCCTGTATACTCTGAACCTTCACAAAGTGATTACTTTAAAGAAAAGGACTGACAAAAAGTTTAAATTCTGGTTAGTGTAAAAGAACCAGAACATAAGAGGCAAAAGGACATCAACATTAACTTCAAAGTTAACTTGACAGGGTTTTTTCCACTGAAAACAGGTACCTTGACTTTTGAAAGTATCTGTTCTGTTGAAACAGTCTGATAAAATCTGAAACTAGGGAAACTGACTTCTCCAAAGTCATAGCAAGTGAGGGCATCAATATGAAACACCACTAGAAAATAGAAGTTATTTTCATTACTGTAACTGTTAAGACAAGGGTTTAAACCTCTCAAATATTTTGCAGCAAGTGTAAGAGGGTATTTTACAGAGCAGAAATCAGCTGTCTGTTTCAGTCCAGACACGTCTCAGACCATGCAGTACGCGGGGAGTAATTTTAAGTTTTTAAATCTTTGATAAACCCTTGATATTAGTAGGCATAACAGACTGGTAGAAGGATGCAACTATAGCTACAGAGTTATGGAATGTGATTACAACTGGAATTTTTCCTAAACTGAACTCTAAATGGTAAATCTAACACCTCTTAAGGTTTATTTTGCATGTCAAAGACTGTTCAAACCCACACATAAGGCCTCAAACCATGATCAACACCCTGTAAAAGCTGCAGTGACATCATGAGGTTGCAAGACACCTGAAAGTGCCAATTGTCTGAAAAGCACCAACTGTCTGGGCACGAACTTAATCCTCAGGAAAAATAAAAAAAAAAAAAAAAAAAAAAAAAAAAAGGAGGGAAGGAAAAAAAACCCCACAAAACAAGAAGAGCCATTTGGTCTTGCTACATGATCTTTCAGTACAGAAATCTGTAGCTCTGACGCCATGTAAAGGACAGGCCAACCCTTTTTATATTAGTTTCTAAAGTATCTGTAGGATCTCAGGAAGAAAAATCTACATGGACAGCTCAGTTGGAGGGGGAGACAAAGCAAAACTGAACTACTAGTTCATGATAGGAAAGTGACAGAGAAAGGAACGCAGTATAACATCATCTGAGTATGTTCTGGTTCTCACCTTGAAGTTTAGTGCCAGGTACTACTCACCTACATCTCTTCTTCCTACTGAATTTGCTTGATAAAGACTATAAAATGGATGTTCAAAGTTTCTCATATGAGATTGTATTATACAACTTTTTTTACAATATATATTTCAAAGAAAAGATGGCAAGAATAAAAGCAGTCAATGACTGGTATAAAGGAAGCTAAGGAAAAAAATTTCCACTATCAGTGTACAAATGAGGGCAGGCCATTTCAGAAAATCCTGTATCTTCTTTCAATCCTGAAACTACCGGGGTTTTTTTAAATTTCAGCTTAAACCTTCTATGAAAAGCAAGTCTTTAAAGCCTTTCAGACTAAAGACTTAAAATATGAACTGGATATCACATATCTCCCCAATTTTGCAAATAATAAGGCTACAGGAGAATAATTTTAAGTATAGACTGTTTCACTCAGGTTGACAGAGCAGTAGCTCAAATGCTGAATTATGATTTAAGAGTATACTCCTGATCAAAGCTTGAAAGAAAAAGAACAATTCTTTAAGAAGTATTGATCAGTCTGCACAAATCTTTCTGTAACAGTCATTTCAATACACATGAACTGATACTTTTGAGACCTAACACTTGATTTTCCAGAATACAGAGACAAAAACAGGGAAGATGTCAGAGCATAAGGATGCCTCGACTACAGAAAGCAGGAGCCAGCACAACAAAACAACAGGAGACACTGTATAATTAAGCCAACAAACAAAAAAAGCTTGAAAAAAACCTAAGTAGCAACTGTAAGCTAGACTTACCACCTAAGTGAAGTACTTTTGCTACCCTACTATTGTAACTGAGTTCTTCAGAAACACATCACTGGTAACTATATGCCAGAATTAGTGGCCATATAGAAATCCATTAACCCATACAGGTTTTACTTCAGTTACATGTAAGGCATCAATGAAGCAAAAATACAAGTAAGCAAAAAATACAATTCAGATAATGAGATCTGTATCCCATAAAAACAGGATCATGGAAAGACTCTGTAGTCATGATTTAAACTGAGCCACAATTCCTTCTACATTGCCATGTCTGAGAAAGTCAGTGCAGCTACTGGGAAATAAGAGGGAAATAAGACCTTCCTGTGTTAACTGCAATGGCCTCCCATGTAGCATTACAATCACATTTTTGTACAGATGTGGCCAGCCACTGCCTGTGCTTTAGCAAGGAAGCTGACAAATTGAAAGTCCAGTATGAGAAGTGGTCTGAATCTAAGAGCAGTGGGGAGAAGGAAAGGAAAAGAGAAAAATAAAAAGCAATTCTTACTTAAGTCATGAAAGAAAACAATCATGATTTCATACCCAGGTATTCCTAAAAATTTTCTTGATGATGCACTTCAGTTCTACCAGAAAGTCTGAACTTGACACGAGAATTAAAAATTGATTGGCCCAAATTTATTGTTAAGCTAATGTGGCAGGCTTTATCACATTACTGTAATGTAACAATTCTTTTACTTGTTAAGGTGCTCTTTTAATCTAAAAATGAATTAATATATACACAGTACTTTTACAATTGCTTCCTTGGGGGAACAACAATTAGCATACTGAGCACAAAGACAGCAGAGCACTATGTTGAAATAGAAAAAAACCACAGACTTTGGATCTTATCATAACAATAGAAAACATCAAATCCTTGTGATGCATACAAAAAGATCCTTTTAACATAAGCCCCAAAAATGTGAGTTCAGTGTATAAAAGTGTCAGTTTGGTGTATAAAAGCAGCTGTATAAGCAGAACCAGAAATGGAAAACTGCTGCTCGTCTCAGTACACAGCAACACAACGGAGGATTGACGTTTGATAACCTTTAAGAAAAGCCCAATGGAAACATTACTGACCAAAGCACATTCTGTCTTGTCTTGCCAAACTGCAGGCAATTGTCCTTGTGCCCTTTCTAGATTTAAGAAAAAGGAAAACCTACCACCACTGCTCTATTTCTAGTATTTATTCTAAAGCTTTCTGAATTCTTATTTTTCAAGTGATGAAGATACTCCAGTATTAGATAAAATATAAGGTATCACATTAACGTGGACAATTAATATGAACAATATAGACAATTCCTGAGCAAGTACACTGAGAGCAAGACACACTCTTAACGTTTGTAGACACTAAAATTCCCAGATTTAGGTTTTTCTCCATTTCCTTTCAGTTATGTTTTTAAACCTCAGCACACTCAGCCGTGTAAGCAAGCCAGCATTTGGAAGAAACCCAAGCATATTGTCATACTCACCAAGGAAACAACTAATGTGAAGAGCCAGGCATAGATGAAGAAGTAGTCTCCTCCTATTTTAATAATGTAAAGCAGAAGGGATGTCACTGGCAACAGAATACACTGAGTCACGATAAACTTCTTGATAGCATCCTTAAAAAAAAATCCCAGTGTCTGTAAAGAAAGGATATCAGTGATATTTTCAATATAAATATAATGTGCCACAATGGTTAATGAACTGATCCCTTTAGTGGATGCGCAGAAACAAAGCAAGACAAATTGCAAAACAGCAAGACCGATATGATCAGGATATCAAGAGTCAGTTAAGAAAAGGCAGAACCGCCCTTTCACCTGCTCTCCTGGTAGCTGTGGCTCTTTACATCCACACGGATCCATGCCCATGCAGACGCACTCTTCCTTAGTAAGATCTGACCCAAACCCTTGCTTTGTGTTATACACATGTACTTCATTAAAGGAGGAAAAAAAATTTAAGATTATCTGTCCCTTAATTCCTTTGCCAATCTATATTCTAGACATGATGGGATTTTTAGAGAATAGGAAACTCTTAAAGAAACATGGTTACTGTAGAATATTTTGTCTTTGAACAGTTGCCTCCACTCATCTTCACCTTCAGTAACCACTAAGCTGATTGTCTTCACTGGAAATATACAGAAGCCCTATTAAATATTTTTAGATGTAAGAAAGACATTTTACTACAAGCTTTCACTGACATGCACTGATGCAGCTGTCTCAGGGTTTAAAATTAGCATAACTTTAATAGAAGCAACAGAAATTTCAAAGATCTCTACCTCAATGAATCTGATCTAGGGACTCTGCAACATGATTAGACCCCCAACCAGCTCTTTCTGGGATTGTCACTTCAGTAGTTAGAGCTATCTGCAAGGCACAGAAGTACGGGGGTTATTACGTAAAGATCCTTCCCAACAAGGTTGTATCAAAAAGCCCATACTACGTTAAAGATACGGAACTCATCTGGAAAGAAAAAAAAACCAACCTGGTGAAACAGATTTAAATAAAAAATAAGGATCTGGGGCAAGAATTTGGATAGACACCTCAGACTTCTATGGCTATTGGAGACACAAATCAGACATAAACTCACAAATTTAGGCTATTCTGTATGTAGCCATATTTACTGTGATCACACAGTGAGTGCTCTGGTGATACGTTCCTGCTAAGCGACCATTAGTATCAGCAGTAACACAACTGTATAAACACATGCCCACACAAACAGAGCACTCCAGAAGATACTGTTCCTTGCCTGCCTTTAATACTCCCAACAGTTCTGTAACTAGAACAGCAAGATTGGTGGCTCTCATTCACACTAAGCAGGGCTCCTTTCCTGAAAACGGTGCAGAGAAGCATGAAAGAGACTCTGTGGGTCATCCTGGACAAAGGAAAAAACACTTCCATTTGATCAAGACTTTTAAACTGGTACAATAAAGAGAGAGAAAACAAAATACAAACAGTATGTTCTTCCTTTATTACTTTCATAGCTCAGCCAGCAAAAGGCCCATTACATAGCTTTTTCATTTTTGAGCTTAGTAAACAGCTAGAGCAACAGTCACTTAATATAACCTACAAGAACAGAAGCTGCTGACAGGGCTGTTTCCACTAGACTTCCTGAAACACATCAGCTACAAGCCATTTAGTTCAAGTTCTCATTTTAACTCTTTCTTTACTTCCAGCTCCACACTCTAGGAGGAGTAGAGCCTTCATCTTTGCCCCACCTCTTTCCCGCTTTCTAAGGCAGATGTGACTTCAAGAGAAATCCTCATTTTCAGCAAGTCACTCCCATGGAAGAATAGAGTACCTGAAGATCATTTGAGAATCACTACTGGGAATTCCAAAGTCTGGGCTGGCACCAGGTGTGAATTTGGCTCATTCACTGAAAGGACCTAGCTCATCAGTCTGAAATGAAAGATGGAGATTGGACTGCATTTGTAAAATACTTGGTACCTCAAATTGGATGGGATCTGGACTCAGCCTTCAGTTCTTGGCATGAGGACCACTGCAGTGAAAAAAATCTTGTTAGAGACATCATGCAGGTGGCTTAGTCAAGCACTTAACACCCCTGACAGGTGTCGGTGCCAGGCCTTCCTTTCCTCATTTGATTAGGCACAATGCTTACACTGACAACAGTGAAGCGCCCAGAGAGCACAGCTCCAAGGAGAAAATGTTCAGAGGATATACCCAGGATCCTCCTCACCCTCCCTAAAGCACACAAAGAAACCGCATGGATTCTGCAAGCTCTCAAGACAGTTGTAAAGAAGCTTGAGCTGTTCAGTGTTTGACCCTCTGTTGCTTCTGCAGAGGTAGGGCCTGATCAAGTCAAGCTCTCCATCCATCAGCTACTCTGCTAGTTTGCCCTAATTCTAGTGCTTTACAAGTCTCAATACTGACAGTCTTTGGAGTTGTGTGTCCTGGACATAAAGGGCTTGCAGATCTGGCACCAAGATGGAACTTATTCCTCACTAAGGTAGAAGGGACAATCAAGGTGCAGGCCTGATGCAACTACTCAGGATTGACATGAGAGAAGACACTGAAAGTTGGCTTTTGATGCATATTTAAGGATTCTGAATGTCAAAAGGATGGATAGGCCGGGCTAGGGTATAAGCACATTGCAAGAATTAAGACTTTGCCAGCCCTAATTTTGAGGGCTGCAGAACAGAAGTGACAGTCAGAGAAGAAACAAAATACAACAGATATTTCCCCAAAGAAAAGATTGCTTGACTCATGCTCTGGAAACATGGGATGATTCCTTCCTCCCCTGATAGGGAATTTGCCAGTATGATGACTGTAAAGTCAGCAGAAGAGAGGGGATCTCCAGGACAAAGGATATGAATGGCCATGTGTGCCATCATTCCAATAAATATTTACTTGCTGGTGAGAGAAAAAAGTGATTGTTAGGAGTTAAACATAAGTTTTTAGAAGCACAAGGGTTTTCTGTAAGACTAGAGAGCTAGATGAAGTATAAAAAGAGTTCTGAGCTGGCCACAAGCTCAAGGCTTATGACTAACTAGAACAATCTTCAGATCTGCTTCCCAAAGACTGGAGCTGGAGCCGCCACTGGTACAGTATCAAAACATCAGGGTGGGGAGAGGGAAGAGAACCAAACAAGCTTTGCAGTTTCCAGGAATACGCACAGATGTCAAAGCAAAACTGTGTAGTGAGAATTTTCATAGCTGGGCTTCCCTGGAAAGAAAACAGTATGCCACTAAATAATTGACATGAACCAAAACAATACAGGATGTGTCAGGATCTACACACTTCTGTTTGAAAGATGACTGACAGAGGCTGTACGCTGGATCACTGCATTCAGAGCTTTTTCTCTCACTTATTTTCTTACTTGTTTTATAAAAAGGAGTAAGAAATATCAATTTATCAATTTGCCAGGAATATACTGAGTTTAGAAACAAACTGATTCCACTTCTTTAGGTCCTGCCTCCATAGAAACAGGAAGATGAACCTGGCAAATACCACAGGATTGCTACTGTTATTAAAATGAGCCGAACAGCTTTATCTGACAACTGCCACCCACCTAAATTTCATTCTACTGTAAAAAAAACACTTCCTAGTAGACTTGGAACCAAAAGTACCGTAGACAACACAAGCTAAGTACAAAAGCAGAAAACAAGTCTTATGCCCTGGAATGAAATAGCTAATGATGTGTCCCAGATTGAGGTTCCTCTCAGAACAAAAACCTGATCTCCTGAGAAACTGATACTGAAACAGGTTAAACTAAGTTGGTGGAGAAATTAAGAAAGCCAGGGCTGGTGTTGAGTACCTAACAGAAGTACAAATGAAAGAGCTGAATTCTCCAACTTAGTAAGAGAAATCAATAAGCAAAGAAAAATGAGGAGGAAAGTAATTTCTCAGGTTTGTTTCATTTGTTCAGTGTCCATGAATCAGAACTGCCCCTGCCAAGGCAGTGATCCAGACTTCCCATGAAGGGCACATGAAGGGCAAAGAACAGTCCATCCGAAAATGAACAGCTGACGCATGAAGTGCTCTTTGTTCCATGGCTAGAATACATACTTCTCTTTGCTCAGAGCTTGGAGCAGCACAGGTATTTCTGCAACAGTCACAAACTATCACTGCTCTTATTTTTATGCAGTGAGAGTAGAAATGTTCCCAAAACCAAAAATATTTGGCACAGATATGGACATACCCATCCATCTAAGCAACCAAACCTACTGACGATGCAAGGTGAGTACAAGTGCTATCTACAATACCTGTTGATTGAAGCCATGTTTCTCTTCTATGACAAATGTGTTATATAAACTCCATGGGAGACCAGTCACTGCACTGAAGAGCGTTGCGAGCAGCAGAAACACCAATGACTGAACAATCTAAAAAAAAAAACCACCAACAAACTGATATTTACTGACCTGTACTAACATTAATATTCCGGGCGTTTTAAATAGATTTTATGCCAGTGGTTTAACTGAAACTGGTTAGAAGATGAAGATAGATAAATTGTCAGAAATAACATGCTTGTGATGATTAGATCACTGATCACTGGAACAGCTTACTATGTTAAAGAAAAAAATACACTGATGAAACAGATTTAAATAAAAACTAAGGATTTGGGACAAGAATTTGGATAGATGCCTCATCCACTGCACAAAGACAACATAAACAGTAGCCTCAAAGTTTTTGCTCTTCTACTGTGCAGAAAGATCACATCTAGGATAAGTAAAAACACAACCAAACAAAAAGCCCCCCAAAATCCAACCCACATCCTCATTTGACTCAAGCAACTTTGAGATTTGTATGTTTTTAACATGAAAATCCGTATGTTTTAACATTAGTAAGCTAATTTAAAAGTCACATACTGTTATCAGCTCTCAAACTCTCCCAATCATCGTGTTCACCAGAAAATATCTGTTATTTTTACTAATTTTATTCTAGCTAAATCCCACTTTAAGTAAATGCAAGCTTAAAAATACAAATTATTCTATTGGTACAGTTAGTGGACCAACTGTTTTTACTAAAATTTCAAGACTGCTTACCTCATATTCTGGTCCAAACCCAGCACGACCAGAGATCCGACCAGACAGATTCCAGAGAAAAGGAATTCCTCCAGAGAGAAGAATCATCTTGAAAACAAAAACACGTACCACAGAGGCAACATGAAACAGACTGTTATCTTATTCTACTAAAATTTGAGCATGGTAAGGACTTTTCAAGGATGAATGAGGAAAGTTTTATGATTAGGAATTTTGTCCCACTTCAATCAGTACAAAAAGAAAGCCTGGAATATTTGGCAGTGGTTCATTTTTACTTTACAGAAGTAGAGATCAAGTCAAGGTTGTTTGTTGTTTTGTTTTTATTTTCTGGGAAATACTAGAATGTTTCCAAGCCTGTTTACTGTAGACTTTGCTCCTATACTGACTCAGACATAAGGTGTATTTTCAGAAGACCTTAAAACTCACTTGCCCTACAGTTGTATAATATATCATCTCTAGGAGGCGTATGCATGATGCAGCAACTCAACTGCACTGGGGCAGTCTTGCCTGCATTCCCTGCTGAAGAAAGGCATTCAGAACAAGGCTGTAATTTCACTTTCAGTATTAGTGCTGCTTCAGCCATTTTAAGAAAGCTTCACACTTTCCTCCTTGTGTCTGCTGCTCAGTGCCTCCTGCCACAGAGGCTGCCAAGGAACCTGCGGACTGGGCGGGACACCCCATCATCAAAGAAACAAATGCTTGAGGCAGAGCTACTGAAGCAAGTGCTAACTGCAGTTCAAGGAAGGGGCTGGTAGTGTTTGTTAAACAGCTTGACTTCCAAATGCTTCACATTTACTTTTTTAGCAAGTGATACATCACTATATATATAAAAATCATTTTCAAGTAGGCAGCCTTCCAGTACGGACAGTACCAGGTTTTTATTTACTTATTTTTAAAAGCCTTACTGTTATAACTGTTAGGGTGCATTTTGAGAGCCAGCAGGAGATGGAAGGGACCAAAGCAAATCTGCTTCTCCTTTGCGGGCTGTAACCTGTAAATTTCAGAGCTGGAACTCCCAGAAGTACCAATCCCTGAACCAAGACAGCTATTAGCATGATGTTGATACAATTTACTAGTTAAAAAGAAACCCACATAATTAATGGCTAAAATAGAGCATACTAGTAATTCTAATAGAGCATCTCCCCTTCAATTAACTTGCTAGGTTAATGAATCATACTTCTACCTACTAAAAGCAAAATGTGGGAAAACTGTCATCCAGTTTCATCAGCGTTGGCCACAACAGCCTCTTTCAAGTTCAGGCAGTTCTCAAAGCCAATAAAGGATGCAGTTTATGTTCTACACAAGTGACAAACCCAGAGAGCAAAGGCCACCTCACTTTACCTCTGCTGTAATCTGATAATCCCAGGACAGATTCTGGGAAACAGAAAGACACAGCTCAACATCATGGAAAGGAGAAATAACTCATCATCACATACATGCAGAGAAGCAGCTGCAAGTACCCTACACATCAGGGCGAGTATCAGCTTGATTGTACAATAGAATTGTAAAATTGTTTAGGTTGGAAGAGACCCTTAAAATCATCAAGTCCAACCGTTAACCCAATACTGCCAAGTCCATCACTAAACCGTGTCCCCAAGTGCCACATCTACACATCTTTCAAATACCCCCAGGGGTGGTGACTCAACTACCTCCCTGAGCAGCCTGTTCCAGTGATGAAATCTTTCCTAATATCCAACCTAAACCTCCCCTGGTGCAACTTGAGGCCATTTCCTCTTGTTCTATCACTTGTTACTTGGTTTAAGAGGCTCATCCCCACTCTCTGCACCCTCCTTTCAGGGAGTTGCAGAGAGCAGTAAGGTCTCCCCTCAGCCTCCTCTTCTCCAGACTAAAGCCCCCAGTTCCCTCAGCCGCTCCCCAGCAGACCTGTTCTCCAGACCCTGCCCCAGCTTCACCAGTTGCTCTTCTCTGGACAGGCTCCAGCACCTCAATGTCTGCCTTGTAGTGAGGGGCCCAAAACTGAGCAGAGAATTAGAGGTGCGGCCCCACCAGTGCCGAGCACAGGGGACGATCCCTGCCCTAGTCCTGCTGGCCACACTATTCCTGACACAAGCCAGGGTGCTGTTGGCCGCCTTGGCCACCTGGGCTCACTGCTGGCTCATATTCAGCCGGCTGCCGACCAACGCCCCCAGGTCCTTTTCCTCTGGCAGTTTTCCAGCCACTCTGCCCCAAGCCCGTAGCGTTGTGTGGGGTTGTTGTGACCCAAGAGCAGGACCCGGCCCTGAGCCTTGTTGAGCCTCATACAATTGGCCTCAGGAATGAGGAAGATATGAAGAAGCTGTCTGAAATCTAATGAGCAATAATGGCCTTAGTTACAATCCCACTGCTGCAGCCTTCAGACTGGAGGTATTTTCCCTATTATGAAATGTGCTGCAGCCATGACAGCATAAGGGGATGCAGGAAAAGGTTTGTATATTTATGACATTTTCTTTCTTAGGTTGATCACGGTAAGTGGAAGAAGCAGGCAGGGTTTTTTGGAAACACAAGCTCTCCTTCAAGTCTGAAGTGAAGCCAGCAGAAATTCAGTACAACTGAGAGTAAGTTCTCAAAAGCCAAGAAGATGCGTATCAAGTCTAGAGGTGTCAGCAGCAGACAGAAGGTTAGAGTGAGCTGGATATTCAGTGTCTCTGTTAAATCCCCTGTACACAGCTGGAAGTTCTCAATGTTTCACAAGCTATTATCTCAAAAAGCAATCACACTAGTTCTCTGTCCCTACCATTTGGACTACCCCAAAGGTAATGGCTACTTTATCACTCCAAGTGCTCTAGCTGCTAATTCAGCTCTCAACTTTGTTCCAAGCTTTTCAGTGTGTACTTGACATTACTGACCAGAAGCAGCTTTATATGCCTCCAAGATTGCCTAATTTTTTAGACCAATTAGTGCAGTTTGGAAAAGTGCTATTACCTAGATTTTTCTTCTGATCTTTAAAACACACCAAAGTAAGGTACCATAAGGATGTTTTCCAACTCTCAGTTTTCCAAGAAAACCTCTTGTCCTGGAATGATAATGGATGGGTGTGGGGGGTTGGAATTTCCATTCAAGTGTAATTTTCCCTTTGCAGGAACAAAATAATCAGAGAAACCTGAGGGTGTGCTTTCCTAGGGAGAAGGGAAGATAAGAAGTGTGTTAACAAGGAACACAGTTTTAAATGACAGGAGTTCTGAACTCCTGGGCAGCAGAGGACTAGCTGGAGATCTTTTCCAAAGCTCACAGCTGGCTATGATACTTCTCTTACATCTTCCAAATGGGACCTGAGTGTTCAAACACAAATTTTGCGACTTTAACATAAAATTTGTTAAGAAAACTATACAAGTGACAGCCTTTCAAAGTCCACGGCAATGCTGCAAAGAAGGAAGTGCCCAGCGAATGCCCAGCATCAAGAGAAGTCATGTAAAATGATCTACAGAACTTGATGAAGAAACCCTTCTGCAGTGGTGTCTGGGTATCAGGGAAACTATATGGTTGTAGATTATTTAGCCCTAGCTCAGCAAAACTTATATTAATGGAGCCATAATGAAGAAATGAGCTGTAGTAGCCACTACACCTGCAAGCGTTACCTTGCTTCCACGAAGCTCTGCAACCTCTGTAGCAAATCTGCGAATGCAGGCAAAGCTGGGACATCCAATAGCTTGCAGCCCCATCAGCAACCCTCCTGGGACAGCCCACTCCCAATCCCAAATTCCAGAAGTTCTGGGATACAGAATCCCAAAACCAGAACCCATCAAGCCAAAGTAGGGACACTAACTTCTCCTTCAGAAGATGAAAATGACTGGTGATACCTGTAGAATAGGGACATATAATATCTCAGCTGACTCATGCTCAATTAACTATCTAGCTGGGAGCTTTAACTCACATATTCTATGTTTTTTCACTTGGCTTTTGTTCATCAGTGTCACTGCACACAAAAAGCAGAGCACCACAATCAATTTGATAACAGCAGCAGCAGCTAGAGACATAACTGTTTCCCTGATGTTTATCACCATCAGAAACAGTGGAACAACACATAACCTAAGATGACTTAGCTACTGGTTTTGACTGGTGTTTAGGAAGCACCAGGGTTTTGTGGCTCAGTTGTGGAAGACAGCTGGATGCACTAACTCCTTTAACAGATCCATCAGCTGCCAAAATCATTGTGGACCTGTTATTACAGTAACAGGGACAGAACAGAAAGAAAAGGTCACAAGATAAAGTAAAGGCAGTGCTTTTCCTACACTGGCACAGAAGCACCGAAAAGTCTGATGGGAAGGGACTTTCAAAGATCATCTGGTCCAACCCCCTTCCCATAAGCAGGGTCACCTTCCACTAGCCCAGGTTGCCCAAAGCCCCGTCCAACCCGGCCTTGAACCCTTCCAGGGAGGGGGCAGCCACAGCTGCTCTGGGCAGCCTGTGCCAGGGCCTCCCCACCCTCATGGTATAAAATTTCTTCCTCATGTCCAATCTAAACCTACCCTCTTTTGGTTTGAGACCATTGCACCTTGTCCTGTTGCTACAGGCCTTGGCAAACAGTCTCTCTCCATCTTTTTTATAAGACTCCTTTAAGTATTGAAAGGCCACAAGAAGGTCTCCCCTTCTGAACCACCCCAACTCTCTCAGTTTTTCTTCACAGGACAGGTGCCTCCACCATGCTGACCATTTCTGTGGCCTCCTCTGGACCTGCTCTGACAGGCCCGTGTCTTTCTTGTACTGGAGACACCAAAGCTAGACACAGTACTCCAGGTGGGCTCTCATGAGAGCAGAGGGGGAGAATCCCCTCCCTCGACCTGCTGGCCATGCTTCTCTTGATGCAGCCCAGAATATGGTTGGCTTTCTGGGCTGCGAGTGCACGTTGCCAACTCATACCCAATTTTTTTGCCCACCAGTACCCCTGAGTCCTCCTCTGCAGAGCTGCTCTCAATCCATTCCTCCTCCAGCCTGTACTGATACTGGGGATTGCCCTGATGCGGGTGCAGGATCTTGCACTTGGCCTTGATGAATTTCAAGAGGTTTGTAGCCTCTCAAGATCACCCTGAACAGCATCCCTTCCCTCCTGCATATCAACTGCACCACTGAGCTTGGTGTCACCTGCAAACTTGCCAAGGGTGGACTTAGTCCCACTGTCTCTGTTGTTGAAGAAGATATTAAATAATATTAATCCAACCATTGACCCCTGAGGGACACCACTGGTCTCCACTTGGACATTGAGCCATTGGCTGTAACTCCCTGGACGCAGCCATCCAGCCAGTTCGTTATCCATCTAACAGTCTATCTGTCATACCCATATCTTTCCAATTTAGCCCCTAGAATGTTGTGGGGGATCATAACAATAGTGGGTGAAGATAAGCACAGACTCTGATACGGCTCTTTGTTTAGCAGGGCACTAAATTCAGTGGCAAAAGAGGCTCATTCCAATGGTGTCTATTTCCCTTAAAACAACAAGGGAAGCTATTTTGGATAGCACTCTTGAAATCAAGATAAAGCCTCAGAACCTTTTGACTTGCTGCACTTCCTAGGTGGCACCATCTCACTCTGTCCACTAATCCACCATTGGAGGACAGCTTCACTTTTCAAATTAAATGAAACTTCTCAAATTCACATAAAAATTGTCTTGAGTTCTACTCAGCATACCAAAAAGCCCAACAAGAAGAATGCAACAGCTGTACTGACAACATTTTTGTAAGTTCATACATAATGAAACAATGTACAGGTTAGGCTGCACAAGGGATCAGGAAATGTGGGAGTTTAGAGGGGTCACAATTCTGAAGCGATGGTTTCACATCACAGCTATACAGATACATGACTTACACTCTTTTACAGTACTGCTTTCATTATCTTTTGTAACTGATCTTTTTGCTTCCTTAAATTCACCATGTCATAGATCATACTCTAATTGTATTTTGCAACGCCAGGCATTTCAGGATTCGTTTTTGACCCAGCTGTGCATTTCAGCAGAAAAGGTTCCTTGTAAAACTGTTTGTGTATCACATGTGTAAATACTCTAATTCTAACTCAGTGGCTGGTTTTTGATACACGCAAACATTATTCGCCCAGTATAATTGTTCTTACCCTTAAGAAGTATCCACTGGTACTCTTCCTGTTCTCACAGGCTTTTCCTTCTACTTATATTTTATCTAAAAATGAAAGTAGTTGCATCCCTCCAAACACAGAAAAAGGTCTGTATTTGTAACAATTTAAAATAATTATAATGTTCCTTAATTATTTGGCAGGGGAAACCATAATAGGTCAGCTGTGCCACTAAAACACAAGAATATAATATACGTTGCAGTTGTGCAGTATGACTCAGCACTGCATAGAGAAATGATGTGCTCTCTGAATAATTACTCCTTTTTATATGGCAAATCCAGGCACAAACAAGAAACGCAGAATCCCAGGCCTTCCAAATTTCAGTGTAAGACACCAGAATGCCAACAGTGCAGCCGCACAGGATCACTAAGAATCAAAGTATTTCACATTTTAAGTATATTAAAAGTATCATATGAATGCTAGAGCCACTCAGGTACTTACAGTGCCCTCAACCTCTGAATACAGGCCTGACCAAAAGCTGAAAGTACTTTTGTCCAGTTGATACAGACGAGATTTTTCAAATGTTTCTGAATCCATGATCTGTCCCAATTCCCGTGGTACATGTGTTGTTGTTCTATACACCCGTCTCTGAAAAATTGAAAAAGAAACTTAAAGTCTACCTCCAATATTTTTAGGGAGATAAATAAGATTTAAAAATAACACACAGCATGATCCCATGGACCACCACAGAAAGTTAAAAAAACCCACAACCAAAACCCAACCCACAAAATTACAAATAGTCCTAAATTTCTGTTTTCTATCAAGTTCCAAATATAAAACTGAAGCATAATAATTATGTTATAACCAGAAAGTGGGTTGCCTTCATATTCATTTATTTCCAATATAGTCACTGTATAAAGATCACACAAACTCATTTTTCCACAGGATGTGACTTACTGCAGCACAATAATGACCAAGCAGAGCTTGAAACTAAATACCAGACCCTCCCATGCAAACCATGCCACTTCACTACAGAACACAGCTATGATGTCACTGCATAACTGAGGTGCTATTTCACTTTCTGCGGAGAACTCGCCACTCAAAAATTTTTAAAGGCTGAAAGTCCTTATTCCATGCACTGCCTTATCTCGTTTCAGTGTATTTCTCTCTTCTCAAAGGGAAAGCTCCCACCCTTTGTCACTCCAAAACACATTCCTCCTCTGACCGGAGTGCCAGGCTCAGCTGACCTAAGGCTGAGGAGCCTCCAGTGCTCCTTCCTGCCCTCCCGGCTGGGCTGGGCCTGGCTGGGCTTGAGTTAGTTTTTTCACAGCAGTCTGCATGGTGGTGTGCGTTGCGTTTGTGCCCAAAGCAGTGCCGATAACACACCGGTGTTCTGGCGACTGCTAGCCACTGTCCTGGCTTTCTCCCTCTCCCCGCCACTGAGCGGGCTGGCAGTGGGCAGGAGGCTAAAAGGGGACAGAGCCAGGCCAGCTGAGCTGTCAGAGGGCTGGTCCATGCTGTATTACGTTATCCTCGGCAATAAAAACCGAAATAGAGGAAAAAGTAAGGGAAGGGAGGGTTTGACTTCCAAGGCCAGGCATCAGCCTGCTTACGGGAGGTGGTGAGCACCTGCCTCTGCAGCACTTGCGGGTTTTTTTCTCCTTCTCTTATTAAACTGTCCTCACTTTGACTCATGAGTTTTCTCATTTTTGCTCCTCCTGGTCTCTCACCTGCCCTGGGAGAGGAGAATCGAGCTGCTGGGCGGGTGCTGGGCTGCTGGTTACCCCGTCGCACCCGCACTTTTCACACCCCTCCAGACTCGCCGAACTCACCGATGTGCGGCGGAGCGTCCCCGCCGCCCCGCTGGAACAAGCAGGGTACGGTACCGGGTCATCGGGGGGGGGCAGCCGGTCCACAGAAATCACCCGTGGTCCAGAGCAGGGCCAAGCGCGAGCAGAGCAGGCGCCGGGGGGGCAGGACCCGGCTCGGCGGAGCTGCCGGGCTCGGCCGTCCGGCTCCGAGCCCCCCCCCAGCCCCGCGGGGACACCGACCGACACGGCAAGTCCCTTCCCCCGCTCCGACCGCGCTCTCCCCCGCCGGCTGCGGCCTGAGGGGCTGACACGGCCCGGCCCGGCCCCGCCGCCTCGGCCGGGACGGGGCCGGGCCCTCCCCAGGCCGGCGACATCCTAGGCCGGTCCCCGCGCCGCTCCGCCCCGCTCCGCGCCCGGCCCGCCGCCCGCCACGTGAGGCCGGGCCCGGCCCGGCCCCCGGCCCGCGGGCGCCCGTCCCCGCCGACCTGCCGGTGCGCCAGGAAGGCCTCCCAGAGATAGACGGCCCAGGAGAAGAGCAGCACGGAGCAGAAGATGCGTCTCTCGGCCGGCAGCTCTGCCCACAGCTCCGCGGGCAGCGCCATGGCCCGCGCCCGCTCCGCGCTTCCGGCCCAGCCCCGCGGCGGCGCCGCCTGGCGGCCGGAGGAGCCGCGCCACGGGGGCGGGCGCTGAGGCGGCGGCGGGGCCGGGGCGGCCACGGAGCCCCCCGCGGGCAGGGCAGAACAGACGCGGAACTCCCTGCAGCGGGGCGAGGGGGTGGGAGTTCACTGGAGACTCTGCTCATGCTTAGTACAACGAGCTGAAGGAGAGCCCAGCCCTAGAAATAAGGACTTTGCTTCTTGGAGGCCTAGAGCTGTCCGTGAAGCATCAAGGGAAACCCCGGACAGCCCCTGAGGGCTTTCCAGCACTGTCTGGCGCAGCATCCCCGTCTGGAGAGAAGTCAGGCCTGGCTGCAGGGACCTCTCCATCAGTAGACGAGCAGCAAGAATGCTGCAGAAATACAGTTGCTTTGCAGAGTTTTACTGTGATCAGTAACTGCTGCTGTGGCTGTTAGTGACTAGTCAAATCGTGTCGTACCTGAACATTTGAAGGGCGTAAGAACCCTGTGTAAAACCACATGCAGGGTCCCCTGCTTTGGCTGGGTCACCTCATGAGCCTGGATAAATATCTACCCTTCTAATTCCCGCAGAGAAACCCAGCTGTAGCTGTGATCACCACAAATTTAAGTATTTCTTCTGGAGGCCAGCCAGTCGGCTGCCAGGCTGGGGCAACGGATGTTAAGGGGCAGAGCATGAAGAAGACCAGATGAACAGTGATGCCTCGCAAGGGAAAGACCTGTCCCATCTGTGCAGTCATTCTGGCACCCCAGCCCCCAGGTTGACTCAGCAAAAGGGGATCCCGTAGGTCCTCAGACACAGCAGTAGGCTGGGGCGCAGGCAGTGATGTGCAGTACGGGCAGGAAAAAGCTTGCCTCCACCTACTCCAGCTGTGAGGACACAGCTTGACCAGTGCGGAGGAGGACACTGAGGTTTTTTTTGTGGGCCTCCCCATGCACCCTGAATCACTGAGAGAACATTGGCAGCGTACACCAACAGGCCCAGCTCGTGGGGCACCAACCACATCACCTCTCTCCAGAAGAGGCAGAGAAGTGGCTTCATAGCAATGGAGTAAAGTGGCTGGGCAAGGGCAAATATGATCCAGCTCCTGAGTGAACCTGACAGGTAGGTCAGTACACTTTTGAGCTCACCTGAGCACTTTCTAGCAGCATGTAGTGCCTGTAGGAACCTTGTGTGGTGGAGATCAAAGCCAAACTGCAGTTTCTCCATGGGGTAGCTGTCATCCCTCCCTATCAAATGTCCTTGTTACAAGGCAAAGACCAGACTGGCACTGTGTACTACATGGAGCGAGTTGTGAATCAGCTGTCCAGGATGCTCCAACCTGGGACCACCTCGGTCTGGTCAGGAGGGCTCCTGCTGCCTAGCACAGAGTGAGGTCGCTGAGGTAGCCTTCGCATGGATCTTGTAGTATGTGCTCAGGAGCAATACCGGGTATCAGTTCTGTAGGGTGCAGGGGTGCTCCTGCTTGGGCAGAAAGACAGTGCAGACCTCACCCCTGCACAACAGAAGCTGCACATTATGGGCTGCAGTACTTGACCCAGAAAGTAGTGAGTTTTGGACCAAGTGTGCTCTAGAAAGGGCTGTAAAATTTGATGTCAGCCCAATGATGTCTGGAGAGTTGTTAGTACACGTACACGGGAGGGATCCTGAGCTCAGCCACAGCAAGAGGAGTTACATTTACGAGGGGGGGTGGGTGGGGGTGGTGTCTCTGTTGACAGCAGGTCGAGGGAGGTGATCCTTTCCTTCTCCTCTGGTGGGGCCACACCTGGAGTGGCCCTCTTGGGCTGGGCTCCCCAGTATGAGGGGGATGGAGTTACTGGAGTGAGTCCAGTGAAGGGCCATGAAGATGATGAAGGGACTGGAACATCTTTCATATGAAGAAAGGCTGAGAGAGCTGAGACTGTGCAGCCTGGAGAAGGCTCAGGGGGACCTTATCACTGTGTATAAATGTCTAATGGGAGAGAATGAAGATGAGGGAGCCAGATTCTTCTCAGTAGTGCCCTGGCACTGGCAGGACAAGAGGCAATAGGCACAAATTAAAAACCATTAAATTCCATCTGAACACAAGAAAACACTTTTTTTTACTGTGAGAGTGGTCAAACACTGGGGGAGGTTGTCCAGAGAGGTTCCATCTCTGGAGATAGTCAGGAGCTGTCTGGACGGGTCCTGGGCAACCTGCTTTGGCTGACCCTGCTTGAGCAGCAGGTAGGGGTGAGGGGATGATCTCAACAGGCCTCTTCCAACCTAAATGATTCTGTGACCATGGGGAGCCCATTCTCAGAGGTCTGGCAAGTGAACTCTAGAGAGAAAGGGTGCCTTGCTCCCTTTGCATCAGCTTGAAATCCATCAGTATAGTGTTAACCAGACCATCAAGGAAAGCATAGTTGGAATGGCACTTCTGGGCCTGGCATCGGGGCACAGGTGTTAATCAGGTTAATTAATCAGGTTTTCTCACAGTCCCAGTGATCCAGCAGGTGACCTGGTATAACCTCGGCAGCCCAGAGGAAATAAATAGGCTGGGGAAAAGCAGGATCATTATACCCTTGGGGACAGCCGAGATGCTGTATGTGCTCCACACAACACCCTCCCTTTAGAAGGAGGAGATGCACAGGGCTCCGAGAAAACCCACCCTGTCTGCACTGTTGGGCAACACTTGCCCTGCGGTGCTCCTGAGACTCCCAGGCAGTGCTGACACTTGCGCAGCAGCTTGTGCTCATCACAGACAAGAGGTGTACAATAGCTGCACATTTTCATCTTTGCCTAGTTTTGCTCCTCCTAGAACTATAAATCTGTGAGTTCTTTTCTTTTTAAAAAAGGTAATTTGCCCCTTCTGGCCAAGCCACCAAGATCTGCCACTGAGAAAAGCAGCTGCTACAGACCACCCCTGGAGACAGCAATTAACTTGGTACACAACAGTAATTTACCCCTGTGAAAGACCTTGACAGCTTATAGTGAAAGAAACTGGGGGTAGAGGGGACCATCGCAGAGCACATCCAGGTGTGTTCCCATCAATAAGGCTGTGACTCTGGAGAGTATGAGCTGCTATTTTTTGGTGATTCCATTCCCACCGAGTAAGTGAAGGGCAGGACCTGCCTGGATAAGGAGATGAAGCCTGAGTTTACTCTAGTGAAGGAAGACAAGGTGAATTACAGCACAGGAAGAAAACAGGAGACACCATAGAAGAGGGGAAGCCTGCTTAGAGGACTGGGATATGGAGTTTGGGAAATCGATATGCCATGATATTTCAAGTCAAGAGCAGGCCTGTGCAAGGAAGCAAGGGCATCAGTGGGCTGGATACAAATCACATTAACTGTAGCCCCAACAGCATTGGTGACTTCTATTTTTGAGTTGCAGCCCTATTTCCTTGCACTGTGATGGTAGAAAGGTACTTAACTACATGCTATTTTTGCTTGGTTTGTTTTCTAACATTTCAAAGAGTTAAAGAAATTCACAGAAGTGCCAGAGCTGGCACAAAGGAAGCAGCAGGAGATCACAGCTGGGAACAGAGATGAGACATTTACTGCCTCACCTCTGTGAGCATTTGAAGCTGCCTTGTATCAGCACTACCATCGCAGAGCACCAACCCCCTGCTCTCCCCCTCTCCCTTCCTGTGCCCCACACATTTATGTGGTTTTGTAGTAAGGACTGAAGAACTCAGTGTTAGAATACTTTAAGCCTTTCTTATGCCTAACCCAGTTCATGCTGAAGGTAAGCTGGTCACCTTTCTGAACCAGAATAAACCAAAGATGTTTTGGGAAGTATAAAGTTACAGAGACCTACAAGGAAACAGGTATTTATATAGAGCCAAAACACTCTCTTCATAGTGGCATCTGTAATGTTAAGTGAAGACACCACAGGTGCTGCTGAGATCTGCAGAGCTTGCCACAGTGGTACCGGGGACACACACCCCACGCCGAGCACAGCTCTGTTAACTTGACAGAGATGCATTAAGGAGTGTTCATGAATACTCTTTCTAGCTAATTCTTAAGATAACATTTTAGTATCAGTCATTCATCTTATTTCTACCAGTCTAAAGTATAATAGAACTTGTCTGTGGATTTTTAATCATTGACTTCTAATAAAATAATGCCAGCTTAATCTTCTCATTTTCTGGGGGCGACCATTTGTGACTATTGAGCAGAATGACCTATCAAATAAAAGAAAAAACAGCCTTATCTTTTCTGTAAGCTGCTATGTCCTCCCAGAAGAAATACTATACCTGCCACAGAGGACAAGGCAGTCAGTGCTCCTCTTGGGGAGCTGTCACTGGCTCTCACTGTTCTCCTTTCCTAGAGGAAGCTCCAGCAATTCACTGAAGCTGGCCAGGCCAGATCCCCACCCCTGCCGTGGCACCGCACTGCATCCTCACTAATCCCCTACCTACTTCCTGCCCTATAATCATAAATCTTAAAGACATTTAAGGAAGAGCAACAACTCTACCCCACCCTCACCCCCTCCAAATGCACACGGGCATAGGGAAAAAAAATTGGGGCAATACTGCTGTGGGGAGTTCGGAGAGCAGAAGGGCTCAAAGGCACCAGCTGTAAACTTGAGGGGAGAACAGGTTTAACATGTGACAGGGCCAGACAAAGACAAGTTGGATTCATTTAAGTCTCCCCTCTTCTCTGAACACTGAAGAACTTTAATACATGCTTAAACACAGTAGGATTGCATAAAGGTAATTTTGTAGAGCTCTCTGGTGGCAAGTTTGCAGCAGAGCTCATATGAACAGTAACCAAGAAATGCAAACTCAAAGTCATGGTTTTAAAATGACCCCTAATTTGGGACTGACAGAAGGAAGGTGGAAGCTGTGCTCAAAAGGGAGACCTGCACCACGCTGTATTTTGTTTGTTGGTCACATGGTACCTCAAAGCAACTTTCATTTTGAATTGCTGCTTTTGGCAGTGAATTGTTAAGTGAACCCAGTCCTGTGCTCCTATCAGAACAGGCAGATGCACTGTGAGTGACACTGGAGAAGACAGACACTAGCCTCATTCATGGGGCAATTTATCCAGCAGTCCTAGACAAAAATCTTGTAAAGTTTTTATCTTTTACACAGAAAAGCTTCACCCATGCCAGGTGGAAACTCCTTTGTTCCACAACTTCTGTGGTCCCAAAATATTTTTAATTATAAAAGTAATTAACTCACAAACTCTATGAGGTTGCTCACTGAATCTGTGATCATAGCTTCCTATTGAGCAACAACAGAAAAGAAAGAAAATAACTTTAAGAATGTTTAAGTACAATTAAACTTGATCAGCCAAGTGTAAAAAGAAGGAAACTGGTCTGGGAGTTAAAGTGAAATGTTACCCAGCTTCAGGTTACAGTGTGGGCAAAATACAGCATGGGCAAGGGGAGGAGCAGCTCAGATCTGCAGGTGAAGCTGTGCCAGCTGTACCATTTCTAAAACCAGCAATGTCTCTATTCTGCAAGGACCTCAAGTATTCATTAGAGGAACATCTAGTGAATGATGTATGAATGAAGTCTACAAGAATAATGCAATCTTCTCGGAAAAGTCTCCTTGTGTATGTAGGTAGAAAGATCACACTCAACTGTTAGCCCAGTTAACAAATTTCCACCTGCCAGCTAAAGCAACTGTCAACTACCCCAATGGAAATGAAAATGCCTTCAGGTGTGCAAAGACATTGTAACTACTCCACAACTATTGTAAAAAAACCCTAAGATTATGTTACTTGCAACATACTACCTTAAATACCCCATTTACCAAAAGCTGCATCTACATCGTAAAGCAGCACCTTGGAAATAAATCCCATTTTTAATTTTTAAATTTTCTTCTGGTTTCTGGCTGGTATAAACATGTAGGAGTACGACCTGTCAAAATTCTTATGAAAACAAAGCTGTCCCCAGGTCACTCGAGACCTTCAGGTCCTCGCACAGGGTAACGTCCACCAGCGTGTGCTCATGGATGGGAGTGGCAGTCAGCATCAGGTACGATGCGATTCTCTTGGGAATGTACCATTCTGTTACCTTCAGCGAGGACACAGCTAGCCTAAGGAGTCATCGCAGAACTGTCTCCTACCTTTTAAGTCTGTAGACACGTGCTTTGGTGGAGTCTATTTCTCTGCTATTCCCCATGTAGAAAGTCCTTTACTGGTCTCTTATGACTCAGCTAATTTATCACCACATGAAGCATCAGTTGTGCATTTAATCTTTTCCATTTTCCTGACTACTCACAGCATTTTAAGTTGTCGGAAGCAATCAATGACATCAAAACTCCTTTTTAAAAGATTAGGACCAGACAAAACAAAAGCTTGCACACTGCCTTTGTCTCACTCCCTCTCTGGTCTGTGGCATACATACATATTTTCTGTCTCATTTCATTCCTGCATTCTCATCTAAGTTCTCTCATTCAAAGTAAGTATTTTAAATGCTTGAATTGTTTAATACTGTCATATTTGAAGCTCTGGTTATTTAGTGGAAATACAGCTGCTTGACCCAAAACTGAAGACTCAAAACCTCAATGAATTTAATATTCATGCTGACCAGTCTTCTTTCTCTAGGCATGGGAGGGGACATATTGCTTTGTGGGATACTCAAAAAACCCCAGTAGTGTACCAGTATCCCTCAAGGTACGTTACCTGAAGCAGTCATCATGTTTATTAAATTAGCAAGTTAATCTTGTTTTGAGATCCTGAAGATGAAAGTATGTTTGAACATGATGCAAACTTAACATTAAAAGGAAGACTTTTTTTTTTTTTTTTTTTTTTTTTTTTAAGAGAGACAAAAAGCACTTTGGATAACTCTTTGGCTATTTCAGGTGTCTGACCCTGTTGCAGTATTTAACCCCTTGACCCTTGCTTCCATTTTTAAAAGCTAATGAGAATATCCATGCACCATATTCCTTTCATCAAAAGCAGTTTATAGTTTAGAGAAAGGAAATGACAGGGAAGGATATGCAACTCCTGCTCAGTGTACAACTATTAATTTAACTTTCATTCTAAAGGATGCCCAAATAATGTTTGTAAGTGTAGTATGACGATGCCATTTCTGCCTAGTTTTGGTTATAACACAGTTCTCCAGACAGATTTTTAAAGACTTCTTCAATCCTACACCCAGCCAATATTCATGGTCCGCTTTAAACAACATTTCCCCAACTTTTCTATATTTCCTTTCAACTGCGACTTTTCAAATCACAGTATAAGACCCAAAACATCCCAACAAAACTCAAGTCCTCAATCAATAAGCAGCTGTGACTGCTGCTTGCTCATTAGCATCCTCATGGAGACTGGGAAATGCCACTCACAGAGGAAACAGATTCTGGGCCTCGTGATGTATCCAGAAGTATGGCAAGAAGTCAGACACAGAAGAACAAGAAACAGATATTAAAATATTGGATTAGTCTTCTGGTGAATCTTCCAGCTAGGTTTTATTCATTCTCAAAAAAGCTAACCATGGAACCCAAAATGTGCACTGATACTTTCATGTGACACGACTCTCTCGAAAGTCTGGCAATGCTCTTCCAACACTTATGCTGTACCACACACTCTCAGAAGCACCTTCTTCCTTTAAAGGGAAAGGTAACTAGGACATTTTCATCTCTAAGTGGCAAGTGTTTTCTGCCTGTACTAATTATAATTCTTTCAAGTCTGAAAAAAGCACAGAGAATATTATAAAATAAAACGTAATACTTTACTTTTCTGTATCTATACTGTTTCATCAGTCTGATAAATTATCTACAAATGCATAAAACTTAAGCAACATTGTCCAATGCACTCAGAATGGTCCCAAATTCAATTACAAGTAAACCACATTAAAGATTTACTGTACAGTAAACAAATGGGTGAAAAACTGTAATTTATTGAAACTCATAACTCAAAAAATATAAGATGCTGTAGTGTACAATATGTTACACAAAGCACCCTAGGGTGCACATTCAAGTCAAGTAATAACTCCATCGCCCCCCAAACCCTGGTACCCTAGTACTTGTTCCATATACAATCATGCACATTTACCCTTCAAGAGGAAGCCCCCAGAATTCTGATGTGTTAAATAGCACCAAAATCAGCATAGTCCATTGAAAAAAATGGGGAGCTAAATTAACTTGGCCAATACTTTTGACAGATATTATACATTCATGGAATTAAACAGTCTAAACTAACCTAAACAGTGTGTACTGTAACAATTACTGTTCTAATCTGAAGTTCTCCCCATATAGCAGTAGTGGAGGCAATCTGCTCTAAGCAAAACTACTTACGTGCTTCCTACACAGAGCTCATCTGCCTTTTTTGTTGGAAATAAGTCTATGAGAGGTGTGGAAAACTTGGATCTTTCAAGAACAACTACTGGTCTTAAGTAATGAAGCTGTTTTAAGGCAAGGTCTCCACAGTCTGTTAGCGCCTTGTCCAAGATTGCCCTCAAATTTTCTAAAGAAGGGGCAGATGACGATTCTGACAACAAGGGCTGGATTTCTGTTAGCTGCCCATGATTATTTTGGGTTATGATTACATTTTTGTCATTTACAAAGTTGTTTACTGGTGCATCCCCTTGACTGTCTCCCTCTTTTTGCACAGTTTCATCTACTGGCAACTGCTCAGGAGATTCCCATTCTACTACTTCATCAAAATCATCATCGTCATCATCATCTTTCCCCTCACTTTCCTGAATAAATTTTAAAAATGAAGACTCAAATCCCATTGGTTTATATGTCTTTAAATCAAATGGTTTTGACACTGGAGGCTTCTGAAATTTGTCTTTTGTAGCACAAAGTACGTTTCTTTTTGCATTTTGATTAACTGCACTATGTTGACATCCTTCTGGATCTTTCTCTCTTGGCAACTCTAATTGTAAACTAGAGAAATAAGAGCTATTCTCTCTTTCACTATTTTCAGAAAAATCTTCAGTTTTACATGTAACTGTCTCCCTGATGCTATGCTCTTCAAAACAGGTGTTCTTTGAACTGTGGTTATATTTTAAAGTGCCTGAATACATAAAGGCACTGGCATCAAAACTCACACTACTCGATGGGCATCTTTTTTGGTCTTCACTGCTTACATCTTGAGCATCACAGTCAGTATTTGGAACAAGAGGTTTTTCACTTTCCTGCACAGACTCAGGATTAGTTGATTTATCCTCTTTAACTTCCACATCTTTTTTATTCAAGTCTGTAGCTGTGTCGGAGCAGGACTGTTTTTCAATCATTATGCCACATTTAACACAAACAACAAGTTTCTGCAGCCGCTGCTCTATGTACATACTGGTCATCTGATGGGTGCGCTTATAGTGCCTCACTATGCTGCTTTCCAGTTTGACAACAGACAAACATCCCTGAACCATGCAAGGGTACTGGGTCTGGTTAGACTTCTCTTTGCACATTTGTAGGGCTTCCTCTTTTGTTTTGAAATTCAGCAAATGTTTTTCTCTACTCCTGCTAATTCGTTTAGGTTTTTCTTTTGACTGCTTCCCATTCTGCTTGCTAATGTCAACACTGTCTTTCACATAACTTTGTTCATTTTTATCTTTATCTTGATTATCTTCCTCCTCTTTCTGATTTCCAAAGAGACTATCATAATATTCACTATGTCGGAAATAAACATGTTGAGAGTAGTGACTGTAATTTGTGAAAATTCGATCACAGCCATTAAGGTCACAATGGATTTCAAAATCTTTGTTTAATTTTTCTTCATTGGCATGTTCTTCTATTAGGTGCTGTTTAAGCTTATTAAAGGTATAAAATACAGCAGGGCACTGGGCTTGGTTACAAGCAAATCTTGCAGATTCAGCTTCAGAAAGCAGTTTTTGATCATCTAAGTGTTCATTGTGGAAGTCACTACAATGCTTAGCAAGAGCTTTAGAACATAGAAAACGCTTACCACACTCCTTGTATGTGCATGCAAATATTTTTTTACACTTGACAAGTTCCCTTTTTGTTCTTGCCTTGTCTTTTTCTAAGCAGAGCTGTTCCTTATTATACTGGTGAACAGTTCTATAATGGCGAATCAAACCTTTCTGGTTGGTAAATGCTGAGTTGCAACTTTTATGTATACAGTGAAATGGTTTGTGGTACTTATGCAATATATAACATAAGTTTCCTTTCGCAACTGTTCTTTTGCTTCCTCTTCCCTGTCTTGCTTCCAGTTCTTCCCTATGACTGTCCAGAGAAGCTATGTTAGATGTTTTTCCTGTTACATTATTGTCTGTCTCTTCACTGGACTCCAAATCTGTCTCGGAACTACAGTCCTCCTTTTTAGGATGACACAGCTGTTCAGAGTGATCTGAATGTTCACTGAATTCAACGTTGGTTGCACAGACAGGTGCTGGAACAGTGCTATTTTTATGCATGTCATCTGTACATAAACCTACATGATCAAATTTTTCATTAGAACATACCTTGTGAGATACCCTCTCACAGCCAATTTGATGTTTGTTTCTATAGTGAATTCTAAGGTGTGTTTTTCTTGTAAATGATCTTTGGCAAATATGACACTTAAATGGTGAGTACCGATGCTGGAACATATTTAACTGAAGAACCATTTCTTTTGAATAGTTATGCTTTTTCACATAATGCATTAGGAGAGCTTCTCTGGTCACAAACTCACATGTACATCCTTGACATTCACAGAAAAATGGTTTAGCTGCCAGCTGAGTAAGGTACTGGCTGGGTAAATTATCTTGCTCTTGAAGCTGAAATTTTGAGGTAGTTTCGTCTCCTGACTCAGGGCACTTGGCATCCCTAGATGAATAGGACTGTAAAGAGCCCAAAAAAGGCTTGTGTCTTGAAGAATTCTGAATGTTAGAATTTTTTAAGCTTAGATGTTTCAAGCCTAACATTAGTTCCAACATGTTATCTTCAATATTTGATTCTCTAGAACTATCATGAAAAGATGTTTCTGGGGAGGAAGGATAGGTTTCTTCCTTCAGGCCATTGCTTCCTTTAGCATCTATAGTACAATACAAGCTTTCTGGAGAGTCAGCATTTGTATCTGAATTATGACCTAACTCTGTACTAACATCTGTAGGGGATTTACTGTCCTGAGCATCATTCAACAGATCGAGAAAGTCTTTAGTTTTCATCTCCATATTTTTTCTACCTTTAAAGCTATATGGATGGGCCCTGCGAAGGTGTTTTTGCATACTTCTGGAATTTTTGTGTGTGGAACAGCAGCCTTCGAAACCACAGGAAAGCTTTTTTTCATCAAAGCAAACTGCCACATTGGAACACTGTTGTTTCACATCTGCTGGATGGAAGACTCCTTCCTGGGACATGCGAAAGCCTGGAACAGACTGATTGTGAGCCATTGCTTCAATCAGCAGAGGAGACACCTGGCCTTGGTTTACTGCAGCATCTGTGCTGTGGTCCCCACCATGAAGACTGCAATTACTTTCACTATCTAGGTCTTCACTGTCAGAGAGAGCTTCTTCCTTAATCTGTGGAATTCCCTGAGAGCTTGAGGGATCCAAGTTATTCAAATTGGAATTTTCAGATTGTTCACGAAGTTGGGACTTGGGAAGATAACTGCATTTGTCTTTTGAAACCGACTCTTCAAGTTTTACTGTTTGCTTCACTTCCCCATTTGACACTTCAATATTATGCACTGCAAGGTGATTCTGAAATTCAGTTTTTGAATAATAAAACTTTTTGCAGCCAAAGAAGTTGCAGGTGTATGACGCATCTCTGAAGTGCTGTGCCTCATGATGGTAAAGTTGCCCTAAGTCACTGAACACAATATTACAGCCATTTAGCTCACACTTATAGCGAAGATCATCATGTGTTTGTTTGTGATTGAGAAGCTCATTAACTGACCCAAATCTGGCGTAGCAATCCATCGACACACACATATAGGGCTGAGGTCCACAGTGCACACGCTCGTGCTCCCGCAAGTGAAAGGATGTCATGAAGTGTCGGCGACAGAAAGCACACTTCTCTCTCCTGTTTTTCATGTCCAAGTAGTGTTTTGCATTTTCATCATTGTTTTGATGTTCAGCTTTCAGATGTACACTTAAGTATTTAAACTGTTTAAAGACCCTAGAGCAATCTGTTCCAGGACATGGATAGATGTCTCTGTCTTGTAGCTGGCAGTTTTCCAGTTGGCTGAATGTGACATATTCATGTGTGTCATTTTCAAAGCTTTCAGGCAGCTGTGGCTGATGTGGCTTTTCCTGAAACACTGGGGGTGGGCTGCTGGAAGCTGTTGTCTTTTGTGGTGACCTCTCTTTTTTCAGTATTATTTTCTTTTTAGGTCTGTGTGTTCTACTAGGTGGCATTTTAACATGCTCCATTACATGTGGTACAAAAATTTCCTTTCTCTTGAACTTTTTGGTACACACTGGACACGTATAAACACCATCTTCCATATGCATTTTAGAATGATGCAGTATTCTAGCCTCTATACACTCCCTTTTGCAGAGCACACAAAAAAATTTGTATTGTAGCCATCTCTGGTATCTTTCTGAAGAACCAATTGGTTTTTTAACTCTTGCTTTTTCTTTAGGGTGGCTCACTATGTCTTTTCCATCATAATATTTATGTTCTTTTGTCTCATCATAGTCACTAAAGAATGTTTCTAACATGTCGGTTTCATTGATTGACATATTACAACTTGCATCATCCTCAGAATCAGAAGCTACTTTCCCTAACAGTTTAAGGCAATGTCGCTTTAAAGTCTTCCAGTCCCAAAATTCAGGATCAAATGGCCAATATGCTTTTAAAGCTAACAGCAGCTCACAGCGGAGTGAATTTGGAACCAGTGCATTTTCTTCATCAAATTTTTGATCTGGTTGCATATAGAGCTCTTCCAACACATTAAATCCACTCAAAGTTGGCTCAAGTAAAAATTCTGTGAGCTGACAAGCTCTTCTAACTTCAAGGTCTTCTGGTAAAAGGCATGCAATTGTTTTACATACTGATGTCTTCATTTCATCGCTTCCATTTGATCTGATCTGAAGGGCTCTCACACATAACAAAACAGATACAGCAAGTCCTGCTTCTTCTGCCTGTTTAAAAAAAACCAAACATAAACAAACAGCTACAAAACAAATGTTGCTTTTCTTTCATACATATACTCTCTCTAGAACTGTTCTATAAAAAAACATGCGATGAGAACATCTCATAGACTACAGCCCATTCAGAAGATTTTCAGGCTTCTGAGTGTTAAGTGCCCGAGTCACTGACCATATTCTTAAAAGCTGTAGCTTACTTTATGTGAGGAACCTCTTCTACTTCTCAAGTGAGGGGAGCCACTGCACATTTAGTGCACTCTGGGGAGGAGTCACACGAACTAGTTGAGGCACTAGATGGTAACTAAGTCAGATGTGTAAAAGAAAATGGTGTAAATCTTCCATATATATTTCTCCCACATCATCCACATAGGATATTAATTCAGAACACGCAGTACTCTGAATAAGGAAATTACATAACCTAAACCAAAATAACCTTCAGCAACATAAGCAGTAGAGTAGCAAAAATTATTTGTGGTGAAGATAACTGGCATTTCACTTCCAAACATATTCTGAGGAATCTATGCAACTTTGAGGTGCTGCTCAATAGTATCAGGAAGATACCTACAAATATTTACATGCCTATTTTAAAAAAAATGAATTATACATTCCAAATTCTACATGGACGAAATTGAAAGTTACCTTGTTCTAAAAGCATACTTTTCAGCATAAAGAATCTGAATGCATGAAGTAACTATTTAGTCATTTGTACAGAGAAGTAACAGTTAAGATATTTATGAGTAGCACAGAGACATGAAATGTGGCTAATACAACCACATCCACACCACCTCAGATGGTAAAATCCAAAATAACTAAGAACAAGTTAAACGAATTAGCAAGCTCTTATGCTCACTGTGTACTGCCTATTGGAAGTCATGCAATACTACTTTAATTCAATAACAGTGCTAATTTGCTAGATAGCAATAAAAAAAGGCTGTTTCCCCAGAAGATATTTTAATATGGAAACACAGAAAGAACTGGTATATAATTAACAATGCATTATGCTTTTATATATAAAGCACACATTCATGCATGTTTTAAAAGTAGAAACAGGCTAACATTAGAGAAACAAGGATCAAACATTTCTCTGTGCAATCACTACCAGAATTCACCTCTGCCAAATATGAGTTCTGGACTCTCCTCTATGATCTGTCAAAAAGGACAATCATGTGGCCTTTTCTGATCCCTTCTCTGACTCTAAAATAGGGCTGATATTTGCTCTTATTAAGTCACACTTGATAACTCAAGTGGTTCCCAGAATTAACTTCAGTCAGTGAAAGACTCCAGGGCAAACAAATGTGAAGCTGGAGAGAAATTTAATTGAGAAAAGGCCCCTCAACTGTTTTATCCATAATCCATTTGATGCCTTACCTCTGAATTGACTCATGTCCATATAAGAATGCAAGATGAGCAAATTTGGGAGGGTACTGTTAACTGAAACATTCATAAAACAAGTTCATGTGGCAAACTCTGCTCTACATGTGCAAAACTATGCTGTTTTTCCAGGGAGAAATATCTGAAATCTTTTGGAAATGACAACATTCCTGAGAGAAAATCCCATAGCTAATTTAAGGCTTGTGATCTGTGTATTCCTATTACTAAAACAGTTAAAACCCTGTTATTATCAGCTATCTTATTTTTCCTCCATGAAAGGGCACCTGATTAATTTTCATTCATAACTGGCCTCTACAAATCTACTCTCATATAGTGACCAGACAGCAAATTTCAGTCTAACCAATTCCAAGTGTCAGAGTAGTTGTCAAAGGAATACAGAAACATCCTATTGAGCAACTACCCAGATGAAGCACAGCTATCCCTTCTGCTTGGCTTATGAAGAGCACGCTGAATTTACCTTCTGGGTAGATGGATCAATTAAAGACCTTCCATTACTCCCCAAACAGAGATTATAAATTTATAAGAATTACTGTTAAGCATCTCTTGGACCTTTCTACAACTTTCTAAAGATAGGCACCAGAATAGAATGTAGAAGTCTAGATGTGATTGTATCATACATTTTGAGGAAAAGGTATTTTCTCAGATTACAAAAACATGAGACATCTCAGCCAAGTTTACATTCTTTAGAGATGCAGCAGAAAATTGCTGCTGTTTCTCGCTGCTAAACAGGCACCAGATGAAAACACAGCTATGCTTTGTTTGCAAAATACTGTCATACTGTATTTTCAGAGTAACAAACGAACCATTTCACATTGACTGAAGGTCACTTTAATGTGTCACGCTGACACAAAATTATGATGGCAGGCATTTTACAGAGATTTTTATTAGCAAGTTATTAGGCACCTAATCAGAAAGTATGAATAATGAAACAAGCTGTATTTCATACCAGTTCAGTAGAATTAAGAAAAGCATAAATTCACGTAAACAGTTCTAGCTGTGTCCAAAGACTCTGGACTGCAGCTTACTTACTTCAGATTGTATGACTCTTATCAAGAAAAATAAATGCTGTAGTGTCTTGGCAATGATGCCAAACTGACGACATCTCTCCAAAAAGGAATCTAAAGAAGGATCTATTCTTCTCTGCAGTTTGCTCCAGAAAAGTGTCAGTTCCCTGCAAAGAGTTGAAAGCAGAATGTAAGAACACTGCAGATATACACAATGTCCAGAGTCTACATACCTGAGTTCAGAGTTGACACCACAACAATTTAAGTGTTATTAAAAAACAGCACACACTTCAATCAGGTGTCCACCACCTCCAAGAGTTTCTGAAGAGAAGTGCTACTGTGCCTTATTCCTAAAAAAGCATCAGACCAAAACACAGTGTATCTCCTGTTATTTAATGGGGAAAGACACCGGTAATAGGATTTCTCTCACTTAAAGAGGGCATCTATAGCTGCATAGACTTCCTTTCTAGACAAGGAAAAAACCCACACATGCAGAGGCTCAACTTTTCATACGGAAATTCAAAATAGGTGAGATGTATCGTAATGGAGAGCAGCCATCTCTCTCCTGATAGCACAGTAGCTTAGATGCTGCTACCTGCATTCAAATGGTGTAACTGCCACTCAGCACTAAGATACCTGTAACAGAACACACTTTGTTAAGTGTTACATGAGGGGTGCATAGGGTGAGGGCTTTGTCTACTGTCTTTGCACAGTTGTGTGCTTTACTGCTTGTACCATTTGAGTACAGAGCCGTTCTGTTAAGCAATTTATTATAACCAAGGCAACACAGGCACTGAATGATGCAATCTGTCACTTTGCATTGCTTTGCCATGAGTGCCACAGAAACAGAAAAGCAGCAGTGACAGGATATGTATTTTTTATGTCACTTGAAAAAAGTTTTTCTTCTGTTCCTTTAGTAGAACAAACTTCGCCTTTGCTAACTTAAGCACCCTGTGCATCAAGTTACACATACTGGTTTCCAGATGCAAGGTCAACCATAGCCTCTAAAACCAAAAATCAAGAAAAACACACCTAAGCAAACTTCACACTGAATATTGGCAAGGTTTTTCCTCTGAATTACTGCACTGCTACTCTTGAACCCTAAGCCAAGTGAAAGTGAATGAGGCCTTGTTATGGATCTGACCTGGGATACATTTATTGCACAAAAACGGACAATTATTTCCTGGGAACATTTTTGGGGAGAGGTTTGTTTGGGTTTTTTTGCTTGTTTTGTTTAAAGGCCTAGAAATTCAATTAACAGTCTTTCATAGTCGAGAAGAGAGAGCTGACAAGCTAGCTAGGCCTACAAGAAAGTAATGTACAAGCAGTATAATTCAAGGTGTTTTAATTTTAAACCATAAAACAGAAGTAGAGATGAAAATAAAAAGGCATACACTCAGAATATCAGCAACTTTTTCTACTGCCCTTTAGTTTCAAAAAAGGTGACAAAACGTAAAATTTAACTGAACGTCAGGATGACTAACATGGAAGAACTGTGTGAAGGGAAGCTTATGCAAGGAAGCATAGGATATATATATATATAAGGTATTAAAAAAATTAACTCAGCATCATAACAGAAACAAAACAGATTTGAAAAATAGTTTATCAAGGCATCAGTCATTTTGTGTCATTCAGTGCATTTACATAGTTGGGAGTTGGAAGAATAGTGAGATAAAAGCTTCGCTCTGGATAATCCCTTATTCCTTAAGAGTTTTTGGCAGAGCAAAAAGCTTTTAGTGTTTGCCCTGTTCTCTCTCATCCCAGCCCTTCTTTCTGCAAAGTTAAAGTATGTTGTTAGAAGGGGTCCTTAAGGATGGTGAAAGGCAAGAAAGGACAACTCACAGTACCTGGGCAATTTTCCATTTTAAAATGGATGTGAGGCAGTGCAGAGCACATAAAGAACTCCAGACAGACAGATATCAAGTAATGCTTAGAAGTAAAAAACAAACAAACAAAATCTTACTGGTGTATCAGACTGGAAAGAAGTTTTTTTGAAGTTGTGCCTAGCCACAATTCATACTTAATACCACTTGTGTTAATGTTAAAGATTACATTATTTTATGGATTGGTAGACTGCCTGACTCCTTGGAGAGACTAAGACAATCAGCTAGCTCAGAACTACTGCTCAGAGCAGCACTACTTCTTAGATCAAGCTCCAAACACAGCAAATACCTCATTACACATTATCTTATGATTACCAGAAACAATCATTGCAAAATCTTCCAATTTTAGCTAGGAATAAAAATAAAACCCTGTTTGCTTTCATCTTCAGCTGTGAAATGCAGCTTCGCACCAAGAGCACTAACTCATATATATATAGTTTACTAATTTTCTCTTGGAGGCACAGACTTGAGGCTGCAGGATGAGCTGAGCTAAGCTAATGAAATAGCATAACCTCTCCAAATAGGCAGTAATAATAACAACAGGTTTGTGCTGGGTTGGAGAATTAGCCCTCCGCCATCAGGCATGTACCTGATATGCTAATGAAGACAGGAGGGAAGGGAGGTAGATTTTTCCCTTTCTAGACTGAGAGTGATGTTACAGCTGAACAGATTTAACAGCTTACAACTTCCAGAAGCACCAGTGTTGCACTTCTTTGCTAGAACTTGTCTGACCACACAGTAAACTAATCAAGCATTAATCTGTAGAAAGCTATACACAGTGTTGGCTGGGTTACACTGAATGTGCTCACTGCAGGTAGCTGGGCTCAGAGCCAGAACAACAAACAAGGCAGACTTGTGCACTACAGTATGGCTGGAATTTATCTTCTGCTTTTTGGCAGCAAAAAATTGTTAGGACTGGCTCAAGTATGAGTATGGCACTACAGCTCCATCTTCATGTAAGCCACTTGTCCAGGCTAATAGGGCCTCAAAAACATCCTCACTTTCACCTGCTGTTCACAGGTTTGTTTTCTTTGTCTAAACTAGAATACTTTCAGTCTGGATCACTTACACAGCCTCACTCTGACACTGCATAAAGCAAGATACAGAGCAGAATAATAGGAATGGTTGGCCAGCAGCAAGCAGGGCTGCACTGGAAAACCCTGCTTGCTTACAGTGACTGTTAAAGGCCAGCCAGGGGCTAGCAGAAAATGTTTCATCAATGTATTGCTACTCTAAAAATCAAGGATATGATCCAGAAAATTCTGCAGGAAACAATTTTTTTAAGGATCCTACAGATAAGCAGAACACTTTCAAGTACATATGCTAGGGCTTGTCTTTGGACCAAATCCATAACAGCACAAAGGGAAGCTGACCTGCAAACAACACTGTACCAGAGGGTCTCTGGTCATCTCACTCCCTGCTCTTCTCAAAGATCTTTAGTAAATGTTTTAGTCACCACTCAGTTCTGGTCTATCAAATTACATAGCTTATTAGAAGTATACTATGAAAATTCATTAAAATGTAAATAATTTATTGACTTGAAACATAATTATGCGGGCTTACGATTAAAATACACTTAAAAAGTTACATTTTGTTATTGACAATCAAAATCCAAAAGGTGTTAATGACATTGCTAGAAAAATTGTACATAGAGTCCAAATAATCAGTAGATCAAGCATCACAGAATAAAATCACCTTTCAAACACAATCCTGTCTTTCTGAACCAGACAGGACCTTCTTTGAAGTGAATTAAGCAATTGCTGCCCCTTAAAACCAGCAGTTGGTCACAGAAAGGAGTGTGTCTCAGTTGATGTATTCAATTTTACTAAGTATTTTAAGTGTATGTTTATGCTGTACTTAAGCCTATATAATGGCTAGCAAGCAACCTCCAGCACGTGATTCCTCCACATTAGTTTTAGCTGTAGGATTAGGCTAAATATGCATATTGCAGCAAGTCCATCTCAATGTTGCCTGGCCTTCCAGCCAGCTCTGACATTTGTCATGCTTTTGACTGAACTCAATTTACTGATGCAGAGAAAGCAACATTACCTTATCTCTTTCCCAGGGTACTGATTCAAATCAGCTCTGCAATGATTTCAGTGATCACCACAGTTTGTATTGAGCAGAGGCCTCTTCCTTTTTGTGAGCCGTAATATCCACTACATCTGTAATGTGCAATCTCACACCTCATCAGTTCAACTGGCTGATCTAACAAAAGTAATCCTACAAATTAAAAGTTTTATGTCATTATCAGCCACTTGAATTCATCTACCTTGTGGCTAAATAATCACTAGACCTGCATCTGCCACAAAGTAAGTGCAGGTCAATAAAAAAGGCTCCTCCATCAAACAACAGTTCAGCATTAGACCAGTAAGCTATCCTTATTTTCAAGCAACAGTATTTTTGAAATAGACTTAAAGGTACAGCCTCAAAGTGAGGAAGTAATCTGATAGTCAAGAAGTATTACACTAGTTTCACAAGACAGGAGTCCATCAGAAAGGGAACTTCCATCTGGGCTCCAGCACCCTGGAACCTTTGCTCTTCAGTGGGTACAGACCACTCTGTGTGCAATTCTGTCATACAAGGAGTGCTATGTACGGTACTAGAATTTGAATTTATACACCTATACAATTTCATTGTTAGACAGAACACTTCATTCTCCTGTCTTGTCCCTGAGGGAAGGCAGCTGGAGCTTGAGGAGTTTGTCCAGACAGCAGAGGGGGCAACTGCAGCACATATGAACACAGAAGCACTGTTTGAACCAGCACCTTCCATCTAATAACCACTATCAACAGCAGGGTAGACAAAGATGTGACTTCAGCATGAGTGACACACACCTGCTAACACCTTCTCTAAATAGAAAAACACCTGTTACTAGACTGTGCTAACATTTGTATCTTCAAGCCTTCAGTGCTTGCCACCTAGGCTAGCCAGTTTTAAAGCTGATGTGGAAGTACCTACTCACATTACAGCTGCACCATGTTTTGTGTAGACAGAACCTTAGGCAGGGCCCATCACAGGCCAGACTGACATGGGGATGAGAATCTACAGCTCTCGCTGATCTCTCCTGACTCACTAGTCAAGAGAAAATGCAGGTTAGACAAGTTAGAAGACCTGAAAGTTTCATTCAAATCCTAACTAGTTTCTCTTCAGTCTTCATACTGCAAGCAAAAAATCTATCCATAGTTGTCACAAGAAGAGAGATGTTATTCTGGAACAATAAATGCTACATCACTGAAGTCTATTCTCCAGTCCCAATAGTTTAAAAGTCTCAGCTACACATGAAGTCCAACTCTCTCCACTTTCACCCTAGGGATACAGCTTTTACATAGAACTGCTTAACAAGTTTCCTTGGACAACAGCAAATCATTTAGTTCATCCTGAAAGAACGTTAGTTGTTGGGGATTTTTTGTTGTTGTTGTTGCTTTTTTGTATGTTTGTTTTTTTCTTTTAAAAGAGACCATGGGGTGGACTTTAGCCTCGTATCTCTTTGGATACAGCTCTAATGATACATTTCAGCAGTGAGAAACAGTCAGCCTTTAGAACTTCCAAGTGTGGTGGACTCTCTCCTCTTGAGTCTTCCACAAGTTTGTTTCTCACTAGAAGGTATGCTTTTGCTCAAAAAGACATTTCTGGCCTGAAACAGAAGCAGTATGTAAACACTTCCGGCCTTTTGGTACACACCAACCAGGCTAAGCTATCCATCATCCTGCTGACACTTAAGTGATATGAGAACTTAATGGCTTTAAAATGTGGAGTAAATTAACAATGCCAGAGCTGAGAGAGTCCAAATTCCCACGATATACTCAAGATGTCTGGTAACGTAAAGTTTTATCCAGATCAGCATTAAAACAGGAGAAAACTACACTTGAAAGCCAAAACTACAAATCCATTTTGTAAGGGGCAGAAAAGAGCTTCCCTGCTTTGGATGTACCAGTTTGCTACTGCTGAAACAGAGATGCAAACAGCTTTGTATCTCCAGCCACTTAAGAGGGCAGAGAAGTTTATAGTCACAATTTGGTTAAGATCTAGGACTACAGTTCTCAGTTACAGAAATTACAGAAAATATAAAAAGGTTCTCAGACGCAGGGGGGAGTTAAAGGGTGCTGTCTCTGCACACTCCTACTACTTATCTCTGTGGAAGAAGTGAAAAAAGGCACAAAACTCTCATGGGTCTAAGTAATCAAGAGGGAAGAACTGAATTACAACATATAATGTATGTTATATACATATTCATGGAACCACAAAGCTTAAGAGTTTAATATCAACCCAGACAGCACTGATCCATCACTACTTACTGTCTATACTGTCTTACTACTATACTGTTGAAGTATTACTGTCAACACCAACGAGTGCTGCTTCATTTTGAAACGATTTAAACATTACTTTTAACTGCTCTACTGCTTTAATGAGTCCTTACTTAGCTTTTCACAAATTATCTAGAAAGTACTTCAGTCTGATACACTTCACAATTTAAAGACATATCTTCTTTCTCTACATATTTTTGTACTGTTTTAGCTCAATTGTCTTACAGTGAAGCCAGTGAGGAATAATTAAGATTACTTATTACTTACCAAGAGCAATACACATTTGCTGTTTGAAGCTGGTGAGTAAGGTATGTTGTACAAAGAATAAATGCAGTGTTTTCTTGTCCCTCAGATTCCAGATTACATATGATGTCCAGCACTTCTTTGCAATCCACCTTTGCAATCTTAAAGAAAAAAAGAAAATGAAAAGGCACTTTAATCTCCGCATGTTTACAGAAGAAATGCATGTTTATTGCATCATAGGAAATGGTCTCACAAACACATGAACAGAACACTATGTCTTGTTTTAATACCCAGTGTGTTCATATCACACCTTTCAGCTACAGAATGGCACGAGAAATTCATATATGTTAGTTCTGATCCCTTTTCAGTATTCCTTTTCTTTGGGATCATCTTCCACTTTGGGCGGCTTATCAAAATACACACAGGCAACAGTCTATCTAAAACTTCCCATTCCTTCTCTGCACTTTGCAGGCATCCCCGTTCTCCCGTTCTCCTTTTTAAAATTAAAACCCAGGTCCAAAAAAGTCAAAAGATATGAAAAAGCCAGTCTCTTTGTCCTCTTTGTCCGTAAGTGCCGATTTTGAACAATCACATTCCAAAGCATGATGTTAAAAATAGAAGTGTTTAGAGGAGAGACAAAGCCCATGGAAGTTCTAGAACACCTACTTAAAGGCTACGCATGCATCAAAACAGGTTATAAGACATGTATTTTAGACCACAAGCAGTAATTATGAAGTGCTTTTACTATTAAGACAACACTATTTTTAATACATTTCTTCCACTGAAATCTACTCCAATTCATAAACTGTACTCAAGCAACATCTATTTTAATCAGCTGTTGCTACTATAAACAATTCAAGTCTCTTGTTAATTGTGGAAAATTATACAGAAGGAACAAAGGGAAGTTAAAAATGTATCAAACTAATTTTTACAGACATCTCATTCAGCAGGAAAAGCAGAAGCAGGTGTATTACCCCAGTTTTCCACACAGGCTTGACACTAGTTCCCTGAGCAAATGTCAACATTTTCTAGCGTCCCCTGGCTTTTGGTGTTCCACTGGAGACCCATGACTGACCTTCTGCAGCAGACATTTTTAGAGCAATTCACAAGCTTTAAGTACTTGCAGATGTGTCAGTTTTGCGTTTGAAAAAGAGCAAAATGTAGCAGATTATTTTGGTGGGTGTGGGGGGGTTGTCACTGACTCATCTCTGGCAAGAGAAACCTTCAGAACTGTTTTAAGTGACAATGCTTTGCTAAAGGGACAGACCTCATTGGTCCTTGCATATCAGAGATAATAAGCACTTAAAATAACTGCAAATCAAGAGCCATCTCCATAAGGTTGGGGAAGATGGAAAAGCCCAAACCAATGGCCACATTAAAGAATTCTGGTGTTCATCACTGCAAAGGAGATTACACCACTGCTCTAGATTACAGATTTATTTTTTTTTTTAAAAAGGTTACTGCTGCATACCATCTCCCTCCAGCATCCTTTGCCAGCAGAACCTTTATGTTCTCATCTACCTTTGGTACTTACAGGCACACACACTTTCAGCTAATGTGCAAATAGCTGAATACATGTCTGATAGCAGGGCAGCTCCAGTTTCTCTCAGTATCCTACGACCTCTCCCCACTCAGTTATTCCTATTCTTTAGATTATAATTTCCATCAGCACATTTTATAAAGCAAATTAGAAAAACAAAGCTATGTGACCCAAACTTTTGCCTTTGATAATCTCCTCATTACTGCAGCGAACTTTCTTAAATAATGCAAGAGGCTGCACACAGTGGTTTGATAGAAGTCTCATCTTCCAGGTTTTCGTTTTTAGAAAAAAAATGTCAGTGCATGTAAATATGGGACATGTTTCCTCCACAAACCTGAAGACGACATGGCAGCCTATCTGTGATCTACTTGGCCAGGCATCACTTGACAGGACCCATGCTCAGTTTCCCAGTTCCATTAAAGGAAAAAAAAAAAATAAATCACTGAACAACACTACCACCGTTTTAAAAACCGTAAACTTAAAACCTAATTTACAAGGGTTTCTTAGGCTACAAAATGGTAAAAAACACATTTCTAATAGCTATCAGTTACTCCTCACTCAGAGTCACACTGTAACAAAGACCTGGAACTTCTGCTATGCACTGGACCAGCACAAACAGCTCCAGCAACAGGCACATCTGGCCCTTGGAGCAGCCTGTGGTCACACAGCACAGTGGATTTGTTCTCCTTCTCATACAGAGATTTGATTCTTTTTGGCCAGACTCACTCATATTCAGGACATTAACTACTCAGTAAGCAACAAGGCAATTCGTTTTCAAGTCCCGTTTATTTATCATTTTGTTAATGATCCATCTCTTTTCAGACCTTGGGTATGTTTTTGTTTTGTTTAAAATAACACTGAAGGCAAAAAGTCCAAATGCACAGCTTGAAATCATCCAACAATATCCAGTCACTTCAGTGACAAACCAGACAGTAAATGAAAGTGTCTTTACTGAATCTGGAATGCTGACTAGTGCTTCTGTTATTCTGTTAGAAACCCAACAGGACCAACAGCTGAATGAAAGTTCAGGGACTACAGAAGAGTACTAAAATGTTTTATACTAGAATTGTTGAAAAATGCTGTCATCCTCCTTCATCCATGTTCTATTAAGAAGAAGGATGCCTGTTTACTCCTCAAAGTTATTCCATGGAACATATAACCACATAATATTTATCTTGTCTTTGTCTTCCACATTTGATTTGTTTGATTTCTCATGTCATCATAAAAATTACCTACTATGAATTTAAGCCTTTTACTAGTTTTTTAGTAGGACATCATGTTAATACTCCTTAAAAAAAAGGGACACCCAACCTGATTTTCTAGGCCCAATCTGCTTGTCTATGGAGACTTACCCTCCTTTCAGGAGCTAGAGATATACCATGAACAGACTGAAAGCTATTTAGTTTCAGTTCAGAGACTGTAAACCCCCGCCTAGCCAAGCTGGGACAACGTACTCTGAGTCTGTAAATGCAGGTTACTCTTCTGCAGTATATTACATTACTTCCATTAAATAATGCTGCTACAGCTGCAAGAATTCGGAAGCCGCTGCCTCAACATTTGATATAAAACATGTTCTTTTATTAAAAGCATTTAATTCAGCATGGACAGTTTCCAGGGCAAGGAAGACTTAGGCTAAATTCTTGCAATCTTCCAATCAAACTGGAAATTACAGGGGAAAGAGAACACTTGGTTTAACTTGACAATGGAAACAACATAGTAACTAAGAATATCTTTGTATGCAAACTCATGATAAGCAGCTATCCTTCCCCCACTGTTTTAACAAGCTTCATTGTGTTTCCCTCTTGCTCTTAAGCATACAGCCCAAGAACAATCCTTACTCTGTAGGCAGTGTCTGGAGAGGGCCTCCCAAAACATGACTGTTCTTCAGCTTCCCAGCTGAATTTTTTTATGAATGGGATAATGGGCATTTGCTTAAATTCAGACTTCAGGTGCTTTACTCTCAGATTTCTGAATGGTCTTCCCCAAAGAAAGTCCAGACAAAGAACCCTACTTTGATGATAAAAGATGGCTATATGGAACTCAGATGCAACCTAGCAAACAATCGCACTGACATCCTACAGAGATGAGCAGTTACAATTAAAACAATCTGGCTTTAATTTTAACTGGTTATTTAATTTGAAAACCCTGATTTATTGCTACATGTGGCTAGCACCTGCCCTGCAGAGAAAGCCATCTTAGATTATGAAACACTGGAGGCTCCATGCTTTTTGCAATAGTAAACAGGGTTATTAACTACTTGTTAACTACTGTGTAGGAGAACCTCTAATTAGTGTTTTACTTGGTTCAATAAAATTGGCAAATTCAAGCCAAACACTGGAATCAACAAACCAGAAAGCAATTCTTAGTTCTGTTACTTTCTATGTTTCTCACAGAGCAGCATGAGATTCTTGTGAATAATCACATAGCCATATTATTTGCTCCATGTGTGCCTCGGGATCAGTTCAAGGTATCAGAAGGTACCGGAAATGCAAGAGACAACTTTATGTATAATGTATATACACAGAGTTATAACCACAAATACACACATGTATCTATATTGCATATGTGTACATATATACACACACACGTATGTATGTTATTGCCTATAGATATCGATAGTAGTTCACCAGCCTTAACTTTTAGAAACTCAGCAATTTAACTTCCAAGCCTGACCTAGCCATTCCAATCACTTCCATCCTGAAAAGGGATGACCATACCCTAATATTCCCAAACAAATTCCTTATCTCCAACCCTCCCGAAGCTATCTTTACTCATATTCACCCTTTTTGTAACATTTACTTTCTTAGCTAAGCCCTGTTCCTCCATCCACCCCATCTTCCTCTGAAACCCCACTTAACCCTTGTTTCTTTTATTATAGTTGATTCCCTCTTCATCCCACTGGGTTTTCAGCCATTGCCACCTCTCATTCTAACAGCTGCCATTCTTTGAGCTCTTTATCTTTCATCTTTTTTCCATTTCTTTCCTCCACTTGTTAAAGTAGGGTTTTTTAGTCTGGGCTTTCTTTGGGAAAGACCATTCAGAAATCTGAGAGTAAAGCACCTGAAGCCTGAATTTAAGCAAATGCCCATTAACCCATTCACAAAATAATTCAACTGAGAAGCTAAAGAACAGTCATGTTTTGGAGGCCCTCTCCAGACATTGCCTGTAGAGTAAGGGATTGTTCTTAGGCTGTATGTTTAAAAGAGGAAAAAGGAAATACAATGAACCTTTCCAGGTGACAACTTTCCACCCAAGGAAGATCATAGGTAAGGAAGACAAAGATGTAACACAATCCTTGCCTTCTGAAAACAAAGGTTGAAACAAAAATATTTTAGAAGTCTCAGATGTCAGCAATTCTGTAGAGTGTCAACTACACAATACCTGTGACCAAGTATGCAAAGAAACATTACATGGAAATCCTCATATCGCCAATTCTGTGTGTCAACCTTCTGGCACTGTAACACCACTGACTTTATGCTTTTCACAATGTTGGCTACAGTTCTAGTTAAGTCAATAAACCATACTGGTTTAAGGTACTGCTTTAAGGCTTAATGGATTAATCTTTCCATAAAAGGTTTAATTAAGTGATTACCATAATTTGATTCAATTCATCAATCTGTGTTCTAGTTTTTATACTTGACTGGCAAGTAAAGACTTTTCTGAGTATCTAGGTAAGACAAATAAACTACACTTCACAACTCTTAATCGAAACTAAAAACTGAACACAATTTAATGTGATTTCTATGCCTTTCATCATTAGTAGTCAATCCAATTAAAGAACATGTTGCAAGTTACCCATATATCCCCAACGCCTCCACTACGCAGATCGTGCCTGCAGTGAGCTGTTAAATGCATTCGATGCTGGGGGGAATGTGGCTCAAAACTGAACTGTTTGAGGGTACACCTATCCAAACATTTATTTTTCAAAAGAAGTATTTTTGAAGGAATGTTTTTAAAATAGTTTACATGTATAACAAGAACACTCCAAACAAGTCTGCCACTCACTCAGGAAGGGCAGACATTAGAGGTGCTTTTTTTTTTTTTTTTAATACGTATGTGAAGCTTCCCCCAGTTTCACAGAGGCTTACTCAAAATATTGAGGTCTCACTTTTAAAACTACAAACCCATACAACTAACAAGAACAGTGAGACTGATATAATAAGATGTGTGAGATCAAGGCAAGAGTTGTATGGTTGTATGACCCCTGTTACAATTGCAATGTGTTAACAAAAATCGATACCGATTGTTACTGTAAGAGGAAGACTAACTCCCAAAAACGAGTTTTGAGTTCTGGAGCAACGACTCTAAAGGGGTTGGGTTGGTTTGTGGCTTTTTGGTTGTTTTGGTTTCAATTTTTCTTTCGTAGGTCAGAACAACTAGAAGACAAGTAACTGCTCTAGTACTAGTACTCCAATCAGAAAAGGCAGCTTTCCAATTATATTTTGCTTACAAGGGGAACTGAAGTTACAACTTTTAAGCTTTCAAACACAACTAACCTTGAAGGCAAGCATATAATACATACTTAACTACAACAGCAGTCGATACAAATGTTCTTTCCTACTGCAGTCTGCAACAGATAATTTCTCTTCTGGAACTCTGCCGCACCAGTTTCACTCTTCAGCTTCACTCCTCAGTACTACAGAAATACATTCTAAAATGCTTGATAAATATACATTAAAAAGGGACTATAGATTACTAACCTCCTTAATGGAGTCTTCATTAGGCAGCATAGAACACACACATGTGATGTAGGCTTGGCGAAAAGATGAAACATTTGCAATTTCTGAAGAATCTGCACACAATTTTGACAAGAAAGTAGCTTGTGGGATGCAGTTTGACTTCATCAAATGTTTTATTCGCATCTGTAGAAAGGAAGGCCCTTCTCGTGTAATCAATTTATTAGCTAGGAAAAGAAAAAAGCCTTTGAGAATACACCAATTTACAGCTGACAGTTAACTGAAATTGTCCCACTGCATTCACACTTTATTACAAACTTGTGTAAGTATATACGGTCACCTTTCTTAAGAAACTTTAGGTGTGATAAAAAGTGACAGTAATAAATGGAATATTTTCTCCCAAACAAATTGAGACCAACTATGTAGGGAGAGAATACTGGGCTACAGAAAACAGACACCTCCCACAACCAAAAGATAGCATCCATCAATGCAACAAGTATGCTACAGCAGTGCCTGAAGGACACTCATGCAGTATACTGAACAAGAAACCAGTAGTTTTGCTGAGATTAAAAATCTTCAGCTTTTAATTGTATCTTCGTATTCTAAAGAATCAAAAATATTTCAAACAAAGCATTATGTACTTTTGGACCTGAGATTTTTCCACCCAAATTGTTAAAACCCCACATAATGCCAAAATATACAAAATTAAATTGAAGGTGAAAATGTTATCTTTTAATACTTTGGAAGAACTGTGTTTAAGACATGATAGGCTTATGCTCTAGATCAACCAAATACAACTAATCATTATGAGACTTGATGAACTAATTCAATATTAAAAATGTAATTTCAGATTCTTTTTGTAAGCAGTTAACAAAATTTACTTAATCTGTTAAAAACTTCACAGATTTAGTTTGATTCTCCTCCCAGGTACTTATCATAGAATATCTCGAGTTGGAAGGGACCCATAAGAATCACTGAATCCAAACCCCTACCCCTTGCAGGACTACCTAAAACTAAACCATATGAGTAAGAGCATCATCCAGATGCTCCTTGAACTCTGACAGACTTGGCACTGTGACCGCTTCCCTGGGGAGCCTGTTCCAGGGACCAATCACCTCGCACTGAAGAACCTTTTCCTAACATCTGATCTGAGCTTCCCCTGATGCAGTCCCATTCCAGGTCCTTGCGCCCTGCCACTGGTCACCAGAGAGAGACCAGCACCTCTCCCTGTGCTGCCTACCTTGAGAAAGTTGTAGACTGCGATGAAGCCACCCCTCAGATTTCTCTTCTCCAAGCTGAACAAACCAAGTGATCTTAACTGCTCCTTCTAATTCCTCCTTCGAGGCATTTCACCATCTTGGTAGCCCTCCTCTATATGGATATGTCCTATATGAGGTGTCCTGTACGTCCTTATATGTCCTATATCGAGGTGCCCAAAAGTGCACACACACTTGAGGTAGAGCAGCACCAGGGCAGTGTAGAGTGGGACAATCCCCCCCCTCGCCCAGCTGGCTATGCTGTGCTTGATGCACCTCAGGACATGGTTGGCCCCTTTTGCTGCCAGGGCACACTGCTGACTCATATTTAATTTTCCATCAATCCAAACCCCCAGATCTCTTTCCATGGGACTGCTCTCCTGCCTCTCATCCCCCAGTTTGCACATGTAACTAGGACAACCCTGTTCCGGGTGAAGAATCCAGGACTTGGTCTTGTTAAATTTCATATGGCTAGTGATTGCCCAGGTCTCTAGTCTATCCAGATCTCTCTGCAATGCCTCTCTATCCTTGAGGGAGTCCACAGCTCCTCCTAATGTAGTATGATCAGCAAACTTACTTAATGTATATTCAACTCCTGCACCCACATCATTTATAAAAACATTGAAGTCCACTGGCCCTAAAATTGAGGCCTGGGGAACCCCACTGGTGACTGGCTGCCAGCTGATGTAACCTCATTTACCATAATTCTTCAAGTCTGACCCACCAGCTAATTGCTATTATGGACTTGTCTAGCTGAATGGTGGACATCTTATCCAGAGGGATACTGTGAGAGACAGCATCAAAAGCTCTGGTAAAGGTACATGCACTTTGACTAAGCTGATAAAATAGTATGCTTCAAGACAGCTATGGTGCTATTTCTAGCTTAGCAAACATCTACAGAAAGGCTTGATACTAGTCTCCAGATCTGTAGGATTTGCAAAAGACCTTTGAGAATTACAAGGAGTAGATATATTCTTACACGGCATGCAATAATACACATCAACCAAGGAACAAACTGATGATGTGTAGAAATACTCATGGAAATGTCTGAGACATTCTGATAAAACACATATTAGAACCAGTGTTCTGCAGCAGCTGTAGTCAACCAGCTACCTGTACAGTCTGCAAGAGACTCTGGATTAGTCAAAAAAAAAGTTTGCTTTCGAATAAAAAATTAGTGGAAGAGCCACTGAATAAAAATATTTTCACTATGTTAGTATCTTATTACTACTATGTGGGACAGGTAGCCAAGAAGACAACAGTATATAAATTTCCGAAAGAGAGTATTGTACATAATACAAACCAAGAAAATTCTCATGCTTTCTACACTTAAATTATTGCCCAAACAGAAAAAGAATGTTCTCTAACAGCCACTACACTAGCTGGCAGAAGGCTTAAAATGTGCATCTAAACAGAAAACTCATTTCAGGGCCCAAGTACACACTACATGCTTGTAGTGAGACTGACTGGTACTCTGCAGAAGTTTGCCTAGTGGCCCATAAGAGGTCATTTTAAGATTCAGGTCTAAAGTACTGGTTTCCATTTTTCACAGGAGAAACCTCTGAGCAGCAAACTCTTGACATAGCTGACACTGACACTTCACATTAAAGCGACTTCAATGGAGAAGGTAAAAAAAGCTGTCTGACCAAGAGACAGTCTGCGGTAAGATCTCCAGTTGCTAGGAAACAAGCCTCCTCTCTTTCTTAAAAATTACATCTGTATATGACACTGTGCTTGAAAATTTATCAAGGATAAATTTTAACAGTGCTTCAGTATCCATCCTATTTGATGTAAGACACTGCTGCCACAACAAGGTGGCCAAGAGATCACTGTTAAGAATTCTTATAAGGCTTGATTACTCACTATCAGAACAAAGGGATCTATCTAGGTGAAGCATACATTCATGGGCATGTCAGTAATAATTTTTAGTGCCCACAAGCAGTCAGAGCAGTTTTGTAGTCCCTGCTTCTACAGCTCTTGGCTCACAGAAGAATTAAAAAAAAAAAAAAATCAGATCCATGAGAAGAAATACTAGGGAAAAAAAGATATTCTATTTACCTGCTCTAAGAATGATTTAGATTCCTCTTGTTCCTTATTACACAGATAGACATGCACTTTGCAATTGCTCAACTTAAGGTTTTACTGATACATCACAACCAGCTAGTCAAGACATGAGAAGTGTTAAGAGTATCTGCAGTCACCCAGAAAAAAAATCGGTGTTTTCAGGTTAACATTCACACTTTTACCTTTAAACCCAGACGAGAGAAACTTGCTGATGCAATACAGGAGGTGGATTCACTGCTGGTGTGAACAAGAGGGTCTCAACTTGCTGCAATCTCTGGGAGTGGCCCCGTAAACCCATCCCCAGCCCCCGGAGGGAAGGTCTGTGCCCCTGGGCTGATTACACCACACCTAAGCAAGTCTGTATCGAGTTCTGCAAAGGAGGCAGACGACAAACTGGGCTCCTTTGTCATGCAGATGTAAGCAGTGAAGGTAGGAGCAAAGGTCTGATACCTGACTCGTGATTTATTTCTATCTTAGCACCTAGTTTTCATCTGACTTGTCCCTTTCTTTCCAACAGCCTGCCTGCAACAACACCCCTTTTCCTTGAAAAGGGAACAAAACCTCATTTTGCTGCCTATTCCTCAGAACAGTTGTTTTCCCCTCAGAGAACCTAATTCTGTACTGAATCCTAAATCTGTTATGTTTCCAAACGTGTCCAAGAACAGATTTTCTGTTCCTTCTCTTCCTAGACCGCCTGCTGTTGTCTGTTCTATCCCAGTGTTCTACCAAGCATCTCAGGACTAAACCAGCTTGCTATAAAAATCTCTACACATATCTGAAGGGCTCTTATTTCAGGACCAAAAAGTAAGGATAAGACATTCCCCTTTCACCCAAAACACTTGTAGTATAAGATGAATTTAAATTATACCACAATATTGTGAATACATCCTTTATGAAACACGGATGGCACTAAAGCATGGAAAAGAGCCTGCAGTCACTATCAGTAATGTTCAACAGAAACAGCATCTTAGGTGAGCATTTCCACTGGAAGTACCTCTGGAACAGAACAGTCTGCTAAAGCACAGTAAAGTATGCTAAGTATGCACAAACAACACTGAGGTCTGTATATTTTACAATAGCAGTGTGGTAGAGAGTTCTCCCAGCTTTCCTACAAACCAGTTCATGTCCATAGAGCCACACCAAGATGTTGGTATTCATCTGCTGCACACAGCAACAAGCTCACCCTAAACTCTTTGTTCTTCCTGAATGATATTACTTGTTAAGCCAAAAAAAAAAATAAAAAAACCTGAAATAAGAGTATCAAGACTCACTTCCTTAGGCATAGAAAAATGCTGGAGGTCCATACTGCTGAACAGCATCTATTATGTTCACTTTGGGATGCTCATATCATTTAGTCATCTAAAAGGTGTAAGCAGCAATGATTTTTTTGTGGCCCTTTCCTCAAGCAAATATTCATGCCCAAAACAAGCGTCTTGAGCCAGCTGACAATACAAAACAGCAACAACCACCCCAGCAGCTGACAGAACCTGAGCTGCTATGAAACTTTTGCTGGAATAAATTTGTAAGCTGTATTTACAGCTGATATCTGTTCCTTTTCAGGGCCAGTGCATTAAAAAATACTAATAAAGAACTCTGATCAAGAGAGACAAGAACATGTCACATTTTCAGGATCTTTGATTCAAGTATGTATCTGATTATCATTAATATGAACTACCAGTTTACAAAACAAAGCTCCAGCTGGGCATGTTGAACTACTTTCACATCTGGCTTATCAGAGGTCCCCAAGTGCAAGAACTAGGAATGCTTTTCATACATACCACAAAAACCCAAGAAGCATGAAATACAAGAAATTAAGTTTTAGATAACTGAAATAGCATCCTTTTACAAAAACACTTCAGAAGATACCCTTGTGAAACTGTTGTTGTACTGAAGAATAAAATAGCAGTTTGACTAAACCAACTGAAAAACTATTGAGCTAGAGCTCTTTCTGCGGCCCTTACTCAACATGCCTAACAGTAGAATTGTCATCCCTGCTGTGGCCTGTAAAGTGCATTTTGATTCCTGCTACTTCTATCAAATGGAGCCCGGTAGTCAGAAGAGAACATCACAGAGAGCAAAGGAGTGACACAAGTAGAAGAAGGAAGACAAACATGATAACTAACCACTGACTCCAGATCTCCAATACAAGTATTTACTTGATATGATTCTGAAGGAAAAAAAACAATTAAGTTAATCCAATAGACATCTGGAGTTACTTAATTCTAGCTCCAACCCTGTCCTACAGAAGGCCAAAAGAATAATTCCAGCTCTCCAGACAGACTTTTCTGCAAGCCAAACAGTATTACAGCAGCATCTGACTTCCTGGTGCAAAAAAAAAGAAGGGACTGAACAAAGAAATGGAAGTAAACCACAATCAACAAGATTTTACTAATCATAACATAGTGTGATACAGCTTCATGGATCAGTTGGTGTTTCAGTTGTAACTTCTGCAGTCACTGAATTATACTTGTCTGATGATGTTAAGAAGATAAACCAGTTACATTAGCAGCAAAATTTAGGAGTCAAAATATTTTCCATGCCATAATTTGTTGGCATGGTGAACAGGATTTCTTTAAGTTTTCATTGTGCCTTGCACCAGAGTGTACAGTATACAAGCCTGGCACATTCATCTTGCCTTCTGAGAAAAGAGTAAACTTTACATATGCCCTCAATCTACTTCTCTCTTCCTGTAACATTTTATAGTTTTATGTCTCAGTGACTCACGATATGCATTATTTTGATTTCTTTTTAATGTTATTGAATGGGTGGCAACAATTACAGGAGACCGAATCCTATGCTCTGTGTTGTCTTTCCCAGCCTTACATTCTCTCCTACAATTCCCTGCAAATCTTCAATACCTGTTCAACATGCTCATAGTCTCCCAAGACACTATCAAGAACAAAACCAATCAAATAAAAAACCCCTCCATCATCTGCAAGGACACACAATTATTTGACTACTGAAGCATTACTTTATAGTATTTGTAGCTATTAAATATCCCCATTCCCTCTCTTCCTATTTTCCCATTTCCATTACTAATAATGCTACTACTTTCAATTACCACTTTCACAGCATTTGCTGCAAACCAGAACAGCAGGAACAGGAGAGCACTCTCAAGTGATGCCCTCACGTCTTCCTACATGTTGACAGATAACCATGCAAGCTCTACTACTATCTACTGTTCCCTGCATTCCCAGCTGAAAGCACTCAACCAGCATCGTGATGGGTGCTGACACATTCAAATAGCTTGAAAAGATGGTAGAAAGATCTTTTAGATATTCCTAAGCAGCTATGTTGCATGTCAACAGGCCACAATGACAAAGAGCAGAGTTTATCTGCTCTTCAATACCCTGAAAACAAGCAAACCCACCAAACCAAGGTTTCCAAGATTGCCACAAAATCAAGATAGTTGGTAAGAAATGACATTTTAGGCAGGTATTTGGCTTCTTAGAATTGACCTTTATTTGAAATGTCTAACTCTTTACCCTATGATTTACTTCAGAAATCTTCCTTTGACAGAGTGGTCTAACAAGGGATTCCAAAGTCATATTCAGACTGTTGAAGTACGCTGGTCGACTACACCAGACTATATGACAATGCACTTGTATAGTTAAACATTTCCAGAAGAGCTCCAATTAAGGTCCTGTTGCCTCTGCTTGCATCACATGAAAGAAAGATCAGTGAGTGAGGACACTCTTCTGGGCATGTCTTCAGATCTGGCTGAACAGACAAATACATACCCAATAAAGAACACTAAGAAATCAATAGTTTCAGGGTTGCCAAGCGACCTCAGAAATGGGAACCTACACTCAGCCCAATTCAACATGGTCAGAGATGTGCCAGTCAATCAGTTTCTCAGCAGAAACTTCAACTCAAACTAAAAGCCAGAGAACCGCACAAATTAGTTCTATGCTATTACTGCTTAAGTCAAGAGACAGTCTGAACTGCAGCAAGGTCCTCCTGCATAGGAAGGAACAAGTGTAGCAGCATTTAGTAATATAGCTATTGACAAAACCAGTCACGTGTGTAAGAAGAAAATTAATCTGTAATGGAGCCCATGCAGATACATAAGAGGAAATTGCTCCGACTAGAATTCATACCAGTCCTCCAGAACAGCTCTTGGCTTGTGACAGGTAAAGGGAGTTTGCAAAGCTAGCTAACCGTTAGCCCCCACTGTCCGAGTAAGGGATTCTTCAATAGCTGAAGGTTTTCAGTAATATGGACCAATTTTGAAATGCAAGCCCTCGAGTAGAAGTACACTAAGAGCAGCAGCTGTGCAACTGGACAGCCCAACAATACTATAAAGGAACAACTGCAAGACAGGACCTTAGCGTGGAATGCAATTCTTTTGAAGACATCTTGGAGATGGGATTAAATGCTGCTTGGAATTCAAATGCCATACTATTGAACACCTGAAGTGAAGGCTAGCAAAGACTGCAGTCCACCCTTGGCTGCCCCCTTTTTTTTTTTTTTAATGCTTTCTAGCACAGGGAAGCTACATATCCTCTTGCTGGAAGTGTGGGAAAGGCAAAACAGTGAAAAATCTGCAAAACACACATTTCCTTAACGCATGGTGCCCAGAAGGAACACAGGGCTGGATGGAGATCCAGTGGTTTGTGTTGCTGTGGCACCAAGGAGGAATGCAAAGTGAGGCGGAGGCTTTGTGGTCCAGTTCTTCCACTTATCTCAAGGAACATTTGACATGACTATGCAGATTTATCTCCTGTTCCTCCCCTTCTCTCAATGGCTGTTTTGCAGTACTCTGCAGACCTTATCTCTCTCTCTTCCTCTTTTCCCACAAAAAAACAGCAGACACCTTGCACCGAGGAATGTGCTGTGTCATTACTCGAACAATGGCTTGACCACCGTCTCACCCCCTCACACACATACACCCTTAGATAAACACTCCCCCGAGTTTGTATCTAACTTGGAGGGACAATAATCTGATACCAAATCAAAGGGACAGATTTATGTGTTTGTGCTCCTTGCTCCCCTCCCCCAAGGGATACCTTTTGGTAAGATTTGGGCCCTTGGCTATGCCAAGTGACTACCTGGGAATTAAGTGTGTGATTGCAGTTGGGGTGGGGGGGTGGTTTGTGTGCAGTGCTATAGAACCAACCTGCAGTTTGTGCATTTATCGTAGGCAATCTTAAAGGATCTGTAGATGTTGCATAAGAACATGAAGATGTTGCACATTTGTGACCCTTGAATGCCACCGGACCTACAGCACAGGGGCTGTTCGTGCATCTGGTGTCAGGCCTATAGTTACGGTTGCACAGTATAACAACAGTATACAGTTGGCACAGCTATTAAGAGAAGTCTAGCAGCCCCCAGCCCCTCTAATCTCTGAGGACTGGCTAGAACGCATCTCTTAACCAAATTATTTCATTACCTTAAATGCAACACCTCTGAATAACCATAATGTGCTTTCTTGTTTATTTACTGAAAAGTACTAACTTAACACAACTCAAAGAGAGGCTACCGAAAGCCAGAAAGAAAGGTTCTGCTATGGAATAAAGGTTGACTTAAAATCCCTTTTTGTGTTCCTTTATTTTTTAAAAAAAATATTTTAAGCTGTTCTTCACCTCTATAGTATTTTTAACTTTAGATTACCACCAAGATAAACTGTGGTCTCATGTTAATGGAAGAGTTAAAAAATACCTGCAAGTACTTAATAGCACCACTAATAAGTATGAAAAAATTTCAGCAAGTACAAGAAAGTTTAAGAGAAGACATTAAAAAATTATATGAAGTTACACTAAAAACTCCTTTTCCTTCACCTCTCAACATTTTCTGATTCAGAATCTTATTTCCATAATGAGATTCCCATCCCAGAACTTAATAAAAGGAAACCTCCACACTCATGTTACCCCTCCATATGCATCTTTTAGGCCTCTGAAAGGTGTGGACATGGAATTCCTCCCTGTGAGTCATTCAGGAAAACATTTAAAAACAGAATTTAAGATCACCATAGGGAGCAAAATTTCTGTATTTTTATGATGGAAAATGAAGTAATTACTTTTAAAAACGGAGTTTCAAAATATTCAAACCAATGGACGGTATAGCCCAGGAGGAGATGCATTAGCAGGTACACATTGTCCAGCGTGTCAGTGAGACAGTTTCATCATAAATATCATTTAGCAACACATGAATACTACTGCACAATGCAATTTAAAATACAACTCTCCTCTGACTTCAAATCACTGGTTCCCCACCAAAACTGCACCAAGTAGTTTTTTAATAACCACATATCATCTCTAAAAATCACATTCTTACCTTCCTCGGTTTCTACCGGTTGCTGGGATAGAATCTTAAGAAGAACTGGATTTTTCCATACTCCTTCCCTTGTGATATCCACCAATACTTGGAGATTGTTATTCCCAAATTCCAATAAAGCATCATGTGAATCCTACAAAATGTAAAAGAGTCATTAGAAGTATTTGCTAAAAATTAAACCAATGTAATTTTACATTATCTGTTCTAATATTTGACTGTATTCTGATGGTTTCTCACCATTCTTTCAAGTCAGTACTGTTGTGACATGTTTGCACTGGGATTTTAACAGTACAATGTCTTTACACTTTTCTAATCCCACAGCAAAACTGCCCAATTTCAAAGTACTGAAAGTTAATTCAAAGCCTATTCTGCACTTGCAGCTTTTCCACAATTTTTATGTTTCTCCATGTACGTGTATATATAAATAAAATTACAGAAATTATTGTATAAAAGACAAAGGATTATTTTGTATCAAAGCATTTAATGCCATCTAAGAAACCAGAATGAAGACTAAATAGTTTTCAGAACAAGTAACAAAATGCCACAAGTGTAAAATTTTACATTTAGTGTTAACACTAGTGAGATGAGTCAGTCAATTCACTTCTCTGAGAATTACTGAAGTGGTGACTCGCTTGTCTGAGAAAAGTGGTGGGGGGAAACATCCTTAAACTACATGTTTAGCAGCGCAATGGGAGAGGCTCAGAAAGGACTCCTCTCATCTACCAAAAGCGTGAGGTTGGGGTCATATGAAGATGCACTTTTCCTGGTGGTTAGAGATGCAAGAAGTCTCAGGGAACTTAAGAGAAAGCAGAGCACAATACACACAGTAGAGACTGCCATACAACACTCACAGTCCAGACCAAACTGGATCGTGAACAATTTCCTTTATTAACATGAAAACATCCTTCTACTGGATACAGATACACCATTTCCTTAGAAATTAATCCATATCCAGTGCATTTACTCTAAGATCCAGGAATTTCCAATCCAGAGAGTTTGGATGCTGTGAAGGTTGACCCAGAGACCCTCCACATCAAACAGGTCTCCAGCGGAAGTTCATCCACCAAACCTTTGTACATAGCACAATACTTAAGAGTCATCAAGGCCCTACCACTTCTGGAAACCTGAGGAGCGGAAGAAAAAGAGATTACACATGTAAAGGGTAGAGTCTAACACAGAAGAAAAAGTAACTGGAAACAGATTCCAGCACTTAATGTCCCTAGCAGGAAAACCAATCTAGGGTGACCTGCACTAAAAAAAGTATTATCGTGGAGAATTTCCTAAAGCTGACAGATACCAACCAACTGTAGGCAATCTGCGGCTACACATTCAGTAAAAATGCTTCTTAGTCATAACACATCTTAAGACTTAGTTTGACACGTGACAACGTCCCCTAGTTCTAATGAGCTCTGTTTTAGCTGGCAGTACTTTTAACACTATTATTAACTTCAGGTTTGCTTTCAATAGCCTCTGTTGTATCCCCTATATCAGAATCAGTTCAATGTCCTTAATTATAAGAATTAAATGGGGCTAATGCTATGACCGCTGGGAATACCAGAGTAACTAAACAGCCTTGTATCATGAGCTGTCAAAAGACAACAATAAGCTACCTTCCACACTGCAATACATAACACGTGTTTTTCAAGTTTCTGGGTTATCTTCTATAACCCAAGTCAATCAGCTATGAAATTACCCAAGACTTTCCCATTAACTATTCACAGTAAAAGGCATCTCTGCATTTAATGATTAGATGCAGTTTAATAAATTACATATTGACGTTCAGTATCAGATGCTAATTTCAGACCAGCTACAATTTTTTTATTTAACTATGTCCTTTCTAATACTACAAACTGCACTCCATAAATCTGTGCATGGAGAACTTGGGCAAAGCACCTACACACTAGGGAGTGAAGCTTTATTCCCAGCAAAAGATTCACAAAGAGAAAATCACATTCTTACTGTGAAGGTTTCATTTACATTGATCCACAGCCGTCATTATAGTCTCAAGTTTCTTAAAGGACTCCTCTCAAATAACTATGAAACATAGTACCAGACTACCCAAATTGAAGTGGAGCTAACACAGCATCCTTCCCTCCTCACTCCCTGATTATGTGTATCTGCTCCAAGTATACCAGAGCATACTTGCATACTTTATGGAACAAACTCTACTGTCACTTCACCCCTGAAGTCTGCATCCATTGGTAAGTTTACACGGATCCATCCAGCTCCTGGAGAGCCTGTCGGTCCCTAGAATAGGAAACAAAGTGTATGGGGCTCTTCAAGGTGCATCCAGATGACTTTGGGGCATTTTATCACTAAACTGAGAACCCAGGCAAGTACCAAGTGAAGATTCCAACAATCAAAAGGGGACTCCAGGAAGATGCACATACTTCTAGAAAGCTTGTTGCAGCAACCACCTTCCTGCTTGCTCATGTTAGCACACAATGAATTGTGACACTTTAGAGAATGAGCAAGAACATGGGCTGGTGTTCTGCAACACAGGTGTTGAGTATCTCTAGGAGATGTTGCTGTCACAAGAAGCATGAGGAAGTCAAGGAAAAGTAAAGCATATTTTGCATGTTTCCATTTAAGCTGGTAAGAACACAAAATGCATTCCTGATTCCAGAAACTGGCATTACTGTACTCCAAGGCTAGGCTAACCTTCTTCCTATACTAGCCATGACATTAAAGTGACATGTCCTGACTTAAATAAACAGGATTTCCAGCTATAACCAGTCTTTAATGTAAGAAGCAGCTGACACCAGAAGGCAGGGTTGCCATTCCAAAAGACATTCAACAGGTCACAGAACATCGCTGACAGGGACTCACTGAAGTTCAACACAGGCAATTCAAAGTGCTGCTGCACCAGGCACAACCCCAAGTATCAACAGAGGTTGGTGACCAGTTCGGCACAACAGGCCTCTAGGCTCTGTAATGTAAGTGTAGGTCAGCAGCGAGCCCTTACTGCAAACGAGGCAGCTATGCTGAACAGTCTCAAACAGAACATAACCAGGAGGTTGGTGAAGTGTTTATTCCCATCTGTTTGGTGCTGTTGAGACTCCACTGGAGTCCCACACTCAGTTGTAGCTGACCTGTACTGCTCATCTGCCATAGTGGAGCAAGTCCAGCAAAGGCCACCAGAAGGCCTATACAATCTTAGGAAGAGAGGGTGAAGAGGGAAATTTCTGAGCTGGCATTATCTTTGCTATGCTCCCCAGTTGGTAGTTGGAGCTGGACTTTCTGTCTAGTGAGTGAGTCAATAGACAAGTCAAAGGGAGATTCAGTAAAGGGGAGTGGGGGTGGTGTATCGGTGTTTAAATACCCTCACTTTGAAAGGACTACCCAAAGTTTGTGCAACCTCCATTCTTACAGACACTTAAAACTTGGTGGGGCAGGGCCGTGAGCGACTTGGTTCAAGATAGCCCTTACTCTGAGTGAAGAGGTGGATCAGATAACTTGAGCTACCTTCCAGCTCCAGCTGCCTCATGACTCTTCCACAATAGTCTGCATATTCAAAGCAGCCAGAGGACTGCACATTCAATGCATTTACCAGACATACTGCAAGCACACTTAGTGGGAGTCGGTGCCCTATACTAGTTCTTCTCTGACTGCAAGAACAAAACCAAACATCAGAAGTGAACACACATTAGGAGTTCTTTCCAAACACAGAACTATAGTGCAGACTTCCACCTTCTAAGAAGCACTGAAGTTAAAAGCCTCATAGCTGAATGCAACTATCAAGCAGTTTTGATAACTTCAGTTATCTCACCTTCCTTAGCAATGCCCAAGATTTTCTGTAAATATTGCCTCAATGGTGATTTTATTTTTAAAATAACTGCTGTAACTGTTCCAACTCTTAGTTCCCAGCATACTTGCTAAATAAAATGAATTATTAAAGGACTAAGCTACTTCTAAAAATTATTATAAAGAAACAGAATAAAGAGCTATCAGCGAGACCACCTCAAAATTGGTTGTTGGTATCATAAGAAGAGTTGGTGCTGATCTGTAGATGCAAAGACAGGCAAGTATGAGGCTCAGAATGAGGAGCTACACAGGAGTTACAACACGCAAAGGTTTCAGGCTGTATTTAAGCACTTGAAAACACCACTTAATCAATCCTTATACATACACAGCTGTTCCTCCTCTCAAGACTTTCCTTCCTGTGCAAGCTGGATCAGGAAACTAAATTCAACAGAAAGAGCCTCAGGGGAGGAGTATAAGTTTTTTGTTTCGTTTTTAAAAATTAAAGCATGATAATTTCCCCACTTTACACACAGCTAAATGGCATGACAGTAGAATCAGGCAGGTGAATGACAGACATAATGCTTAAGTCAGTGCTGCCAGAAGATGCTTAAGTTATAGCCTCAGGACAGCTTTAAAAATGTCAGTGGGAAACAACAAACCGATCTAAATTTAGATCTATGAATTATGCAACCACAGTCCAGAGTTCCTGAAAGTGGCAGTTATGATCACATAGAAAGTCTGGTATGTAATTTTATCCTCAGACTTGGGTGATTAAGAAAACAGTTAGGGGTGTGCAGGTTGAAGGGACACTGTATCTCACCACAAAATAAATACAAGCCCATTTTGACAACCCCCACTTTTGACCTCTCTCAACTATACAGCACACATATTAAGTTTTTTCAACACAGTAAGCTGCCAAACCATCCATTGTGCATTCCCCTCCTGTATACTAACATTACAGCTTGAACTTCTACCAGTCTCAAGTGTAGAACAGGTCAAAGACCAACTCCAAAAACCCATCAGCATTTAACAGCAGCCTATGACTTCGAATTTCACCTGGAAGATTGAACTCAATGAGCTTTACTGAGCTCACAACAGCCAAATCAAGAAGAGTTCTTGTTATCAGAAGACCTTTGGTAACCAGCCTACACTTCCTTTAGGGTACTGTTTATAGGTTCAGATTATTCACAAAGAGCTTCAACAAAGCATTAATATCAATGAAAATTTAACAATCTTAATGCAAGTCTTGAGAATTTATGCCATTTCCTGGCATCATATGAATAAAAGCATAAAACTCAGACATTCCCAGCTCTTACTGTTGAGGAATAATTTAACAAACATGAGACAAAGCATCACCTCTTAAAATTACCAGTGTTTTACTATACTTAAATGTACTGCAGTACTGCAAGAGCTTTAAGGAAGCCACAGAGAGCTCTGAGCACATACTACATATAACGGTGTCACCCAAATATCTGTTTTAGCAACTTCAAGATATTTATTAGTGAAGAAGATTGAACTACAAACAGGATTTCCAGCTCTGCGCGGTTCTGAAGGGCAGAGAGAGCGAAACACCTCGTTGTATGAACTCACCCTCTGTACTGATAGGGCAGGGTTATACCCATCCTGGCCCCAGCAAGTACTTACCAACCAACAAGTGCCCAAGACCACACTGACGGATTTTGCAATGGCACATTACACTGACTGAGACTCACTGCCTCTTAGTGACACTTACCACAAGTCCCTCTGCTGCTGAGCTACATGTTCTGAGGAGTTAGAAGCCACTGCCTCAGAGAAAGACAAAACAGACCATTTACCTGCTGCCACCAACAGAATGACATAGCTGTGAGGAACTGAAGGAATTAACGGGTCAAACATTGAACAATGCGAAAAGCCTCAAGGACAAATTGTGGCCTTTGTGGTTGGTCTGAGGAATGAATTATCTGCCTAGGGAACTGCCGAGTGTACTGAAGGGTGCGCAGCTCCACTCCCTTCCAGTTTTATAGCCAAATTCCTTAGATAAGCCTTGAAGCAGGGAGGCATCGACAGAGTAAAACCGTATGTTTGGGTTACTGTCTGCACCTTAATTTACGACTATAGCCTTGAAGAAGAGCTAAAAGACTGCTAAGAGATAAATAACCAGCACCAGATGGACCTAAGCAAAAAAATGAGGAAAAAATAAAAGGGGGGGAGTGCAAGCATGACCACCGAACCCATGGTCCACCTTTTTCCTTGTCTCCTATGGAAAGGAGTTCATGGAATACCTGCCTCTCCTGATCTAGTATGCTAGTCAGCTGATAAGATGAACTTAAAAGGCCACAAAAAACTTTCCTGGGTGTGCACCCACTACTGAAGATTACCAGACTTGAGTCAACGTTGGAACCTGGGGTGGTGATACAGATTTCTTTGACTCTCTTCCTCTCCTTTCTCTTTTCTTCCTTTTTTTTTTTTTCTCCTTCTTTCTTACAGATTTATAAGAGACTCCATTGCTTACTATCCTTTTCCAAGTTTAAGCTATTTCTACCACAAATAAAACATTTTAACTGTTTGTCTGGTGTTGTTTCACCTTAATTTAACCTGAGGGGATCACAGAACCTTTACAACTCTCCTGGTCATAACAGTAGCTGGCAAAAAAAATAATCATCATAAAATCTGGACAAGGGTGAGGTACTACTACTGAAAAGACTGCCACTCCTCAGGTTATGACATTCTGTGATCCAGTGTAAACAATGTTTTCCCAACAGCCACTCTTCCCCACTCTGAGGGCTTTGGGATGCAGTACCAAACTAGCAGAGTCCAGTTCAGTTTTGAGGATCATACACATTTCAGTATCTTTGCATTAAGGACTGAAAGAATACCTTTAGAAGGTGAGAAAAAAAGGGGCCTATTATACACCACCTGATTTGCTGGGTCAGCACTGTGTTTGAGATTGAGGGTATCAACACTAAAATATCAAATATGATATTCACCAACAGATGTAGCATAAGTAACTAACTACTGACAAGACACTTCGCTTCCATTCTAGATGCTTAGCTGAACCTTTTCTTACTGAACCTGCTGAAGAATTAAGGAAAAATTATTGATTATTAATGGAAATATTTACAAGAATCTACTACGAATACTTCTAAAGACTTTGAAAAAACTTAATGCAAAATTTAAGTATATAAATCTCATTAAGACAATAGCATAAATAGGTCCTTAAGAGGGGAACACAAAACATTACATTCTAGATGAAGTGAGGAAAGGATTATATAGTAAGAGCCTATGGACAAAGTTAAAGAGAAAATGCAATCCTTGGAACAGTTTACTCAAGTACCAGGATTTTTCAGTGCTGGCAATTTAAAGCAATCAGCAACTCCTACAATGTCACAAAAGTTTTTGTTTTATGCAAATCCTCAATACATAACTTCTCTAAAGAAAGCATTTATGCTCTTTATAAGGCTTGAAGGGAACACTGTTCCATAATCTGTATTCAATTCCCATGACAATGCATCTCTGCCCCCACTAAAACAATCTCTGCATGTACTGTTTTACCTTCCTTAACTGCCCAGATGACATCCATCCCCGCAGTACCTCTCCACTGAGTTCATACCCCAGATTGAGTTTGCCTGTAACAAGGGTCCTGTTGTAATTCTGCCTCAATCCTTTCACTCATATTTTACAGCATTTCCCCACCTGCGTCCACATCCTTCTGCGTGCTGACACTCCATAAAATCTGCGCTGCGACTCCTGCCATACAATCTCACATCTTGTTTTCATTTTGCACAGGCTGCCTCTGGTCTTGCTTAGAGATAAGGAAAACTGGACTCATGAGGGACTGCAGGGTGTAACTACTGTTATTTAGGATGAAAGAACAAACAGGCTCGGATACCAAATAAATCTTCTGATAGCATTTTGTATATAAGCTTGATGTCAGTGACACTCCATTTTCAGTTTCAGAAAAGTCCCTACACCTTGCTGCTCTGAAATGCAAGTCCTTAAATTTTCACCCCAGGATGAAAAAGATACTTTAAGTTTCACTGCCTATGCAGATTGTTCCAGAGCAACAGTTAATGCAGGCAGATCTGAAAGAAATACTTCTGTCCCACATTTGCTGCAACCATTACACTGGGAGTTATATTCCTCATCAGTCACACTTGCCCCTTTTGTTAGGAAAGGAATAAGCACACTCACATCTGTCAATCTGGGGCATGTGCAAATATATAGTTTTGCAGTGCTTTGCTACAGGATTTGCCTGGAGATTGGTGCATTAACATCAGACTTTAAATGTACAAGTCCTGACATGCAAGCCTACAAGTGATCCCTGTCTAAAGGTCTATACTGCCCTCTGTACAACTGCATACTCCTCCTCTGTTACCCTCCTCTTCTGTGATGAAGAGTGGGTTCACGCTGTATTCCAGGGCAGGGTATGAACATTCTCATTCTTGTATTTCTGCAAGAGTGCTACTTCAAAATCTCATTAAAAGCACCTGTTTGTATAAGTCCACAAACCCCTTCAGCAAGGTTTCAGAGTACTACCAAGTTTAATAAGCTTTGCCCAAATGTTTTAATGTTTGAACTATGGAAAGCATTAGGTGAGTGCTAAAGTTGGATGCCAGTTTCAAAAAGTCAGTACTAACACCAAGTATATTACTACACCTGGCAGTGCAGTAATCATCTTGAATTATCCCTCAGTTCTAAAAGTTGAAATGAGATATCTGGGCTTGGGTCACCCTTCTACCCCTGGAATTTAACGGTTCCCTTTCAACATACTCAGCCTGAATAAAAGTAATCTCATCTGACTAAAAACTTGCTGTCTGTTGACAGAAGCATCAAAGCTCAATCACTTGCTTCAGAAACCTAGAAACACACACGCTTGTTAGATCACAGAAATGATTCTCCTTGGTAACAAGAATTCTCCTTGCAGATCCCTCCAGTGAAAAGCTAGCAGTTCTTAGAGCTGCTTCATAGCTCTGCTAGAACAGGAAAAAGCCTATATATGCCCTCCCCATACTCCGAATATGAGACAACATCTTGTGTCAGGTCTAGGCCATCTCAGTTACAAAGTTATTGTATGCCTTTTAGTGTATGATAAACTCTTAAGGCTTAGGGAAGACCTTATCACCACGTTCCAGTATTTAAAGGGTGGCTACAAAGAAAGTGGAGACTCCCCTTTTACAAGGAGTCACATTGAAAAGACAAGGGCTAGTGAGTACTAGTTACTCTTGGGGAGATTCCAACTGGACACAAGAGGAAAGTTTTTCACAATGAGACCAATCAGCCACTGGAATAATCTCCCCAGGGCAGTGGTGGATTCCCCAACCTTGGACATTTCTAAGATTCAGCTGGACAGGTGCTGGGCCATCTTGTCTAGACCGTGCTTTTGCCAACAAAGGTTGGACCAGATGGCCCTTGAGGTCGCTTCCAACATGGGATTCTATGATTCACTCTTCTTTATCCAATGATGACTAGATTCGTGAATTTAAGAGTTACCCTGGAAAACATACATTTCAACTTCTTCCATCAGCCCTAACAGAAAAGATGAAGCTGTGGCTGACCACCCTTATTTGTGGCATACCCACAAATGAATGGGCTGGGAAAAAAGACCTAACCTCTGCAACACCATGATTAATAGCTACAGACTACATGTAACAGATGGCATAGCTGGGTATTATCAAAATAAACTGATATACCTTCAAACTTGGTTCTGGAGTGCTGCACTGTCCGCTATAATCTGCCATAGTAAGGGAATCACAGGACTTACGCAGCAGCACTCAAAATAAAGGACAAATCTCTGACACCACTAAGACCATAAGATCAAAACTGTACCTACTGCACTTCTTTCTACTACCAAGCACATGCCACACTCAGAAGAAACACTTCTAGGAATCATCTGGACTAAAGGCCTGTCCTGCTGTTTTCGTCCCCCTCAATTCAGGTATAGACACTAACTTGCATAGACACTAACTTGCCACTCAAATCTCAACAAAAGCTTTTTTAGTTGTCTTCAGAGTAATACCTCAGAGCTGTTAACACCACTCCATCTAACTCAATCTTTCTCTCACACTAACCATTAGATCAAGATCTGCTGTAGTTCTCTTGCTACAGTTGCCATTGGCTGTGTAGTTCTAAATCTGCTGTTGGGCCTAAGGCTGCCAATACTATTGCTGCAGTTAGTCTGCTGCTGCTCAGAAGCTCTCATTGCCTGGATAACAGCAATGCAAGACAGGTGGAATTCAGCGAAGGGTAGAAGAGGAGCATAATAAGCAGGGGGGTTTTTTGTTGTTTGTTTGGGTTTTTTTTGTTTGGTAGTTTCTGGGTTTTTTTTTAAAAAGTAAATTGAAAGGAGAAATTCAGAACACTTACCTGTATGGACTGATGGAATCCTAACCACACCTCATGCGGCAATTCACTTTCAGGAACTGAAAGCAGTAGCTCAAAACAACTCCTGGAAAAGTAAGAGGCAAGTAAGCAAGCTACCTGAACACACGCTGTTGTTACATTAAATAAGATTTGTGGCACGTATTACTTATCATTCAGATAAGAAATCACAGTAACATTGAACCATGTTGGACTGCATAGCTCAATTCAGTTCAGATTCCAAAAACAGAAAGGGGGGAAGCAAGTCCTACTTGATATTCCCCCATTTAGACCACCAGGTCACTGCTATCCTTTTTCAGAAACAAAAAAGGAAACAACTGTATGTATTTAGTACATCCGTCTAATTTCAGGGAAAAGTTCTGCTGTTTTCTAGGAGACGAAGCAATGGCATGGGCTATCCAATCTGGTACAGGACATACAACTGCTGCACAGAACAATCTGAGCTAATCAAACTAAATGTGTTAACTGTGACACTCTGTCTAGAGATTCACAAGATTTATGCACAGCAAAAACATTCTCATGACAATATAAAGTAAGGAAACTGGTCTAAGACTCCACATACAATAAATACACTGAATAACTGCTATAAGCTACAATTGCTACACAGTTCCATCTTATGTTAGTTTTTCTTCAAGACCTCTACTCCTGAATATTAAATAGAAGAATGACAGGACAACACATGCAGTCATAGATAGAAGAGCTGAGTGAACTTGGGTAAGGAGAAAATGAAGAGATGACCATAAACCAAACATGAGCTTCAAAACTGCTTAGTACCCAAATAGAATGGATTTCCTTTCCCTCTTCCTCCTGAATTTTGATAAATACGTTGAACAGTTACTTGCAAAATGCTGTGCCTAATCAGTCTTTAGCCAGACTCAGTAATCACATGCATAAACAAGATCAAGTGGACAAATACTGAACTAACATCGGGCCATTCTTTCCACATTTCAGAAGTCTGCCTTCACCGCCCAATCCTCTTCCTTTAAACAGATTTCTATTAGACGGAAAATATGATAGCCTTCATTGAGTCATTCAGTAATTATTCACATTAGACACTAGAATGTCAGTCATTACTATGCCCATGAAAAAGTGGGCAACAGGATCACCAGATCTGTCATAGGTCACAATATTATAAAATAATCATGACTTACTTTTCTCTTGTACCCAAGCTTGGCAATACAAATTAAACCCCCAGTCCAGATGTAGTAACCACCTGGGTCTAGACTAGACTATCAAAAACAACTTCACAAAGGCTCACAGCAGCTGAACTCTATTTTAACATTAAAAAACCACAAAACCCACACCAACTGAAAACATCACTAGGCATGCCTCCAATTTATATCCATGTCACACAGAGACTCTTTTCATCAAAGAAAATATTTGCAAACTTCATGGCCAATGTGCTTTTGAAAAGTCTTTTGATGTATACCTCATTTTCAGACTTGAAGTCAACCAATCCTGTCTACTTCCACTCTTAATTCCTGGAAATATTTTTTCTAGAATATTACTTTTTCATACATGACATATTGGTTACATAAAATATCAGGTTTAAACAAAGTGGCAAAGCAAGATTTTGTGAATAATTTTTACATACTTAACCCCTGAGGTACTACTTCGACAGCAAAAAAAAATCCAAAATTACATTTTCAAAGCATTGTGTATACAGAGTGAGATGACAGTCTATGAGGACAAGAGGGCTGAATTTAGGCCTCCAGAGTTACCATCTGTTGCAGTAACACAGCTGAACCAAGAACTGAAAATTCTTCTGTTGTGAGTCCTTAAGTATTCCTCAGGATCCTAACACCAAGCACTCTAGTTTGGAAATCCTAAGAAATCTGGAGCTCCCAGGGTATAGCCACCACATAAAACAACATGCAGCACAACTGCAAAACTAATATCCAGGATATTCCAATTTCCTTAGCAGAAAAATAATTAGAATTCTAAGTTACTTGCCTAAGTTTTTGCTGTAAGAATTGACTCGAACACACAGCTACATAAAGACTAGCCAGCCTTTCTTACTGGCAAGGGTGAGGAATGGCTATTTAGCTTAATTCTTCCTTTTGGTCCTTATTATACAATACATCAAAATCCACCTCTATCCCTGAAAGCCCATTTCCTTCTTTATTGTAATGGAACTAAATGGAATGTAGGTATCATGGCTAAGGCCACAAATCAAAGTATCAGGATCATGTCATGAAGTCAAGCCTTTCCACCCAGTACCACCACAAAATCTACCTACATAAAACTAAATTCCAAAGTTTAACCAAATTTTTGCAAATAAAATGTAATGGGTGCTTGAATGATTCCACTAGTAAAAAACCCCCATTCATCTCAAAACACTCAACTTCAGAATATATTTTAAAAGGCCTCCTAGGTTTGAATTTCTTTATTTTGGAAGGAATAACTCTAGGTAAGAATCAACACATTATTTGCATATAATTATTCTATAATCACTTTATCTCTTTTTTTTTTTTTTAAGACAAACTTTAACAAGTAAATTTAAAAAACTTTAAGAACTGTGTTAAACTTTAGATTGTATTTGAGAATGTTTCTTAACTTAAGCTTCCGAGAGTTAAAACAATGACTAATTATACATCAGATGATCAGCAGGAATAGTTCACTTTTCAGGAATTACCCTGCATTTGTTAAGAACTGAGTTAGCTCTTAATGACAGAAGAGTGGTAAATGCAAGTTAGTGAATCAAACTACAACAGTTTATTAGGTTGAGAAATGCTTTCTTAGATAGCCAGAGCAGTGAACTGTCACATGTACCTCCTCACAGAGGTGTTACAGAAAGCAAGCACTCTTCCTGAAAGCAATGTGTTAGACTCAGTAGGTACAACCAGTAGGTGAGATACAGCTCAGGAACTTTGAGATAGACTGGTCTTATCAGTTGAAACCAGTTTTGCTACTCAGACCAGATGACATTCAGATCTCCTTTTTCTTTTTATGGTTGAAAAAGCATAAGAACACCTCAAAGATGTAGAAATGGTAAACTCCTTTTCAAACCAGTGCCATCACAACAAAGAGGAAAAAGTAGAAAGCAGTCAAATATTAGCTACTGGCAAACAATGTGAACTAGGAACAAGTCTTGCTGCTTTGTTAAAGTTTAATCTATTAATCTGAGGACCATATAAACAATTTTCATATAGAAGTAAAATTTTCATACTGATGGTGACATGAATGGAATCTTCCCCCTCACACAGTATCCTCAGAGAAAAGAGTACTCACAGAAGCTTGAGAGAACAATCAGCTTCAAGGGCTTCCTAAGATTCATGAAGATAGACAGCTAACCAAATCTCAAAGACACCTTCGATATGGCTAATTCTTTATTAATTCTTCTATAGAGGCAATACCTTTGGTATAGTAATATTGGACATTAAGAGGAACGAGTTGTGCTTTGTGTGCGAGGAAGCAAGCAGTGTTGTGTTCTACTTGACCAAAGCAGGCATGGCCCTTCACAGCTGTGGCCAGAGAGAACATCCCTGTTCCTCCACAATCATTTGCCAAATCTGTAAATCACAAGAGCGATCACTCCAAGCTTTCCTTTTATTTCCTAAGGTTAGACAGTGAACCAACAGGGTCTCCCACTGCACCAGTTTCTTACGGGGAGTACAGTTTCTCTGTCATGTCAAGTGTACTCTGAACACACAGCTGACCTGATCAGGCGGCAGGGAAAGCCATGCTATACTGAGCTTGGCTGTTACTGGCTCACCCTGCTGAGGAGGATGTCAGGAGGAGGAAGTTCTCTGCCCCTTCTCCAGAAGGGATGTTGGAATGGAAGGAGGATTTCAATAGTAAGTAGAGAACTTTTGCTTTAGAACAGGAAGCTTGTTCATTTCAGTTCTCATCAGGGTTCAAGTCTGAAAATACGCAGCATGTGCAACAGATTTGGGTAACCCAACTGCTTCCCCAAAAATCACAGTTACAGGGGAACAGTACACTTTCATGTCCTTATACAGTCCTCCTCCCTCATGGAATTTAACTTTTATCTTTAATTCCCTGTTTTAACTTCTCTCTCCCTCCCCTGGAAACTCTTCTGTTAAAGAAAACCGTGGGAGAGTTGAGTTAGGTATCCTATTTACCTTATCCTATCCGTAACATCACTCATTGTTTTTCCCATTCTTTAGATACCTCTCAAATGTAATCATAACAAGAACAGGGGAGATTGCAGCAAGTCAGCCTCTGTACTGTCCTCCACCACAAAGTCTTCTGAATATACAAGCAACAGCAAACAAACTCTTTGCACTGAAAGATGGAAGAAAACAGCAGAAGCAGAATATTCTGATTTTTCTCAATAGAAAAGCAATTTTTACACAGAATTGGGATTCCTGACCTGCAGTATGTAACAGTGACAAAATATATAGAAAGTACTCCAGGTATGGATGACCTGCATACAAAGACAGTGAAAGACAAACTTTTCAAGCAACATGAGTAGGAAACAGCAGAACACATAAGCTAATTAATGATAATATAAAGAAGAAAAGAATACTCTATCCGCAAAGGGACAGTCTGCAAAAGCAATTAAGATATTTTGCCAAAAATATGTGTTATGTACCAGGTAAATGATTTAGCAGTTTAAGCGTTCAGTTTCTATATTAAGAAGTTAAGACAGACTTTTCCTGATGTCACATGCTTTCCCTTCTTGACAGAAGGTTAAAAAAAGAAAAAAAAAAAATCACTTAGTTCACATATTTCTCAAATCAAAAAAAAAAATTCAAGGCATCATATGGAGATATCTGGTTCTGAGCTGTTGATTTACATTGCAAGTTAGTACATTATAAAAAAAGCATCTGACCAAGGACTTAATTGCAAAACCCTTCTCAAAAACAAGTTTGACTCCAAACCACAAAGCAAGGAAGCTACTGATAAAGAAAAAATAGTCCATTGAAAAACTGTCACAGAATTACTTTTATTCTATGATGATATCCATATTCAAGGACCTAGACCTTCACCCTTCCCCCTCGAATGAAACATTATCAGTAACGAATGACCAGCGCATCAAGTTATCCTTCCCAGGCTAAGGGTAGTAACTGATTATATTCCAATGTATGTGAAAGCCCTCAGGCTTCACTCTTCAGTTACAAATAGCTGCTCTGCACTTAGAACAGACTTTGAGGAACTACAAGTTATTCCGTCTAAGCTGATGGACTGTAAAACAGTTCTCTCCTTTTGTTCACCTCTACAGATGCTAGTCAAAGAGATCAGGTTGAAGTACTCCGGTTTGCTATCCAACAGCAACAGCCCGCGCGCAAAAAGACTGCCATGAATACAAAACAGCTTATCCTTTTCAGAAAGGGACATGTTCAGAACTACCTTGCATTATGTACAGGTGAGAGGACACACCAAAGCAGCAACTGCAGAGCAAGTGATACACGCTTATCAATCCATGCATGAACATCTAATATTAAAGCTTCTGTTTAATGAGGACAACACTAAGCTTTTTCTATAGAAAATAATAATTTTCAGAATGTTTAAGAAAGAACAGAACCTTCCCAACACCGGCACCATTATCCAAACACAGAAGAACAAGGCCTTACAGCTTATTCACATTAACAAAACGTTCAAGTACACTTTTGTGGTATAATTAAAAAAGTACTAAGCACATTTACTAGAAAATAAATTGTCAATACAGTTGTCAAATTAAGCATTATACCATTTCAAGAACTTGCCCTTTCATTTATAAAATATAGGGTTTAAAAAAAAAAATAAAATCTTAAAACTTACAGCACTAGCCTGCCAAGTACCAAAAGAACATCTTCACATTCTGTAGTCAAGTAAGGTCGTGCATTAGCAAAGCTTTGGATGGAGATTCGATATACTTCCAAAAAAGGTAAAATATGTTCTGATGCACCCCGACTGCCAGCATACTGAAGTAGCGTCTGAAAGAAAATAAGTTATCATTAGAAGTTCCCACAACACAGTTTTGTCTAACAAACAACTATCAATATGCAGTATCAAGCATATACTGTGGAAGAATTCTGGAAATAAGAAGTTTTTACTCTGAAGGAGATTTAAAAATGGTAGCTTTTGTCCTCAACAGACATTCTCCCTTTTATTAAAAAAATATTTTCATGTATTTTATTATTTGATAAATTTATCAGAATTGCTACTGGGTAGCAAGCTAGATGCAATCGGCAGAAATGTGAACAGTTAAGTTAAAAATTCAGGGAGAAGTTCTGCACTCAGCTTCTTTTGTCCAACTGCCATGGAGACAGAACCACATATGTAACACTGGAACCTTTATTACTAGTGAGAATCCAGAAAAATAGGCAAAAATTTCAAGATTAAGAACAGTATTCCAGCTGTAGTATTTTAAAGATACATGCATTATCCATTCACCAAACATGAAGCTATTAGAAGGGGCTACAAAACCCAGACCAGACCATTATGCAGTCATTTTTCAAATGCAAAATTACTCTAGATTTTATTACTTGACCATAGCAATCCTACATTATCCAGGTACAGTACTGCAGAAGCAAAGTAAAATCTAGCCAGTTTTAAGAGAAATCAAAGTAAGTTTCAGAAATCAACACACGGACAATAGTAGCATCTCCCAAGCTTTTAAAAACTTTGCTACGCTACCATATTATTTTCCACAGGTTATAAAGTAATACCGAGAGCAAGCAGGGCACTGAACTAAGGACACTGTAGCTCTACTTACAGCTTGCTTCACAAGTAACATCCCTTCTCTGTATGCACGCCCTCCTACAACTCCAGACCAGTTACACTTGTGCTCTTACCAGTTAGAATCCCTCTCTCCTGTTGCACCCTCCCTAGGCCAAACAAGGTACCAACCTTGATTAAGGCCCACTGCAAAGAAAACAAAAATTTGTGAAACTCTGAGGGCCAAGACTGTATGGAAAAAAAAGTTCAGAGCACCCCACCCTATAATTCAATACAAGCCAAAATGTCCTACGAGGATGATCAGGTAATATCAGGATTCAAATCACTTCAAGTTGGGACTCTGAGACCACCAATTTATTTTAATACCTTAAACACATAATCATATCAGGTTATGACTGGAAGGAAGACACTACTGAAGAGACCCTATGAGGAGCTTACTAAAACCAAGTGCAGTCATTATAACGGCCAGAAACTTTTAAGATGAAGCCTAACTTCCAACACAGCAAGAAATAAGTGGCCAGCTACATGCTATTTTGTGGACTGTCCAGTGTTATGTCAATGATCTAACTACACAATACCTAGTCCTAGGGAAAAAAAAAAGCAAGCAGACATCCACTAAACTGGCACAACCATGTGTGATATTTAAGAAAAAAAAAATTCTAAAAAAATTACATCTAAGAATCAGTAAAAATCAAGACCATTTCACAGATTATTCCCCTAGAATTCAGTATCAGTAATGTAACTCCTAGGTGAATAAAAGTTACAAACTCTCCAAAAAACCACACAATATTAATAAAGATATAAGGGGGGTGTGGAAGGGAAGATTGGAAGTTTACAGAAATCATCTTTAAACACAGCACAAAGACCATTATCAGAAGCAATGAATGACTAACCAGTCTAAAAGTTTTTCTAACAGATTAATGAAGGATTTGAGAACATAACTCAAACTATATATGGCATTAGAAGCATTAAATTACATTCAAAGGCTGTCAAACTGCAATCCCTGGAGATACTCAATTGATGACTATCAAAGTCATCTGTTTAGTAAACCTAGCAGTAATACTATTATTATAATGACTACAGAAATAGAAGATCAAACATGTAAATCTCTGAACTTTTCTAAAAACATAACCATTAAAACCAATCTATTTAAAAAGACAAATTTAGTTTACAACTGTTTTGACAAACACTTAGATAAACTACCAGGTTTGTGCAAACCATAAACCATATTTCTTAAGATTATATAAATTTATTTAATCTTAACTTAAAAAAAAAAACTTAAAGAAAGTGGAAAACACTGCACCCCTGCTTGAGTGCAATCCTAGTGTTGAGATCAAAGTCCTTCAGCTAGTAGTAACAATTCACCGAGCAGCCGTTTATCAGAAATTTCTCCCCAAATAGATGAGCAATGATGGTTTCAGCGCGTAAGACAGATTCAAGGCAAGAGCTTGAATGTAACAGATATGTATTTTTGAACATTATTATGCTATTAGTATTAGCATACTGATAAATAAGCAAAACAGAGGCTCTTAAAAGCCCTTCTGCTATTTCACAAGCAATACACACCGAAGTTTTAGTAGTCCACTACAGACTTTGCCTGGCAGTCTACACACAAGGTAAAATTTGACAGTTTTTAACTTGTCAGAAATATGTAATCTACATGCTTAACAAACAGTCAAGTAATAATTTTATAAGCAATGACTACCTTACAGTCTAATTACCTGAAGAGAGTATTCTAATCTTTTTAGTCTGGTTAACACACGTCCATTTACACTTCATTCTGTCCTCCTTCCTTTGACCACAGTAACACATCTAACTGGAGTGGAATGAGATGAGCAGAGGCCATGCACATCAACAGACCAGCCTCAGTCCTCAACACTGCATAGATTCCTGTGTGCAGCAATGCTGGAATACCTGCTTAGCTGCATTTCCTCTGAAACATCCATTTTTTGCTCAGAACCAACTTAAACGTGTCCAAGTTGCCTGACCTGTTATTACAGCTTTAAGTCTCACTAAGAAAAAAACTTCAGGTTTTTTTGACTGACAGTCCTCAACTGTGTCACCTTTAATAACTCCAGGAAGCCAACAGGGACTGGGTATTGGCAGATGGGATGCTCTGATGTCCTACAACCTCTGCTTCACTGCTAACTTTTTCATCTTTATGACAGTGCAATCTCAAACACACACACACCCCCCCACACTGTTCATTCCAGTTGGCTGTTTGCATACAGATCAAGCTCCCCAACAGATATGTTTTTTTTTTTTAAGGTGAATATGCAAAGCATTCACACTTGTACAATATAAAGTTGCAGAGTCAATCCACTATTTAGGCTTCATGGATTTCTTTATTGCGTTTTCCTGGACACCAATCTTAATCCCCTCTCAAGAATAGGGAGCGTCAAGGAAATCACACCATCCAGCATCAATTCCAGGAAGAGCTACTGGAAAGCTCAAGTTTACATGCAGTAAAACACAGCATCCAGATAGCTCAAAGCACAGGAAAGCTACTGATTTGGTTCACAGTTTGTTGTGTCCCAACAGCCTCAGTAACTTTCATGGCAAAACAGAGCATCTTTCAGCATCGCATCACAGATGTACACACAGGACAGCAAATCCAGTGCCGCCCTAAAACATTTCAGTTACCTTCATTGCAGCTAATGCTCAAGATCATATTTAAGGCTAGTTAAATTCAGCTTCTTCCTAGGCATGTTCTGCTGTAGCTTAATGAGCTTATGACAGGATATCAGTTGTACCAAGTCATTAATAAAAAAATTTAAGTTTGAGCTCCTTAAATTTCACTTAGGGGTTGATCTTAAATTATTTTTAAGTCTTAAATTATCTTAAACTCAAACTCTGTGCAACATTCACAAATATCCCCATTCAGAAGGAGAAAGCAAGATGCAAAAATCTATTCTAACCAGTAGTTTGACTGCACAATGACATCACAAATTCATACTCCTCTGAAGCTGCTGCATGACAGACTAGCAGTTTCATGTTTTCTCCTGTAGCTCTTGGCGTACAGTCATGACAATCAGAAGTGTCCCAAACTGATGGCAATCCAAGACAGATCTTTTTCATTCTTATCTGTACTATCACAGTGTTCTAAAACAAAATTCCATTCAGTAACACCACAAAGATCTACAGAGGTCTATATTTTTTGTGGGATGGGGTTTAGAGAGTTTTTTTGTTTGGTTGGCTTTCAAACAGAACAGTCTTTCATCAAACTTCACTAATCAAGTACCTCTAAAGCTTTATCTGCACCAAACTCATCTGTGTGACTCGACATCTACATATTTTGATCACCTTAAAACCTCTAGTAAATGTTACCTTAATATATGGTTTCAGTGTTCTGATGCAATGAATGCCATTAGAAACAATTTTAGCAAAACCTGAAACATGAAAAGTCTCACATATTAGAGTGGGCTCTGTGTAAATGCAGGGTCACAGATCTTAACAGTCTGCTGAACGTGGGACATACATAACAGCATGAACCAGCATCCTGCAGTTTGAGAAGCCAGAGTTTTGAAACCTAACAAATAAACTTCTGTTGTTTCAGTAAGTGATGAAGCTAAGCATCCTCCCATAATGGTATGGCAAAGTACACAACCTGTAGATGTAAAATGGAAGACGGTGAAGGCTAATATCATTTATCTATAATGCATCAGTAGGAATTTTTGTCTCATTTGGCATCCAATTTTTCACTTCACCATTCAAATACAGTGGCTGTACCAGCTGAGGTATGGTTACACTATCTTGTAAACCAGATTTTTTCTTTTCTTTTAGAGACCACAATCTTTTCAGATTCAACAGGGACAGCTCTCCAACCCAGCAACCTAACAACAATTATTCAAGCTTAGAGCTCACAGCTGATGATGTTGTAGGGGAAGAAAAGACTAATTAGCCATTGAAAAAGTTTATTTAAGCATAAGTTATCCCCATCACTGCAACTTTAATCAAGTTCAGATCTTCTTCTGGAAGTTAGAGGCTCAATTTGGGGATTGCCGATCCTTAGCCTGAGCTGCATTAAACAAGTATTCAAACAAGATCACTGAGCCACAGAAGCTCATTCAGTGACTTAAGTGAACTGCAGGCCTTCACAAACCAGCAAGCATTGCTTATTCCACGGCAGATCTCAATTAAGGCAGAACATACAGCTTTGATCCAAGGCAGGTAAAGAACAGAAAAGCAGAGGCCTAGGAACCGAGCCAAGTCCTCACTGAGAAAACGCGGTGGGGCCGGCCTGCCCCAGAAAGCCATCAGCTGCTCAGGCCCAAGGCGCTGCCAGAGCGCAAAGGCGAGCGGCCCCCTCGGTGTAGCGGGCCCGGTCACCGGCGGGCAGTTGAGCGCCCACGGGGGCACCCCTCGGGCAGCGCGCGCACGTCCCCGCTTAACAGCCGCCACGAGCGCCGCGCCGCGGCAACCCCAGAGGAGCAAGCGGAGCCCCCGGAACGGGAGCCCCTTGCTGCTGGCAGCGCTGGGGGCGCACCGCGGCGGCTGAGGCCCGTCGGGCCCGCCCCGGCCCCAGCAACCCGGCCTGGCAGCCCCGCGCCGCGGCCCAGCCCTACCTAGCCCCTACCTGGCAGAAGCCGCGGCAGTAAGCCCGGGACGAAGCCTCCGACACTTCCTGCTCACGCAGCTCCGTCTGCAGCTGCCAGAGGCGGGCCCGGAGCGCCGCCACCAGCCGCTGCATCTCGGGCCGCGGAGCCGCCTCGGCCTCAGCGTCCGCCATCTGCACCCGGCCCCACTGCGCGTAGGCAAGGATCACGTGACTCTCAGCCACTGACCTCATCGTCCCGGGACGGCGTCACGTGACGCACACGTGACACGACGCGCGTGTCGCTGTCCACGCGACCCGCCCTCGGGCGCCTCCTGCCGAGGGGCGCGACGGGAGCTCGGCGCGTGCGCGGGGGGCGGGACCGCCCCTCTCCCGCCGGCGGCGGCCGCGCGCTCCGCCCGCCCCAGCGCGGCTGCGGCCCCGGCCCGGGGCGTCCTGCGCGGGAGCGGGAGCGCCGGGGAGCGGGCGGGGAGCGGGCCGGCAGCCGGGCCGGTGCGGGCAGGGCGCGCCCGAGCCCGAGCCCGAGCCCGAGCCCGAGCCCGAGCCCGAGCCCGAGCCCGAGCCCGAGCCTGGCTCTCGCCTGGTCTGTGCCCTGGGGCGTCTCGCTGGACGCTCCAAGTGCCCCAGCTGCGGCGCGGAAACGCGGCACCACCCCGGTGGGTGTTGGCACCGGTGTTCTCCGGCGCCTGGGAGAAGGTTACCGAGAGGCGCTGGGAGTTTTCAGCCCGCTGCTGGTCCCAGAACTAGCACCATTAGGCACCCGTGTATTATGAAGCGAATTGCAGAGCAAGATTCCCCAAAAAACAGTGATGGACACTCTAGAGAGTCAACTTTTTAACTTAAGTTGTGCTTTTAATATTTTGCTTAAAGGCGTGTTGAGAGCGGAACACATGTGAGCTAAGGAAAAGTCCTGGAGGGTCTGATGCCCAGCCAAACACAAGAACCAGAACAGTAAATAATTTTTGCAAAGAACTTGCAAACTGCAGCATGTCCCATGAAATAAGATGGTACTTCATGGGCCAGGAAGCTCCGCAGTGTGTTGTCAAGGAGCTCTCTAGCTGACAGGCTGACCTGCTAGGGCAGAAAAAACAGGAGGGCAAGCCCAGCAGTAGAGGTCATGAAACTTTACAGGAAGCAATCAGTGCCAGCAGGGCTTGCGTTTACCACACCTGACATTGGAGGGAATCCCTGAAGTCCACTCAGAAATAGAGGCTGAAATGGCACACAGTTGTCTGGAGCTTCCAGGCCAGAAATCTGCTGACAGGCATTTTGACTTCCTTCATTCGTCTTGTTTAGGAAGGAGAGGAAGTGAAGTTGGAGCTCTTTCTGCAGGGGCAAAAAAAAAAAACCAAAACACCCAAACACAAAAAAACCACAACCAAAAACTAACAGATGAAACGTTTCCCTTCTGTTTTAGTTGTGTGCTATTTCCTTTGTAGGCCAGGGGCATCTCTGACTTGGTTAGGAGCATACGGTTAGGGGTTTCTACCATTCAGTGAGATGGGAATCTCTCTTTTTCCTTTCCATACTCTGCCTAATAGAGCATGGACAATGAGAGGGAAACATGTCTCTGTCCACCTGGTAAGAATTACCTGCTTTTTTTCCACCTCAGTCTCTGCAAGACAAATGAGAAAGGCAAGAAGAGTAGAGAAACCAGGAAGACCCGGGATGAATTGACATGGAACCATTTGGGAAGCTTTCCCTAGTTGCAAGCAAGTTGTACGATTTCAGCTCATAGCTTTGTGGTACAAAACAAGCGGAACGCTTAGTATTTGGAGAGGTGAGTGAAAACTAAGAGAAGGGTCCTGGGCCGGGAGCACAAGAAGGTGAGTACATGGCCAGAGAGGTTATTGTCCTTCCCTCTGAGCTTGGTCATGTCCTGCTGTCCTTCCTCTCAGCTGGAAGAGGCAAGGGACATCTCCCAGGCCTGCACTGTCCATGCCAACACCTCTTTCTGCAGCGAGAGGAGGCCAGAGTGAACCAAGTCAATAAAGAGTGACCAGGTCATCAGAGCAGTTGGTAGAGCTGGCTGGCTTGTGATGGTCCCTGGGTTATGTTAGTCCTTGGTTTCCCTCTCACACCATGCTTTGGAGAGAACCACAGCAGCCTGCCAGGCACCTGGGACTCACTGTTAACCACAGGCCACCATAGCCTGCTGCCAGGCCCTCTGCACGCCGGCAGCTCCTGGGCACTGGGGCAGAGCAGCCAGCTGCATTATCCTGCAGAACGTCTGCTAAACGGAGTGCCTGCAGCGAGGAGCCACCTGAGAGACAGTGTACATAGGGCTTTGAGCCTTGTATGTCTCCCAGCAGCTACTAGGAAAGGAGGGAGGAGATCCTTGTAGAAAGGCCTCTTTTCCATCCCTCCTCTTTGGTGTTTTTAACCTTCTCCCCTCTCCCCGGGTCTTGATTCTGCTCTCCTGCTGAAGGGAGGCTGGAGCAGGCGAAAGCCAGTGGCAGGTGGGATGGAGGATGGCAGTGTGTGGTCACACGTGTACCGTATGTAACAGAGGGGTGGTGATGTATATGTTTGTTAGATATGCATATTTAAATGAACACATATATATATGGGTAGATAAAATGTCTGCTTATATTTCTATAAGTGTATGAGAGCCATTGAAGTAGCTGGAAGAGAAACCTTTTCCTTTACTCTGGAGAAACATTAAAGGCCCTTAAGGGCTGGGACGTTGTCCTTAGCCCATGTTCTGTCTCACTGGGGTACCTGGGATTTAACAACTCCTTGCCACTGATTGCCAGCTGAAGTCCAAACTTTTCGGTTACATGCACTTTTAAAAATACAGCTACATATATATATGCACATAAAAAGGTATAACAGTTTTCATTGTGGTTGTTTGGTTTGTGTTTTTTTTTATGTTGTTGGGGTTTTTTTTGTTTTTGTTTTGTTTTGTTTTTTAATGAGACATAATGGAATTAATGGCAAATTTTAAACATTCACCAAATTACATACAAATTAAATGTGGCTTCACTGGCCACCTTTTCTACAAGTCTGCACTGAAGCCTGAAGAGGTCTGGGGTGAGTGTGCCCTGAAGAGGGAAGCAGGGCAAAGGGCCAGTGCTGTGGCTTGCTGGGCCGGTGTGTGGCAGGGGAGGGGCTCCAGGGGGGTCTCCTCTGAGCTTCCAAAGCCTTCCCTGGCTCCAGGTCGGACCCGCCTCTGGGCAAGGCCGAGCCACTCGGCGATGGTGGCAGTGCCTCTGCGATAACGTGTTGAAGAGGGAAGGAAGAACCTGCTGGGCCAAGGAGAGAGGAGTGAGACGTGGGGGAAGGAAACCCCTCTGAGAGCCCCAGGTCAGTGAAGAAGGCGGGGGGGTGCGGCAGGGCAGGGCCCTCAGCCCCTGGGCAGAGGACAGGCTGTGCCCACAGCCCGGGGCCGTCAGTGGGGCAGCAGGTGCCCCCCTGCAGCCCGTGGGGGACCCCAGGCCAGAGCAGGGGCTGTGACCGACGAAGGTCGAGACTCTGAGGGCAGCCGGTCACTGGGAGGAGTGGAGCCCGTGGCAGGGACCCACGGGGGAGCCATTTGTGAAGAGCTGCAGCCTGCGGGAAGTACCCACGCTGGAGAAGTTCACGGGGGACTGTCTGCTGTGGGAGGGAGCCCACGCTGGAGCAGGGAAGAGTGTGAGGAGTCCTCCCCTGAGGAGGAAGGAGCGGCAGAGACAAGGGGTGATGAACTGACCACAACCCCCATCCCGTGTCCCCCCGACCCGTGCTGCTGGGGGAGAGGTGGTGGAGAAATCGGCAGCAGAGCTGAGCCCAGGAAGAAGGGAGGGGTGGGGGGAAGGTGTGCTTAAGATGTAGTAACACTTCTCACTGTCCTACTTAGATTTGATTAGTAAATCAGTGGTGGTGATGGTGTTCAAATTAAATGTATTTTTTTTTCCCCAAGTTGAGCCTGTCTTTTGCTCGTGATGACTGGCGAGCGATCCCTCCCTGCCCTTGCCTAGACTCCGGAGTCTTTTGTTGTATTTCCTCCTCCCTATCCCCCGGGGGGGAGCAGTGAGTGAGCCACTGCTTGGTGTTGAGTTACCGGGTGTTGGGTTACGGTCTGGTCTGGTTTTGTGGCTTGCTTGGGACACTTCTGGTTCTCCAGGCTAGGTTCTTCAATCTGCACTTGCTTTGCTTGGGGCAGTATTTAGGGAACAGAAAAGAGTTAACTTGCTTCAAAAGGCTGAAAGGAGGTTTCGGTTAGAGCTGCATCTCTGGTTCTCTTCTAGTGGATTTAGCTTTCTAATGAGGCTGAAATTGAATGAATATTGGATGAGCTTGCTAGCAGTCATGGTTGCCACCAACATATTTTTGTAATAGTCCTCTAAGTGGTAAATGTGTAAATTGCTGAGCACTGCTCTGAGAGTAGGGGTGTTAAAAAGCTGGTGTGCTTTTCTTCAACAGCTGGATACTAACATAAGAAAGGACAAGCAGCAGCCTCCGAGGGAGAGGAACATTACAGTCAAAAGAGAGATGGTGTCCTGTTACCTGCACACGTCCAGTGCGGTGAGTATTTCTGACCCTCACTGCTGCCTTCGGTGCTGGGATCATCGGGAGGAGGCACGACAGGTCTGCAGTGGCTCCAGCACAGAAACTCCAGCCTGGCTTCTAAATAAAAATTTCAGAAGTTTCTTGAGTTAAAATATGACCTAAAATGGAGTCCTTCTGAATAAGTCAAAACAAATGTGCATACATATTAAATCTTGCTGGCAGTAGTATATAACACCACAATTATTCGTTTGTTTGGTTACTGAAGATTTGCAGGAAGCTTTCAGTGAAGTGATTGATCATGAAGTTATTAAACCAGTCTTAAATGGTGATAAAGATTCAGCTGTTAAGTGTTTCATCATTTGGCCAACTTTCACAGCTTAGTTTTTACAGTTACAGAGGGAACCGAGGTGTTCTCTAGCCAGTGATGGCATCTTTTCTTTGAATACAACTTTTTATAATTTCCTGAAAATTCACTTTGTTATTCAGACTAAGGTTTTTACTGCAAAGAAAACCTTGATGCTTTATGAATGCTTCATATGTTCAAAATCTCTTTTTGCAAGAGAGAAAACTCATGGAGAATCAGTACATTATATCTGAAATATATGTCAAAATCTGAAAAATAAAACACAGCCTTGCAGGATTGACATTGCCAATACTGGGCTTTGCTAAAAGCCACTTTCAGAAATAGAAACATTGCTTTCTGTTCTGCTGGCTATTTCGCCCCTGCACCCCTCAAAAAAAGCAAACTAATTTAATTCAGGTTCTTCTAATTCTGTTTCCTGAAACTCAAATTTCAGTTTTTTAAAAGTTTTTTAGATATGAAGTACCTTTTATATATTAGAAAAAAAAAAAAAAGAAATTGAAAGTCTGATGACAAGCCCACTGGCACACATTTTCATTTGGGTGAAGGTATCTGCTATCCACATGCAAATATCTTGTGCCATAAACCTGGATTAAGCCTTGAGTGCTTCCATACCTTTCAAAACTTTGGCCAGAGATCATTTTTAGAGGCAGGGAGGAAAAAAAAGGTGCCTTGGAACAAGATTTCTGGTGTAATTCTCAAGTGTCCTGAAGTTGAGGACTAAGCTATTGGGTGTATCCTCTCTGAAATTTCGCTTGGTGGTTTTTTTGAGAGTCTCTCTGAGCAGATTGCATTGTGGTGTTGCATTTGAGAGCTAAGTATTTATATGCTACTGGATGAAATATGTGCCTTCTTGACCCTCTTCACTTACTTGACTGTTTTCAACTCACCCATTCCCTCTTCACTCTCTTCCTTATAAACTCTGTTTCAACAGATTACAGCTCAGCCCTTTTGTCCTGCTTTTGAGTCCGGCAGACAGTCCCTGCATTGGGTGTAATCTTTGTTCCTGCAAGTGCTTCCTCTTGCTGCTTCTGCCACCCCATCCCTTGGGCTGTTTCCTTTTTTATGGCAGCTGGTGACATTCACACATCCTCTGTCCTGCAGTTCTTGGGGTTGACTTGCTGTCTTGGGAGCCCATCATTTTTTCTCCACAAGATTTCTGGAAGGTGCTAAGATTCCCAATTGTGGTGCTGTGTTCATGAAGACACTGCACCTTTTTTCTTCCTACCCTTGTCTTTTTGTGGTGTAAGTGTGCTCAGTTAATTAAACCTGGCCATCCAATTTCTGGGCCCCCAGTTTCTGAAGGTGGGACAGGGAAATTGAGGTTCCAGGATATGAGTTCTGACTCTTCACTTTGAGATCCATGTAAAAAGTCACAAAGCCCACAAAGTTTTGTGCAGTTTTGTTTTTTGCCCACCTGTCTTCATCTGTGAAGGCACTTCTGATTTCCCTCAGTGGCAGAAGGTGACACGGGCAAAGTTAGTGGCAGTTTCCCATAGTGCAGGGCATATGCAATGGAGCTGTGAACTTCAGCGAGGTGCTGCCAAGGCTGGGTGAGGTGAGGGTTAGGAAGCAGGACTTGCAGATACCTGCCCCTGTAGAAGTGAGAGCTCTTTGCAGTGTTACTGGAGAAAATATTATATGTGTCAGAACAGTAGACTTTGGCAGTACGGTTTCATCCTGTTATGGAGGAGGCAGGACGAGAGCTCACTGAACCCCATGGTGTGTGGAGTTCTGGCTGTCTTCTGTGTGTTGTTTCTTTGCAGACCTGGCTCCTGACTTCCCAGCTTTAAAAATGATCACACGTAGGTTCTTCAGGTGACAGTGCCATAGTGCCTCTTCCCTGGCTCACTGTGCTGGCTGTCCTGGGCTAAACTTCAGCAAATGCCCAGCTGTCAGTGAGCTCTCTGCGATGAGGAAGATCACAAGAGGAAGCAGAGGCTTAAACGGTAAAGCTGATTCTAAATTTGTTGTTTGTGGAGCAAGGGAGTACGAATACATTGCTGGATGTGGCATGTTCCAGCTATCCAAGGGTGCTGGAAGTGTTGTTGAACACATCCTTTCTAAACCTCACACGGCTTCTGGTAGCCCTAGCATCTGCATCAGTAGCCAGGTCTGAAGCGGCTCTGGAGCAATCTGAAGGCTGCTTCTGGCTCATAGTGTCTATAAGATGAGAAAAGCCTCTGCAAGCAGCTCTTTTCGTTAGTGTTCTTGTCCCAGGATCCCATTCAGGGTCATGGGTTGGAGATCTGGCACAGCCTATTTTCAAAATGCCCTGTGTATCTCATTCATGGGGCTTGCTGCTTCACACCAAAGATGACTGATGCTACCTGTTTGTGAGCAGAGCAAGGCCTGCCAGCCAGCGGCTTGGGTGATGGTGCCTGGAGTCAGAGAGGTTTCAGTTACTGGCTGGAAGTGGGGGTTTGTCTGGGACTTTGTCTCTTAATGTGACTCCTGCATTACAAGTCACAGCTTTTGGGTCCTGTTCAGTAGCTGCTCATGCTGGGTATCATCTTGGGTAGGCAGGTGTTTTTCTCTTTCACTGTTCCAGAAACGTGTAATTTATTTTTTTCGGGGTTTGGGGTTCAGTGCATCATTACTTAAAGATTTTCCATGTTTGCTTTCAGGGATGCAGAGCCCATGCTGAGACACACAGGCATAGTGCAGCAGCTTCTCTTCTTTAAAGGAGACAGACATCATTCCTCATACTTGAGGAAGACCTTCATGTTAAACAGAAACTCACTGGAAGAATACTGGGAGATGGACAAGTACCGGCTTCTTTTCTTGACAGAGAAATTGTTACACATCTTTCATTATTATCAGAAGTACTTTGTGGTTTTCAGGAGGGAAAAAAAAAAAAAAAAGAAAAGATTAGAGTGATTTGGGCATTTGTGATAATTTAGGACTTGTAGCTGTGCTAGTTTTTAACCAAAGCCATAGACTGGCCCAGATCACAGCTGTTGGAAGCAGAATATAAGATTGATTTCTCTGAACACACCATGAAGCCCTTTTCTAGCTACAAAAGGACCATAGTCCTTTCCATATGTGATTTAAATACCTCACATGGTTAAATATAAAAGTTAGGAAGAATGGGTCTTTTGGACAGAGTGATACTTTGCTTACGGTAAGGGTGTGAAGGGGCTGTACTGTGCAGCATGACACCAGCACAGCCACGCTGGAGGCAAAAAAGGACATCCTGTAAAACAGTGACAGACCTGGCTCTGCTCCCTCTTTCAGGTAACCCCGGTGTGAACCCACAGACAGCTCCTGTAAAGAGCCCCTTGGAGCACCACCTGCCTCACAGACCGCAGAGCAGGCACTGGCTGAAACATGTGCAAGTTGCTTATATTTAGTGCCCATTAAAACCCTCGTTACAGCTCTGTCCCAGTGTGCAGGCGCTGCAGCTGCAGTTTGCTGATGTAGGACCTTTCTTCCTCCCCGGTGCAGGGCACGAGCCAGGCAGAGAGCTGGAAGCCAGCGGTGGTGTGTGTCCAGGAGGTGAAAGGGGACATGGCAGCTGCTGGGCTGTTGGGAGTCTCTGTGAGTGTGGTTGAGCAGCGATCCTGTCAGGTGAGGCTGGGAAGGGTGGGACTCTACAAAACTGGGGCTGCCAGTGAGAAACTGGGAGCTTTGACCTTGGGAACCGCTGTGGCCGAGTAGAGGTGAGGGAGGGTGGGAGCATGTGAAACTGATTGGGGTTGTGCTGATGATTTTGTCTGTTCCCAACAGCTGTGTGCAGAGCTTTGGTCCCAACAGCTTCGTTGCATTTCTGGAGATCTTAAGAGGCTCCAGGAGGAGAAAAACATTCTGCAGGCTGAGGAGCTGATCGAGTGGGCATCATTGCTGAGTGTCTGTCAGTGTCTGAAAAGCCACAAGGCTTATTATTGCTGCTCCATGCTTTTCCTGCCTCTCCTAGCACAGCCCACAGATGTGGAGCTCTGCATCCACCTCTGTTTCAGGTGTTCTTAATCTTCCTGTCTCTTTCCATATTACTGAGTTTGAATTTAACTACTATAATCACACAGGACACACATACTGCAATAACTGACCACCAGATAGTAGTTACACTTTGCCACGTAACTCCTTAGCACTGGTTACTCCTGGGACTGAACTGTAGTGCCTGGAGAACCTGGTTCAGACCTGGACTTTTCCATGGTCTGATGGCAACCCTTTTCCTTTCCATGTGATTGTTCTCCCTGTGTGTTCAGCAGAGTGGCTATCTTGGTCCCAGGGTGTTAGGAAAATGGATTATGACCACATCAGTGATGCACACCACAACACTGTGGTGAGGCTGGGGAAGGCTGGTCCCTGGTGACCACACATTTTTCATGGGCAGGATTATTACTGTGTCTGTATGGGGCCTGATCATGTGAAGATGAAGCAAAATGCCATTTCAGTGTGGTACAGTCAGGGAAGGAGGGGAAGCGGAGGATCAGGGCGTGTTTCTCATGTGGGGATGAGGCAGTGGTTTGTTTAGGGATTTAAAAGATCTATTCTGAGATGGAAATGGCAGGGGAGGTGTTTGGGTCTGAGCTGAGGGCTTCTTGTGAGTAGGCAGAGCAATTGATAGCAGTATGAATGTTGGCTGTATTGGAATTCAGTCTGGTGGTTTCCTGCATAAACAGCTTTTTCTGCTGTCTTCTGGAGGGAAGAGTCAGTTAAGGTAGAACCTGAGTGTGACTGTTGGAGCTGAAGTTATCATAGACTAATCGGAGCGCTCTCTGGATGAGAGAGGGGAGGTGTCTTATTCCAAAAGCTTGTCAGCTTGCTGATTTTCTTCCTCACAGTTCATAAGGTACACTGAGCAGACAAAGGACCATTTGATGCCTGAAGGTTTTTACACGCAATGAGGCAAAAGACTTGTCCAATGTCTGAAGATGCCCTCACACAAGCCACAGCTCCAGCTGCCTGCTGTCTGCCTGGATGTCTCGGGAGGTTGTTGGAACAGGCAGGGAAGACGCTGGCGGAAGTTTCCTGCTCATTTGTAAATCCTTGCTATCATTACTTGCTTGTTATGCTTTTTCCCCTGCTGTACATTTCCTGTTACTGTCACATCATGTACTTTGTCTGAGACTTACAGAATACTTTACATCTGTTTGTCCAGGCCTGTGAGACTTCAGCTGCTCTGTCCTCTTCCATGGCTTACTCTGCTCCTCTCTGATTATGCCTCTTAACCTGTCTATGAGGGCTTGATGTGCTTCAGTGTTTTTTCTTCTTTCTCTGCATCTGTGGGGTTTTTATTTTTATTCCTGTACACTCCTGTGCAGTGGATACCTGTTTTCCCTTCATTGTGAATAAGCTGGGTCACTTCCTTGTCCCTGTATGTGCTCTTCCCTGCTCTCCTTGGGTAAATGGAGACTCTCTGTTTCCTCCCAAGTCCACACATTCTGTTAGTGGCTTCTGGGGTCTTAAGTTTTGCTGAAAGCCTTTCTCTTGCTGACAGTGTGTGGTTTGAGATGTGTCAGTCCCTTGTCACTCCTCTGTCCCATCAGAAACAAGGGTAAGATGGTTGGACAAGATTTTGGGGCAAGTGTTTTCTCATGGTTATTCCTCAGAGCACTCTCAATCCTGAGATATTCCCATTGGACTTTTCTTTAGAGCTGGCCTCATCTCAGACTGTGTGGGCTGGCACAGGCAGGACACAGGAACAACCACAAAACCATGGATGAAATGCAAACAGTAAATTTATTCCTGTTACTGCATGACCCAGGGGATCTCCACAGCAGCACCCAGGCAGAGGCACACTAGTGGGGATGCTGGCACTGCAGAGCTCGCTCCTTGCTAGCCAGAAAGAGGCGAAGAGAGAAGATCTCTAACCTGCTGCTATTGCCTGTATATATCAGGGATTTTTGCAGTCATACTTTCCCACTGTGCTTTGATCTTTCCCACAGCAGGGCAGGAATCTCAAGGATGTTTGATAAGGTGCCTCTGAGTCTCTCACAGGCCTGTGCTATCTAAACACAGACATTCTACCAGTCAAGCACACGGGGCTGAGCAACAATTAGTGTGATATGTCTGTTTTTCAGCACCCCAGCTGCAGGTCGCTTGAGTGTGTTTGCAATCCTCCTCACCAATCTTCTGTTGTATTCCCCCACAGTCCATGCTCAAAAGCTTTCTTGTGTGTGTGGTTTGTTTTCAGGTGACATAGATGCATCATGATCTGTCCTGCTGCTGAGCTTGACTTGGGAGTTCAGATTGGTACTGAGCTGATGCATTCTGGATTTCAGCACATCCTCAAGGTAAGGAGCTGCTGTCTTCCTTGTTTACCCATGGAGTATGATGGCCCCATGACTGTAGCAGAGCTGTTTTCAGTGTGAAAACACCTAGAAATACTGTGTTTCTAGCAGACACAAAGCAAAGCCGATCTGAGATCTGCTGCGATGAAACATGCCCATATTGCAGTCCTTTCAGTGTCTTTCTAGCTGCTCATGCTTGCAGGGACATTCAGCTTCAAGCATGGGTTTTTGTTAAACAGTGATAGTGCTTTTTACTGGAAACCTGGGATGATGATCTCTACTTGTGAATGTGCAGTTCACCCTCCCTTCTGGGTCTGTTCCTGGCCTCAGCTATGTGATTATGTCCTCTTCCTAGGGTCTTATTCAAACCTGTAGGAATATTATCAATATGCCTGATTCAGACCGTGTTACTTAAAGGTTTACTGTGAACTCTGAGCCCCTGTCATCTTCAAACAATGCACTTCAGAGGCCTTAGCCTGTAGCCTGGTTGATTCTTTCTCAATACTGTAACACCATCGGTTTTCATTGTGTGTTTTCAGGTGTGCTTATGTCCTCAACAGGAGTTGCAAACACTGGAGAAAAAGGACCTGAAACTGCAATTGGATATGTTTGAAGAACAGTGTGGGGAAGACTCTGAAGAGCCAAGGCTTGGTCTAAATGGTACTCATACTCAAATGGGATATCCTTTTGCTATTTGCTGGGCTGTGGATGGGTGTGGGAAAGCTGACCTTCCTAGAGGGTTTCTCAGCTCAAACCCGCGTGAAAGGATGGCTGGAATTGCCATCTTTACGTGAACAGGAAACACACACATATCCAAACCCTTTGTACTACCAGGCATGTGATTTCAGACAGAAATTTCCATAGTCCTCCTATCTTTTGGAAAGGTAGATATGTGCTGATGTGTGGGGTTAGGTTTTTTGGCAGGGGCAGGATGATGTGGTTAGCCCTTAAGTCAGAACGCAGGTGAACCCTGACATCTTCTTGTTATTGGACTGTAGTTAGAAAATTTTGCATGCTGGGTTGGACTCTGCCTAAAGAATAAGGGAGTGGGTAAGGGCAGGGCTGGTGCTGCACCCTGGGAGAGAGGTTGGTCTGCAGATGACACTTGGAACTTGTGAGTGACAGGAGACAGAACTGGCCCCAGTGATTTGATACTGCATGGGCCACAGCTTGTTGGGTGTCTCTGTTTAGACTGGCGTTTTAGGCAAGCTGTGGTTTGCCTCCTGGGCAGCACGATGCAGGTGACATTTCTGTGCAGCATATTAATTTTGGAGATGGTCCCCAGAGGACATGTGAAACAATGTCTGATTTGCAGAAATATAATTCAGGAGTATTTTCATCAGTCCCTTTCGATGTGTGAATCTGAGGAGAACAGCAGTTTCTAACAGACCTTTCCCCCTGCACAGAGAAAAGCCATCCCACAGCCATAGCATGGGATGTGCCCCAACACCCATACTGTGCTGCGGCTGCTCGCAGTTGTGACCCTGAAGGGTGACACGCTAACTAGTTACCAGTTCCCGAAGACATGCCATCCTCAAACTCTACTAACAAAACCTTGGGACATGGGTCTCATTTCAGTCTGGAAAGTGGAGAAGGCAGCTGGTAGTTCAGACAGGGCTTTGGGATGGGATAGGCAAGAGTAAAGAAATGAGAAAAGCATCCTGCTGCCCTGCTAACTGTGGAGCACTCCTTGTGAGTGAAACATTTTCATCCCTGCCCCCAGGAAGTGGCACCTGGAATCTTTCCACTCCACAATCACTTCTGTTAAAATTCCTTGGAGCACTGATCTGTCTCATCACAAAGTAGAATGGGAATCTCAGGGTCATTTTTAATATAGGAAGTGAGAAGCTTTAAAGAAAGTTGCCTTGGAAGAAAGTCTCTGCTGTTTTCTGTGACATCCAGCCCAAGAGCTAAGGGTGGTGGCCTCCTAAGTGTTTTGGTGGCTGCATGTGTGTCCAGTGCTGCTTGGCTACAGTACTGCAGCCAATTTGCTGCTGTTCTTCCTTAAAACTATTCTTTAAAATAAGTATGAACCTAAGTTAACAAATTTTCCATGTTCCTTCTTGTGCCTTTGCTTACAATCAGTAGGAAAGAAAACATTCTGAAATTCTCTGCTTTTCAAAGGATTTTTGTTTCTCATTTTGTTATAAAGTAGCTTTGTTCTTTTCAGCTGTGAGGGTGACATGTAAGACAAGTATTTTTAGGGGAAAGAGAGAATAGGAATATTGAGCAGAAGATCCAAAAGGGTATTCATGCAAGAGGTGGTGCTCACCCAAAGAGTGGGGTGACAGGCAGGGAGACAAAGCTCTCTGTGCTGTGGGACTGTGGTGAGTGACCTGTCAGCAGCCTCTCCTTGCCCATCGCTGCAGGAGGCAGAGACCTGATGAAGGGAGCTATGAGAAGGGCTGTGCCTCTGGTGTGTGCCTGGAGGGGACTCCTTCAATTAGAAGTCCTGCACCATTTCTTCCCGATCCAGTGTCAGTAGCTCATTTGTAAGATCAGAACCTGAAGAGCTTCCTTGCCTGGGGTAGGGGGTAGGGATGAGACAGGAGGCAGAGCACCCAAACGTCTGCCCAGAGACCTGCTTTTTCCTTGGTCCATTCTTCACCAATCTCAGTGAAGTCTTCCATGTCCTGCTCAACACAGTGAAGGATGCTGACACAGAACCAATTCTCCTCTCAATAATGCAGCACCTTTTGCTAATCCCCAGTGACTGAGAAGCCAGGTGAAATTTCACCCTGGGCTGTGTGAGATGCATGTTTGCCTGTGGTCCCCACTGCACTACTTTTGTACAAGTGGGAGCAGTTAATTGAAGGTCATCTACGTAACACTGAATGTTCTTGTAGCTTTAGTTGGCTTCAACAGCAGAAGGAAGTAGCAAAATATTGCAAGGTAAGTAAATTCCTAATGGTGGGTCTTAGAAGAAACTGCTACAAATAAGGAAGAATTCAGATAAAAGCACAGAATCAGCTAAAAGCATGGAATAGAGCACAGGTCCCAAAGCCCAGCAAGAACAAGAAATCATTTTGCAGGTGTATTAGTTGCAGGGAGTTTAGGATTAATGTTAGTCTGCTATTTCTGGTGAAACATTGGTATGGTTCCAGTAAGAATCAAATGCTTAATGCCATTGTGTTTCAGGCTCAATTAAAGAAAAACCACAACTGCGTTCCGTTTAACTAAATAATAAGAAAAGAGGAAAACTTTGTACAACAGGAGGTGAAAAACTTAGGAAATGACAGAGCATCTCTGAAAATGAAGTGTATTCAGATTAGGAGAGCCTGAAAAAAATAAAACCACTGTGAACTGACTGAACTGTTAGGGGCCATTCTTCAGAAGTCAGAGAAATTCCAAAATACTCAAAAACGTTTTCAGAGAAATTATTTTTCAAGTTGGGAAAGCTGAGAATCTTCTTTTAGAGAAGAGAATGCACAGCTGAAGGGTAGGTGAGGATGCTTGCAGCAGTTATTGAAAGCTTAAAGTTACTTGAAATTAGTTCCAAAATGCAGTGGGTTGACCTTGGCTGGCCCCAGGTGCCCACCAAGCAGCTCCGTCACTCCCCTCCTCAGCAGGACAGGGTAGAGAAAATAAGATGAGGAACTCATGGGTCAAGATAAAGACAGTTTAATAAAGAAAAGTGAAGGCTGTGCCTGGCAGTAGAAGGAAAAAAAAAATTATCCTCTGCTTCCCATCAGTAGGTGAAGTCCGGCCAACAGTCTGGGAAGTATGGAATTGGTACATGCAGCTGTTGCTTCAGAAGACAAACACATTAATAATTAATTCCCCCCTCATTCCTCTTAGCTTTTATTGCTGAACATGACATCCTATGGTATGGAATATCTCTTTGGTCAGCTGGGGTCAGCTATCCTGGCCTTGTCCCCCCCAGGCTCTTGCCCACTCCCAGCCTACTGGCCTTTTTGGGGGGGTGGTTGGAGAGAGCCTTGATGCTGTGAGCACTGCTTAGCTGTAGGCAAAACAGTGCTGTGTTATCAACATTTTTCTAGCTACAAATACAAAGCACAACACTATGAGGGCCACTGTGGGGAAAGGTAACTCCATTCCCACAGAGCCAATACCACGCCACAGAAAGCTCTGGTGCCCCAGGTATTTATTGGGCTGTTGAGTTTGCAGGCACTTACTGCTGTCCTTTCTTCCTCACCCAGGATGCCTCATCTATTAATGGAGCTGTGGGAAACTTTGTCAAACCTGTAGCAGTCAATCCTTTACTGACCAAGGAGCGAGACAAGGATGCTTAGCATAGAATGACCAAGGGCATTTATTCTTTAGTACTTGAGCTGTGTCCATAGTTGTGCCCCAGCCTAATGCATGGGGGACCCTGCTACAGAGAAAAGCAGGGTTTATATGTGTTCCAGGACAGTTGTATAGACCAGTCAAATCACTCAAGGGTTGGGCGAATCAGTCACTATTGCTCACTTGTATGGGTACGTGCTTGTCCCACGCAGGATCAGTGTGTGCTTGTCCTGTGCAGGTGGGGTGGATGTACAGTTCATCAGTGGTGTGTTAATCTTTATTGTTCTAAACTGATGTCCTGTGCAAGTGAGGGGGTTATCCTGGATTCTGGTCGATTGTGTTTCTGGCCGTGGTTATATGCCTGGTTTCACTGAAGGGTAAATCTTCCATTGCTCTGTCATTGGTACGGGGTGTTTTCAGTTGGCAAGAGCTGGCTTAGGTTGAGTCGTCAGGTCACATTGACCCCGAGGTAAAAGCTTGTAATCTCAGGTAACATTCTTTCTTCTGAGCCAGTCATATTGCAATTAGCATCTTGCCATTCACAAACCTGAGCAGCTGGCTGGTGGAAATGGCTATAAATGCAGCAAATAAGATTATTATGAATGACATCTTCATAGTATAGAAGATCTCTGTATATATAGATACTGGGTTAAGGTTTTCCATGTCTTGGAGCAGCAGTTATCTTTTGACTTAATATAGGAATACAGTCAAGAGACAGCTCCCCCCCTCCCCCTCTACACACAAATCATCTAAAACTTGGAAAATAACGCATTTGTTTTCAAGCAAGTACTTTTTTTTCCCTTCTGTTTGAATTTGTGAAGAGCTTTGAGAAGTGCAGGCACTAGCTCACATGAAAATTTTATTCCTGCCATTGTCTGCCCTGGAGGTGGTCAGTGTTCCTAGCTGTGAAGTTGCCTACTGAAATACTCCTGTGGCCAGAAGTGAAAATCCATGTCCCACATGCAGTGGTGGGCTAATGTGAGGAGGAACTCTGGACGGTGCTTTGTGGTGGGAGGCAACAGCAGCTTCCTCAGGGCCCTGGTGGTCCCAAAGGCTGGACTGCTTGAAAGTGAGCTGGGTCTGGCTCAGTGATCATAAGCATTAGCAAGCAGCCTCTGCTGGCTCACTGAAGAGTGTCTGGTCTCCCCCCTGAATTGTGGAAACTGTAGACTGCTGCTCTCCAAAGCGAGCCACCCTAGACAGAAGGTACCTTCCTTGAAAGCACTCCTGCCCCACTTGTTACTGTTCTCCTCTGGGGTGTTTTGCTTTCTGTCCTAGGAGAAGATGTGATTGTTTGTCTATTTTAGTTCTGTCTGTTCTGCAATTTGCAAAGTCCTTTCTTCCCTCTTCTTGCTTGGAGAAGGGCAGAGAGAAAGAAGAGCAGATTAGTAGAGTGACGCTGCCTTACCCAGCTGTTGTCACACCTCCTGGCACAGTGACTGTGGGTACAGGTGCTCACAGGGTGTTTTCTAACCTTTTCCAGATGCTCACCACCAGAGAGCTGCCAGCCCTGGAGGAGGGGTATCCCAGCCTGTCCCCCCTGCCTTCTTTGTGCATCCCAGGCTCTTGTCAAACTGCATAACCTCCTGCACAGACAGAAGTGGCCAGTAGTGCAAGGAGTACTGCAAGGAGGCTGGTGTGGGCATGAGGAAGATCCCGGGAGCAGACTTCATTCAAGTCATTAAGGGGGTATGTAGGGAGCAGAATGGGAGTGAACTGCTGCCACTGCTGTATGTCTTTGTGTGCAGACCCGGGGTGGTTTTGGCAGAGGAAATGGTGGCGGTTCAGCAAGGGGCACTTTCTATCGTCTTGCCCTCAGAGGACTCCCCCCACAGTCTGGAAAGCTGGATGGGAAAGGGAGGGGAAAGGTGTGAGAAGTGCTGGAATGTGTCTTGCTTTTTTTTTTTTTTTCAAATTAAAAAAAAAAAATTTCAAAAAAACCTCATCTGGATAAAGTAATGTTGCTCAGAGTTGTCTTTTCTTTTTCTAGAGAGACCTGCGTATGAATCAAATCCCTCAAGTTCTTCAATTTGTATTCTCTCCATGTTCATGACAGCATAGCCTGGTATTTGGTCAATGACACTTCAAGAAGGCTTGTCTAATCGTATGTTTTTCCAGAATACTTATAAAAATCTCTCTCCCTCCAAATCACATATAAAACAAAACTGCATTATCTTGTCCAATTGTTTCCAGTTGTCCACAACCATTATATTGGCTTTGCTGTCAGAAGCAATGTAGTGGGCAGGCCTCTGGAGAATTGGTTGTGTATATTCCCGTGACAATTTCTCCAGCAAAACCAGCTCCAACACCTGAGAGGAACCATTCTGGTAAATTAAATCCAAGGATTGCTATGCTGTGGAATCATTTAAGACAAAGCTTCAAGCAGCTCTAGGCGGCTTTCCTGGAGCAGCCATAATACTTTAAAAAAGTTACCTTCTCCCACTTTCCATTTGTTTTTTTCAAGGGCAAGTCTTGCCTGACTAACCTAGTGGCTATCTATGGCTACATCAGTGGCTAAGGGAAAAGCTATGGATGTCATCTATCTGGACTTGTGTAAGGTCTTTAACACAGTCCCTCACAACATCCTTCTCTCTGAAGTGGAGAGAGATTAATTGGGTAGATGGACTATTTGGTGTATAAAAAATTGGCTGGATGGTTGCAGCCAGAGAGTAGTGGTCATTGGCTCAGCGTCTGGGAGGGAGATCAGTGATGAGTGGTGTCCCTCAGGGGTGTGTGTTGGGACCAGTAATGTTTAATATCTTCATTATTGACATAGGCAACGGGATTGAGTGCACCCTCAGCAGATTTTCAGATGACACCAAGCTGAGTGGTGTGGTTGATGTGTTTGAGGGACAGGATGCCATTCAGAGGGAATTTGGAGGACATGGGCCCATGTGAACCTCACAAAGTTCAAGAAGGTGAAGTGCAAGGTCCTGCACCTGGGTCAGGGCAACCCCCAGTATCAATGCAGGCTCAGGGATGAAGGGATTGAGAGCAGCTCTGCAGAGAAGATTTGGGGGTACCAGTGGGTGAAAAGCTGGACATGAGCTGGCAATGTGGGCTCACAGCCCAGAAAGCCAACTGTATCCTGGGCTGCATCAACAGAAGTGTGGCCAGCAGGTGGAGGGAAGTAACTCTGCCCCTCTGCTTTGCTCTGGTGAGACCTCACCTGTAGTGCTGTGCCCAGCTCTGGAGTCTCAGTTACAGGAAAGACATGGACCTGTTGGAGCGGGTCCAGAGGAAGCCACGAACAAGATCAGAGGGATAGAACACCTCTCCTGGGAGGAAAGGCTCTGAGAGAGTTGGGGTTGTTCAGCCTAGAGAAGAGGGAGTCTGAGGGAGACCTTAATTGCGACCTTTCTACACTTAAAGGAGGCTTATAAGAAAGATGGGAACAGACTTTTTAGTAGGGCCAGTAGCCCTACTAAATAGGACAAGGGATAATTGTTTTAAACTGAAAGAAGGTAGATACTGTCTAGATATAAGGAAGAAATTTTTTATGATGAGAGTGGTGAAATACTGGAACAGGTTGCTCAAAGAAGTTGTAGATGGCCCATCCCTGGAAACATTCAAGGTCAGGTTGGATGGGGCCCTGAGCAAGCTGACCTAGTTGAAGATGTCCCTGCTCATTGCAGGGTGCTGGACTAGGTGAGCTTTAAAGGTCTACTCAAACCATTCTGTGATTCTATAATAAATTGGTCTTCAGGTTTTGCAGGTTATAGGTTTGGCAGGATCTCTTGTGTCATTAATGTGATGGTAATAGCAAAACCAATAGGCATCTGTGTAGGGCATTTTGGATTTAGTGTAATTTGCAAGAGCATTTGAACAATTTAATGTTATGCTGAGATACAGTAGTTGTAGTGTCATATGAAGAAAGTGAAGACAAGAGGAAGACAACAAAGGTACTCAAAGGCGTTATATAAAGCCTTTGATAGCAGAAATGTGTCATTTACAGTTTTACTTCTATGTACTCTTCTCTTAAAAGATTTGCAGAGGATGTTTTGCTGTTTCTGTAACAGAACTTGCATTAAAAAAATGTCAGATGTACCTGCAAAGAAAAGTAATTACACAAACTCAATAGTTTTGCTCTGGTAGTTTTTGGTTCTCCTTAAAAAACAGGTGTGTATGTGTGCAGTGCAGATTAAAAAAAACCAAAAACCACCACACTAAATACCACCCTTGAAACTTCCTCTGAAATATAGAGGTGGGTGAGACATACTGCATTTTCCACCTGCTTTCCCTTAAACTTATTTGTATCACTGTCATAAATTGTTTGCTTTCACTAGAGCCGAGACATTGGCCAAGACTGGCCCTTTTCTGGGCCAGTCTTCTGTCAGGCAGAGATATCCATGTGGAATGGCTTGGTCACAGAGGCAAAAAGACTAATGGGTTGGTGTGTGCTTAGTGATGGTTCTCCCTTATCAACAGTGCTGTCAGTCATGTCAGTAAATAATGCTTTGGAGGGGGTTTCAGATCAGTGGTAATTACAGAATAACAGTATAATAATTACTGTGGTAGTCTGAGGGAATGAGAAAAACAAAGATTTGGGAGGGAAGAGAGGATACTTTTTGCTAGATGTTAGATTCTGTTACAACGCAACACAACATTTGTGGATCACTGATGACAGTCATGGAGGTGGTGGTTGAGATTCTGTAATACAAATTCTGTTGTTCTGGAGCTGAAGCCCAGTTTGCCCTCTAACAGTCTTAGTCATACTACCTAATCCGTAAGTATGCAGTTCCTTTTCCTACAACTGAAGATAATTCTGTTAGAGGGAGAGTCTGTTTGGAAGTTTTAGGAGTTGGAGAAGAGGCTGGCTGCGGCCTGTTTCTGCCCCATGCCCTTGGCCTGGTGCTCACAGCTGGGAACAGGCTTTCCAAAATCCTGCTGGATTTGGAGCCAGATGTGGGACCTGTGACTGAGCTGGGGGACAGGGATAACCCCCGAACCAGCCTTGGGGCCTGCGTCAAACCTGCTTTCAAATCATCTCTCTCAGCAGGACTTTGCCCAGGAGAAACTTTTGAGTGTTGCTGGTCTCCTTCAGGAAGCGTCGTGCCTCCAGAGCTGCGCCTGTGTCAGAAGACTTCAGACACAGCTGGGGCTGGTGGTGACAGTTTCCACCAGCTGTCCAGCTCAGGAAGATGCAGGTAAGATGCCACAGAGGGGATGCCCACTGATTGTGACCTCTCTTTCAGGAACAGGATTTAACAGCAGATGGGAAACAGGATGGAAGGGCCTCTGAGAACAAATAGTGCCTCAGACAGCTGGTGCAGTCATGATGACAGCGAAGGGAGAAAGAGCTGCAGGTGACCCCTCTGGGCCAAGGCTAAGGGGGTAGCATCTGCCACACAAAGGCAGACAGAGGCACTGAGAGGTTGTGGAGTGCATGAGAAAGGTGCCTGGGGGAGAGGAGAGATAGAGATAGAGGTGGAGGTGTGAAAAACAGGGTGTTGGAAGTGAGGCCACTCCTGCTGTGCAGATGCTTGTGGTGTCACTGGTGTCTGAGCAGCTGATAGGGCAGGTGTGAGCAGCCATGAAGGCGGCTGGTTGGAAGGCAAAATAAACAGAAGCATCATCTCTTGGCTGTTACAGGTGGAAAATTGAGATTAACAGCCCTATGGGCTGCTCAAAGTGGTGATGTCCTATGCTGTCCAATGTCACTATGATATAAAAAAGACTTAATTTTTATCCAAAACAGAGCCTCTCTGAGAACATCCCATGCTGCATGAACTTTTCCTTTCCTAAACAGATTGAACTCTCCACAAGAACTTTCTGCGGGATCTCAGACTCCCACCAGGGACTCCAGACTCTGTGACATGGATCATCTGAGGTGACACTCCGTCTGTTACTTTATTGATCCCCCTTTGGGTTCACTTTTGGAGTCGAATAGGTTCGTGCACCCATGTCTGGGATGGCTGGGTCCCCTCTGGGATGCTTTGGCCATTTCTGAAATCTGTCTTACTCACTTTATACTGGTATTATATATCCATGTGAATAATCTATCACAAGAATATCTGCTGCTATATCAAGGACAGGATTGCTCAGTAATGATAAGTTTGCAGTAGCCTCCTTGGTTGTTGCTGTTCTGTTGATTATTGCTGAAAGATTGCTTGTTGCTATATGGTTGATTGCTGCTCTTACTGTCTACTGCCATACTATTGATTGATACTATATCATTGTTTGCTAAGAGGAATGGGAAGCAGGTCCATGCCCTGTAGCTCCCCAGGACTCCTCACAGGCATCTCACAAAGTGTTTTGTCCTGCTGTGACAGGAGCTGAAGTCCCAGTTAGCCGCCCAGAGCTACCCGAAGAGTTTTGTGTATGTTGGAGGTGGGTCCATGCCTGGTAGCTCTCTGGAATTCCTTGAAGGAATTTCCTGAAGTCTTCTGGTTTCCTGTGGGGAAAGGTGGATTCCCAGGTAGCCACCCCCAAGTCCCCTAAGGTAGCTGCCCAAAGAGCCTTGTGTATGTTGGGGGCAGGTACATTCCTGTTTTCTCTTCAGGACTTTTCCCATTCATCTGCTGGAGTGTTTTGCTTTTCTTTGCAATCAGCTGAAGTCCCAGGTAGCAGCACCATAACTTGTAGTTAGTTAGTTGTTGAAGACCTGTCTTCATGCTGGAGGCAGGTCTGTGCCCAGTAGCTACCCAGGACTTCTTGCAGTCATCTCCAGAATGTTTTCACCTCCCTGGAGAAAGCTGAATTTCCCGGGTAGCAACCCAGACTTCTCCAAGGTATCTACCCAAGGTGTTTTATGTATGTTGAAGTTAGGTCCCTGCCCTATAGCTCTCTAGGAGGCATCTCCAGGAAAATTTGGGTTTCTTCTAGAGCCAGGTGAATTCTCAGGTAGGTGTCTCAGATGCTTTTTAGGTAGCTACCCAAAGAACATTGTGTATATTAGAGGAAGGTCCATGCCCAGCAGTAGCTCTCCAGGAAATCTCCCAGGCATCTTCAGGAGTGTTTTGGCCGCCTCTGGAGATGAATGAATTCCCAGGTAGCATCTCCAGACTCCTCCAAGAAAGCCATCTGAGGATTTTTGTGTATGTTGGAGGTAGGTCCATGTCCTGTAGCCTCTCAGACTCCTACCAGGCAGATTTGGATTGTTTTGGCCTTTCCTGGATATAGCTCAAGTCCCAAGTAGCATCCACAGACTCCTCCAGGGAAGCTACGTAGGAAGTATCGTGTATATTGGAGACAGGTCCATTCTCTGCTGGGAGTCCTCCCAGGCAGCTCTGGAGTGTTTTGCCCTTCCCTGGAGAGAGCTGAAGTCCTGGGTAGAAGCTGCATACGACTCCTAGGCAGTTACCTGAAGAGTTCTGCTCATGTTGGAGGCAGGTCCATGCCAGGACAGGTCACAGGCATCTTCAGCATCATTTTGGTTTCTCCTGCAGACATGTGAATTCCCTGGCAGCAGTCCCTGACTCTTCTAAGGTAACTCCCCAAAAAGCATTGTGTATGTTTGGCGAAAGTCCATGCCCTACTGGTCTCTGGGAATTCTCCCAGGCATCTCCAGGACTGTGTTGGCCTCCCCTGGAGGCAGCTGAATTTCACAGGTAGCAGCCCCAGACTCCTACAAGGTAGCAACCTGAGGAGTTCTGTTCGTGTTGGAGGCAGGTCCTTGCCCTGCGAGCCCCCAGGAATTCTTCTGTGCATATCCAGGAGTGTGCTGACCTCTCCTGGAGGCAGGTGAATTCACAGGTAGAAGTCCTAGACTGCTCCCCAGTAGGTGTCTGAGGGGTTTTGTGGATGTTAGAGGCAGGTCCATTACCATTAGCTCCCCAGGACTCCTCCCAGGCACGTCAGGGAGCATTTTGCTTTCTTCTGGAGAAGCGAATTCCAGCAGCCCCAGGCTATTCTAAGATAGCTACCAAAGACCTCTGTGTATTTTGGAGGCAGGTTCATGTCCTGTAACCCTCTGGGCATTCTCCCAGGCAGCTCTGGAATGTTTTGGCCTCTGCTGGAGACAGCTGAATTTTGCAGGTACCAGACTCCTCCAAGGTAGCAACCTTTATTGATTTTTAGTCAATGTTAGAGGCAGGGCTGTGCCTTGTAGCTCCTCTGGAGCTCTCCCAGGCAGCTCTGGAATGTTTTGGCGTTGCCTGGAGACAGCTGATGTCCTGGGTAAAAGCCTCATATGATGCCTAGACAGTTACCTGAAGAGTAACTCATGTTGGAGGCAGGTCCATGCCTGGTGGCACCCCAGGACTGCTTGCAGGCATCTCCAGCAGCATTTTTGTTTCTTCTGGAGACCAGGGACTTCCTGAAGAGCATTGTGTATGTTTGGGGAAGGTCTATGCCCAGTAGGTCTGCAGGTATTCTCTTGGCCATCTTGAGGAGTATAATATGTTGGCCTCCTCTGGAGATAGCTGAATTTCCAGATAGCAGCCCTAGACACCTGTCTGAGGAGTTTTATTGATTCTAGAGTCAGGTCTATGCCTGGTAACTCCTCTGGTGCTGTCCAGGCAGTTCCAGAATGGTTTTGCCTTCCTGGGAGAGAGCTGGATTTCAGACCCAGCAGCCCCAGACTCCTCCAGGGAAGCCACTCGAGGTGTGGTCTATGGAGGTAGGTCTATGTCCTGTATATTCCCAAGATCTCACTGTTAAAGTTTGCCATTTTCAACTGTTAGATCGTAATAAGAAAGAAGCTAATAACACAGCATTCAAGAGTATTAAGCTCAGTTAAATCAAAAGTAACAAGGAAGAAATCTGTAACAAAGTTACATGGGCCAAAGGTGTGGAAAATGCCAAAAGAAATTAGAAATGTTTATGCTGTTGTTGAAAAAACCCTCTCACCTGCACTAGAGCCCAGGTCTAAAACGAAACAGCACCACCTAAGGCTCAAACACAGAACTGGCCAGGAGTGGAAGCTGTTGGTTACTGTCACCTTTCCTTGGCAGCCCCTTCACCACCAACACTGGGGCTCCACACTTGCCCTGGTACCTACCCCTCCCCCTAGCCAGAGCCCGGGGGGGTGTGCCACAAATCGAGATGCTCAGTGACAGGGGAAGCCAACCATCTGTGCCAGCTGATGTCATTCATACCTACGACGCATGATCTGTTTATTACAGGCAGATGAGAAGGGAAGAAATCATTCCTTCCTAAGAGATCCCTTAAACTCTCAAAGGTGTTTATGCAAAGGGCTCTTTGAAAATCAAACACTATCTAAAAAGAAAGCCACCTGAAGTGACTTACATGGAAAAGCACCTGGAATGGCTTATGTGTGAGGACACTGCCGACAGCCCAGGGCTGGATGGCACTGGCAGAGACATGCGGGACCTTGCAGGTGTGCGTTTCCATCACACACATCATGCAGAAGCCTTGCTGGTGACCTGAAGAGAGGGACAGAGGGAGGGAAAGAGGGAAGGAAACTTTTCAGCTTAGCAAAATATCCATAGCAACAGAAAACCTTACGGAAGTGTTGAAGTTATAAGAACAGTTTCCACTCCCTATTCTACATCTTCCCCCTCAGGTAACAGCGTCCCATCATCATCCATCATTCATCAGCCAGCCCATACCAGTGGAAGGACAAAAGAAGTAGTAAGAAGTAGTCTGACAGATATTGCTGCTGAAGCCACAGCACAACCCCTGTACAAAACACTGGGCTTATAAGCAGTCCAATGGTTTGGCCTGTTGTTGCCTGCTCCTGAAGGAGATGTTTGACTGTTCTTGCTGAAGAAATTGACTCTTGGAAAATCTACAAGTGACCAGAGGCTCCCAGTGAATATGGACAGCAGGTATCCAAACCCTTCCTATTTCACTTGAGCAATACCTGATTGCCATAGCAAAAATGCATCACCATCTAGGGCATTTTGGGACTGCTGCACTAGCCCAGACAGGGCTGAAGAATTGACTGGTGCCAGGAATTTATGCTGAAGCCAAATAAATAACTGTGTCTTGCATGCACTACCTTCAGTCTTTGTGAATGTTTAGCAAAGACCTCAACAAACAACAAAACTCTCTCCCTAAGAAATCCTGCTTGAAAGACTAACACAACTCCCTGGAACTAATGTATCTGATCATGTCATTTTATTAGCAGGAAATTAAAATGTGACCCAGTCTATTTTAGAGGTTCATCAATTATTAAAATGCAATCAGACCCTTGCACAGCTAATACAAGCAATGCCTCTAGAGGGAACTCTGCACCCCTTCCATCTAGGGAATGACATTTGGGTAAAAGTACACAAAAGAAGCGATAATTGATGTCCGTTGTGGGAGGGACCATTTTTGGTATTGCTAACCTTTCTCGTTAGTAAAGGTGGAAGAAAAATTGACTTGAATCTATCAGTCCCATCTAAAAGCTGTAGCCAGTCTGGAGGTAGAACCAGGAAACCCTCCTGCCACTAAGGGAGCATCCACCACTGCAGAGGCTGAGTCACTCACAGCTGGGAACTTATGCAGAGCCAGTGGATTGGCTGTGAAACCACTGATGTTGTGTAAGAATTCAACAGTGGGGAAATGGAAAGTAATCGGATACTTATGACTTGCACATGTACTCAACCATACCCTTACTCAGAGCAAGAGTCCAGCCAAGGGATAGTTATTTTTGCTATTTGTGTCTGTTTGTTTTTCCTGTTAATAGTGATTTGGAAGCCTAGATCTCAGTACTGTACCCTTTCTAACAAACCTGTGGTGGAAGGTGGATTATACATAGTCATTCCGTAATTTGGCCACAGCAACAGTCCAAACTACAGCAGCAGAGGCAAGTAAGTCTGACTGTTGGCTATGCACTGGATTTCTCCTGGAAATCAAGTCTCCTGGGTATCTGTCCCATTGAATTCTCAGTGGTACAAGGATGGGCACATACATTAGGAATTTTCACTGAAGAAAGGAAGGCTCCTGCCCTTCTACCAATAAGGGTTTGTCACTAGTCTGAAAGGAGACCCCGGGTATGCTTGGAGAGCAAACCTATTGACAAACTTACTGACTCTGTGGGCACTGGGAACTGGAAATGAGCATATATTAAAATTAATAGAATTAAAATGAATAAAACCTGATAATACTAAAATTAATGGAATGAATGGAAATGAACAGTTCAGATCCTAGGACCATAGAAGTGAAAAGGAGAGTCTTATGCCTGGGATGTTGCACAGATATGTTGCTATGCCTAAAGGCAATTGGTACTAGTTCATATATCCTTCCAAAACCTTGTTATATACCACATCCTCTGAGTGTGAAAGGGAAAGTCTGCAGAAGCTCTTACATAAAACCTATTCTAACAGGCCACCACACTGTAACTTGTTCCTGGATGCAGTTTATCAGGCCCTGCAGGCTCTGGGACAATGTCACAGATATTCACATATAGATTAACTTGGTATTCTGTGGGAAGTGAGATAGGGAATTTAAAGAATTTTAGTTTGATGGTGCAGAGCTTGCACCAAGATGAGGGGGCTATACGTGAAGACATACCAGGGGCTGACACTGTTGCTAAGATATTATCTTCTGGCTCAAACAGAAGCTTCCTATTGTCCTTGAAGTAGTACAAATCAGCAATAGATCACCTCAAATCCTAACACTAATTGGCCTTGTGGTTTAGCTAGGAGCCAGGGAACAACTGAGGCTGCGCAGAAGAATAAGGTAAAAAGTTCATCAGCGAGGAAGAGGAGATACTTCATCTGTACGACCCTCGCCCAGGAATTTGCGACCACCAAAGGAGCTCTACGCGCAGACGCAAGAGGAGGAGACCTAATTACCATGAGAAGCGAGGGGAGGCGGGGAAATATTATGTTTATGTATAAGCATTCTATGAATATGCATTATTTTGTAATATATAAGCAGGACGAGAGCTGCAAGGGGTGCGCATGCTTGTGGAGGAGCGATCCCCCATGCGCCTGGCGCTGAATAAACATACCTACTTCACAACTTAACAGTTGTGGAGTTAGTTTTTCCACAAGTCAGAAGCCATAATCAAACTAAAGGTAATGTTAAAAGTTTGGTTGCCACTACAGGCCTATAGGATCCTGATGGCTCTGAGTCATCTAGTCTGGGTCTGAACCTTGCTGGTTTATCTGCACCACCAAATTGGGCACATGCTAACCTTTTTACAGGAAATACCTTACATGATTCAGACGTACTTAAAGATTTTACTACCCTATTTACACAACTACCAGGGCAATATTGGGTAGGTGGAGAAAAGGCATTTGAGTATTTACCCTCGACCTGAGCTGAAAAGTGTATTCTAAGTGCATTAATACCATCTGCACAGGTTAGGACCAGGATCTCTTCTGATTTTGTAGCTCCTAGCTACTGATACTTACAGGAAAAAGTGTTAAAATCCTCTGCTAGGATGTGGCACTAAGTTCCACCTTCTGCAACAGCTTTTAGGCCATGATTTGGGGTTGCAAAACTAGAAAGAACCATTTGTCAACTGTTTCAAAAGAATTTGAAAAAGCCATTAATGAAATTGCAGATGGTATTCTAGGCCTACAGGAAGAAACAAAATCATTGTCACAAATGTTAATACAGACTCTGTTAGCCCTAGACTACCTTTTAGCAGCACAGGACAGAGTATGTGCATTATTGAAGAATAGCTGCTGGACTTCTGTAAATGAAAACCAGAAAAATGGAACTGATAGAAAGAAGAGAAAGACTCATTTAAAATTTTTCACAAGAAGTAAAGCAAGTATCTACCCTAAATCTATATGGGTTTTTAACCTCTTGACTCCCAGACTTAGGCAGAGGACTGAACTAAAAGGTTTGGGGTGGTTATATTCACTCTCTTGTTTTGTAATTATATATAAGTGCTTACCTTATGCACTTACTTAGGACTAAAATAATGAATATTGTAGTGTGACCCTAACTGTCAAAAGAAACTAACTGTGCCAATTAGTCTTTACACTATGAAATTGTATGAACTTAAGATATATATGTAGTTTACATTGTATACTGCATAGCCATGTTCAGTAAGTATGGCTAAAGGACCCTGGCTCATTGCAAGGAGGAGAAGGACAGTCCCCACCCTAAGGGAGAAAGGATACCCCTGGACTACTGGTAATTCCAGCATCCTGGCTTCTCTGACACATCTGTGAATCCCTGTCATTATCTGGCATCATAGATAAGTAATTGTAGAAAGACCAACTCCAGGGACATCTAGAATGGAAACCAGGACAGAAACAAGGCAAAACTCTTGGAGGACATATCTCTCTGCTCTACTTCTGAGCTCTGATTACCATTTATTTCCAGCTTGGATGCCTCTTCTGAAGAAACTACCATCATGCATCAAATATTTGGGGGCTTTCTGAGATCCAGAGGTACTTTTCCACAACTGTTTTTAAACTTACAGTCGTCTGTGCCCTTCTGTCTGCCTGTGATAAACAGCTGATCGTGTGACTGGAGTAGCAGGTATGAAGGATGGAAACTGGTCCAGTCATTTGATGTCCCCTGGTGCTGAGCTTTTCAGCATTCCAGTCTTGTGCTTGAGCTGCAAAGCCTTCCTGGATGTTCCTTTGGATATAAAAAAGTAAGAGGGTTTGTAATCGTGCTTTGAGGCATCCCAGGGCCCCTGTAGCTTTCCAGAATCCACACAGCTGACTTAAAAATATATACTGTGAACACAAGAGAATTTGATGGTGGATGCGATGTGGAATGGAGAGCCGTGGCAGTGGTCTTCCTGTAGGTGCTGCATTTAAGCTGGACAGGCACGCATTGTCCTTTCTGCACCCTTGACATACTCTCATCCTTCTTCCTTTTGCTTCCCTCAATACCCATCTGGCTTCTAGGCTGATGGGTTGTATTTTCATTATTGATGGTGCTGCAGTGCCACAGGGGTGGCTCTTGATAGCACCAGGAAATGGGGGAAATGTTCAGCAAAATACCCTCTGTCTGCCTCCCTCTGGACACTGCTTGTGGGTTCGTGGTGGGTCATCTCAGACTCAGCTACCGGGTCTTTGTGTAAACTCCTTGTAAGTGTTCAGGAGGGGGCATTTCCCTGAGCTCAGGGCTCTCCTTTCTCACTCCTTCAGGCAGCCACATCTGTCACCACAGCTCTGGAAGTCTTTGTGAAACCTCAGAAACTGGATGGTGAAAACTGCTTTAAATGTGGCAAGTGAGGTGACTACTAACCAACGACATAATAAATAAAAATGACATAATCCAAATAAATTACTTGGTCTTCCTTCCTTTATCACAAACTGATGGTATAGTAAATGTGGACCTACTTCTAATAAAGGGATTGTTATCCTCATTGTCACGGGGTGCCCCTCAGTTCCTAGCATCTAAACTTTCTCTTGACTTAATTCACTTGAGTATCAATTTATCATAGTGTAGGTCACACTCGTGTCTATCAGAAATTCTGAAGTGTGGTTATTGAAGCATGATCTCTGACTTACTGAAGACCCTCAGAGTCCCATGTGTGTCACCAAACTGTTACTGAAATGATTTGCTTGTATTTTTCTTCTCTTCTAGTTTGTGTGTGGGTACTAGAGAGAAGGCAGCAGAAATTCACACTAGCTAAAAATCCCTTTTTATTGCTGGCCCACAAAGGTACCTCTTGGCTATTCACATGTTAATTTTTACAATCTACACAACCTATTGGCTTTGGTCATGATATTGCCAGTTGCCATTCACTTCTGAATATATATATACATGAGAACCCCATGCAAGCATTTTTAATACGTATTTATCCATCAGCTGAGTTTGTACTATTTGGTCACATGGGCTGTCAAAGCAGACTTCCCTCCAGGTAAGTGAACACTGGAAAATGCTATACCCTTGCATCCTGAGTATCCTCCAGTGACAATCTGCTGGTCAGCTTTTTCACCAGGACTAGTTCAAAACCTATGCAGCCCGACACAACTGCTGCCTGATGAGTTTTCTCCATATGCTGCTAATAGATCTTTTTCAGTTGGGACATAGGAGGTTTCAGATTCTCTATCTCGACAGCTGTGAAACTCTAGGGCCAACCTCAAGTCTCCCATGGTGCTTTTTGCCAGAGGGTCTGGATAGGGCCATTCTCCCTGGCTGTGGTGTACAGCACATTTTTAATATCTTGTCCTTTCCGGACTTGTCCAAGGGCTAATGCATGAACTATTTCCCATTTAATTTATTCAAAGGCTTGTTGTTGCTCAGGCCCCATGTAAAATCATTCTTTTTTGGGGTCACTTGATAGAGAGGGCTTACAATCTGACTGTAATTTGGAATATGTATTCTCCAGAAACCCAGAATGCCTAAGAAAGTTTGTGTTTCCTTTTTGCTAGTTGGTGGAGATGTAGCTGTTATTAATCACCTCCATCAGAATCTGATGATGTCCATCGTGCCATTTTATTCCTAAAAACTGTATCCCCTATGCAGGTCCCTTGACCTTACTTTGCTTTATGGCAAAACTGGCTCTCAGAAGGATTTGGATTATTTTCTTCCCTTTCTCAAACACTTCTGATGGATTACTCTGTATGATGATGCCATCATATGGGTTGCAGGTGTTCTGGGGCTTCACCCTGTTCCAGTGCAGTCTGGATCTGTCCGTGGCAAATACTGGGGTTGTGTTTTCACCCGTGAGGCAGTGGATTCCAGGGGTATTTGATCCCTTTTCAAGTGAAAGCAAAATGAGTCCTGCACTCTGCTGCCAAAGGAATTGAGAAAAAGGCGTTGGCGATATCCTTTGGTTGCTTTTTACTCCAGTTTGTAGTGAAGCTCTATCATGTCCATTACGGCAGAACTCAGCGGTGCCGTGACTTCATTCAGGCCACGATAGTCTCCTGTCAATCTCCACCCTCCATTAGACTTTCACACTGGTCACATGGGGCTGTTAAAGGGTGAGTGAGTCTTGCTGATCACTCTTGGGTCTCTAGTCGGCTAGTCAGTTTATGTATAGGAATTATGGAGTCTCAGTTGGTGCAGAATTGCCATCGGTGCACAGTTGTACTAGTGCTCAGCACCTGTCCTCCAACCCTCAGAAACCCCTCAACTAAAGGGTCCTCTGAGAGACTGGGCAATGCAGACAGGTCTTTGATTTCCTCCATTTCCAAAGCAGCTATCCCAAAAGCCCACTAGTACACTTTTGGGTTCTTGAAGTACCCTCTCCTGAGATAATCTCTACCAAGACTGCACAGAGCTTCTGGGCCAGTCACAATGGGCTGCTTTTGCCCCTCATTCCCAGTTAGGCTCACTTTGGCCTCCATTACAGTCAGCTGTTGAGACTCCCTGTCACTCCTGAAATGCAAATGGGTTCTGCCCCATTATATTTTGATGGCATTAGGGTGCATCGAGCACCAGTGTCTACTAGACCCTCATACCCTCGGGGGTCAGATGTGCCAGGCCATCGAATCCACACAGTCCAATGAACTCAGTTGTCCCTGTCCTCCGCCTGGCTGGAGGCAGGGCCCCTCTAATGCCAGGCACTGGTAAATGGGTTAGCATGGTATGCGTGGCTCTCAACCTCATCTTGGTTACCCTTCATGAATACAAATTAGAAGTTCTCATAGGACTGGGAGTAAAATCAACCCTTCTGCTCTGGGCAACTGATTACTGGAAACTGGAGCAGCAATTCTCCTCAAAGAATGACATTTGTAATTGTTTTTCCTTGCAATTCCCATACCCACTCTTCTAGGATTGCATTAGGTTTTCCATCCCATTATTTCATGTCTTCTCCATGGTCACACAGGCAAAACCACAGCTTCCCCCATGGTGTGTACTGGCTCTCTTGAGTAGGGGCAGTGCTGGTTCCTAATGCTGAGATATTGGTCTGTGCAGGTTGTGGGGCAGAACTTATCCTCCAATCCCTGGAACTCTCAGGACAGTTTCTCCATGTGTTTCTCCAGGATGCCTGGCAGTTTCTCTAGAGCTGAGACGCAGGCATGTAGGGAGGAAGACAGACTCTCTTCAGATTGCTGGAGTCAGGTAGCCACTTCACTCACGGTTGGTGCCTCGTCTCCTCCTAAATCCAGTACTGCCACAAGCTGGCTTACAATGATGGTGCATTCTGTACACCATATGGGTTGTGAGCATGGGACGTCATTGGAGTTCTCTGGTAACTGTGTGGTTTTTGGGTCATAATAAATCAGCTCCAGCAGAACTAGTTCCCTCAGGTACTGGATACCTCTGTATTGGCCCACTTGCCTGGATTACATGCAATCTCTCCCTCGAAGGCATTTCTTCCTCTCACACCTGACAAGAGCCATTTTCAGAGGCTGTGGGCTTGTGCCCTTTTTCCAATCGCTTTATCAATGTCCCCTTCCTTAGCAAGGGACCCCAGCTGCCTGGCTTCCTTACCCTCTATATCCAAGCTACTGGCCCCGTTAACCGAGCATCTGAGCAGCCAACTGACAAATGTGCTCCCCTTGATGATGGCTGAAATCTTTTTGTCTATCCCATAACTCACTCAGGGATAGAGATCGGGTGGTGCTGGTTACCATCTCATCTTCCTCTTCCTCCTTTTCCTTCCTAGGACTAGCATCTCCATCCCTTTATAAACATGCTGACTTTTGTGTCCATTTCTTCTGTATGGGGGTGACTGATACTGGCACTGGTTGAGTCCCTGGTTCAGCTGCATCACCCATCACTGGGGTCTCAGTAGTCACAGTGCCTGTCACAGGGGTTTGAGCAGCTGCAGTGCTTGTCACAGGAGTTGGAGTAGCCACACAACACTCTCATCTGTACTGATGTTTAAACAGGACCTGAACCACATTCAGGGTTACTAGGAATAGGACTGTGCTGGTTTCAACATGTCAAGGATATTCAAAATTTTTCAGTTTTCCAGACACTATTGTAATTAGCCCAGTGGAGAAGGGGAAGATCTGGGAGGATAACTCCTTCACAGGTGGGCTCTCCGAGGAGGGAAGGTAAAAGGTGTACTTATTATAGTTTCCCATAAATGGCTCCTGCAGTACAGAGGTGATGGCAATGCTGAGTACAAATACCAGATCAGTCCTTCGGTTATATCATAAACCAGTGTCACACAGTACAACAAGATAACTTTAACCCAGTTCCCATGGGTGATAAACAGCACAAGAGGGAGCTGCATGTAAGGTATTACATTAGGCTCTTTAAGAACACACACACCAACCCTGAGAGCAAAAGAATTAACATTGCGACCAGCGACTATTAAACCAATGCAATTAATACTTTAACACACTCTAATCAGATCTGTCATCTCAACCCCACGATGGGCACCAACAAGGACTGTTTTGGAAACCCAGCTGGCAGCCGAATGCCATACAGCTGCTCGCTCACCCTCCCCTGCCCAGTGGATGGCAGAGAGAGTTGGAGGGGGTAAAGGTAAGGAGACTCCTAGGTTGAGATAAAACCAACTTAATAATTGAAATAAAATTTTAAAAAATAATAATAATAGAATAAACAAACAAGTAATGCACAATACAGTTGCTCACCACCACCTGCTGATGCCCAGCCTGCTCCCAGCCAGCGATCCTGGAGAAGATCCTGAAACCACAATCCTGGAAAAGACTCACCCCAAACTTCTGGCCAACCCTCACCTATACACTGAGCATGATGTTACATGATATGGAATATTCCATTGGCCAGTTTGGGTCCAGTGCTCTGGCTCTTCTCCCTCCCAGCTTCTTCTGCACCTGTGCACAGGCAGGACATGGGGAGTTGGAAAGTCCTGGATTTCTTAGTAACAGCTGAAAACATCAGTATATAATCAACAGTCTTCTTGTACCAAATCCCATACTGAGTCCAAAACACAGCACGATTCTAGCTACTAAGAACCAAAACTAGCTCTATCCCAGCCAAAACCAGGTCAATGTGATGTCATAGGTGGCTGAGCTGGTGATAGGTCAGGAGCAGGCCCTGTTTTTTGTGGCTGCTTGCGATGTCACCGGTGGCTCTAGCAGTTCTGGCAGGAGCAGACTCTGGCTTGTGCAGCTGCTTGTGATGTCACATGTGCCCGAGGAGGTCATAGGGCAGGAGCTGGCCCCTGGATTGTGCAGCTGCTCAGAGTTCGTCCAGCTTGTACCACTGCAGGGACACACAGGGGAACATCATGGGGGACACTACTGGGGACATTATTTTGACATAGGGACAGCCTTGGAGCTATCACCAGGGACATGGAGACACCCCGGGGGACATCATTTGGCACATAGGGACACCCCTGGGGACATGGGGAGACCCTTGGATCCACCACCAGGGATATGGGGACACCCATGGGGCCTTCAGGGATCCCCAAGACACCCACAAAGTTCCTCAAGGGCCTGTTGGGGACCTTCAGGATTCCCCAAAGTTCCTCAAGGACACCTGTGGAGCCTCCAGGGATCCCCAAGAGATTTCAGTGACCCCTATGAAACCTTCAGTGATACCCATGGGACTCTTTTTGACCTTCCTAAGACCCTCAGTGCCACCCAAGGGGCTCCACTGACACCCATGGGAATCTTGGTGACACCTATAAGACCTCAGTGACACCCAAGGTGCCATTGGTGACCCTGGTGTGACCTTCAATAACACCTCTGGGACCCTTGATGACCCCCAAAAGACCTCAGTGCCACCAAGGAACCCTCAGTGACACCCAAAGTACCTCAGGGATGCCAAGGGTCCCTGAGGGTCACCCACAGTGGAGTACCCACCACACGGATGCGCTCCAGGTCCACCTCGGTGCGCTGCAGCTTCTCCCAGCATTAGTGACAGTGACACTTGTGCTACACCATAAGAGCACACACCTCACTGTGGGGTGCTTCCCCTCATGGTGTAGGGAAGGCACCACCACAGCACCCATGGATGCACCCCCCAACCCCCTCCCATCCCCCCTGGTCTGTCCATAAGGGATGCGCCTCACCCTGGGCTCCTGGGAGTGCTCGGGCAGAGCTCCTGTAGGCTGCATAACTATTTCCACACATTGCAGGACACACAAATGTTTCTCATCACACCCAAGAGCACATAGTACGCCTCACTGTCCATACAAGCATTTCTCATCAAACACAAGGACAGATCAGACGCATCACCTGGGTCAGCATGTTCTTCATACTGTCAGTGACAATTAGTAAGGAACTTCTAATCAGGAGCTAATGCCCTTGAAGAAGAGAAACATCCTGGTGCATGGAAGCTCGTTAAAATAGTTGAATGTAAATTAGTTTAACTGATGATTAGAGAGTCCTTTGGAAGAATTATCGTCATTATAATAGTAAAACTCACACCTGCTGCTTTGAAGACCCCTGCCCAAATAAAGACCCTCACTCTTCAAGGGTGCACATAAAATTAAAAACTCACTGTAACTTCAAATCAAAGTGAGTGTGTTATGAACCAATGAGGGATAGAAGTGGTAACTAACCAATAATCATTGTAGTAATTATGTAATCATATAGTTTGAAGTGTATAAATATTTTAGAGTTCTTTTGTGTAGTGTGCTAGTTTTGTGGAATTACGACCTAGCACCTGTTCCTGCACAACTATGAAATAAAGCTGATATCTCTGTGTGAGACTGGCTTTTGCACACCCGGTGACAAACTTTGTTTGAGGGACAACAGTTTAGCCTAGCCAACACTGATAGCCTTGCCTGGATTCTCTTGCCGTACCCAACAGGAAGCAGTGGCCTGCCCAGACTCCAGCACACACTGATTTTTTTGATCAGGGACTCCTTTGGTTCCTCTCTCCTGCAGTCAGGCAGTAAGCGACACAACAGTGCAATGCCATGATGAGATATCAATGACACAAGGGACAATCGGTGAGTGGGAATTTTATTTTGGATTCAGGCTGCTCTGCGTAAGTTGTTCCACTAAATCACCGCAGCAGGAGCTCAATTCACTTCCACACGTAGAAGCGTGGGATGAGCAGCAGAGGGCTCTCCTCCCACAAAGCTGAGTGTATGAAGCCGTGGTTAAAGAAATTTTTCTTAGGAAAAAATTTCAGTATGGGTTCAGCTTCCTACACTGAGATACACCCTTGTATCCCTTTGGTATGCATCCTTAGACATTGGAATAAATTTGGTGGGGATCCCCTGACAAAAGAAAAATTTACTGAAATACTGTGTGCAATTGTGGTTGATGTATGAACTTGACAATGATGAAAAGTGGATGGAATATGGGTCCTTGAATTATAATACTATTTTATAATTGATGTTATTCTGTAGAAGGATGGATAAGTGGGATGGAGTACCACATGTTGATTTGGTTTTCATGTTGTGGAATAATCATGAAATAAGGAAAAACTGTAAATTGCTAAACAATGATCCTAATGGTATATATGCACTGGCTAAAAGTGGGCAAGGAAAGAAAAAGTGGAGGTAGTGTTCAGCATGTGACAAAGGGAAAGGGTGCATTAAAGGACTGAAAGGACCAGAGAAATCAGAGAATGTGCAATTGATGGTGTCAGAGGCAGAGATGAGGAAAGGGAAAGATAAACAAGAGAAATGGAAGGAAAAAGAAAATCAGGAAAAAACAGAGAAGCCAGTGAGTGAGAGTAGTAATGATGAGGAGTGATCTCCCCAAAAAGATGAGAAAGAGACTTTTAGTCCAGTCTTGGGAAGAACTAGAGGACAGAGTCCAATAATACAAATACCCCTCCAACAGGCATCGGGATAGAAGGGGTACCTGTGCTTGTACATGTACCTTTCACTACCTCAGACTTATTTAACTGGAAACATTCAGTAGGACCACATCGTGAAAATTCAGAAAAAATGCATCAATTATTAGAAACTATAGTATTAACTCATAATCCTACTTGGGAAGACCTTCAGGCAATATTGAATACCTTCTTTGTGATGGAGGAGAAGCATTTGGTGTTAGAAAAGTCTAGGGAGGAGAATGAATGCTGTGACACTGGTGATGGCCCTGCCAGATTCATGCCTAAGATCGATCTGGAGTGGATCCGAAGAGAGATACAGAGAGAAATATGCTTAAACAATAGCGGCAATTTATTTTGTATGGGGTTCGACATGGAATTCTGAAGCAGAAGAACGTGTCAAAGTTATATGAAGTAAGGCATGGAAATGAAGAAAATCCATCAGCATTTTATGAAAGGTTGTTGCTAGGCCATGGACAGATTTGTATACGGAAGAAGAGGCAAATAGGAGACTGTTAAATATGGGCAATCTGCTCCAGATATGAGACAAAAACTACAGAAGGAAGATGGTGCTGGAGGAATGTCAATCTCACAACTGATTGAAATAGCTTCTAGGGTTTATCATGCTCAAGATGAAGTCAAGAAAAGGGAAGAGCAAAAGGCAGAAGGATAGAAAATTACAGGCTACCTTGTTGGTAGCAGCAATTACTGAAATTCAATTAGAGTAAGAGGTAGAGGGTTCAGAAGGGGTGGCAGTAATGAAAGGGGAGGAAGCTGTATTGTCTGTGGACCATTAGGACAAAATCAGTGTGCTTACTGTAAAGAGGAAGGGCATGGGAAAAATGAGTGCCCCAAGAGGGAGAGATCTCAGGAGAGGACAGTGACCTGAAGCAAATCTGATTATGCTGGGAGCCTCAGATTCAGACTGACAGGTACCAGGGGAAAATACTAAAATTTCCTCAGCTGATCCCCTGGTTCCAGTCAAGCTGCTGAATGAAACTATTTTCTAGCAGATAGTGGGGCAACCTCATACAGCAATAGCTGTATGAGGCCTTTAAGCAAAACACATATGTCAATTGTTGGGATCACAGGAAAGCAAGCTTTAAGGCCATTTATAAAACCTATAGAATGTACGATTGTAGGTACTAGGTTAACTCATGAATTTCTATACATGCCAGAATTCCCCTCTCCGTTGTTGGGACAAGATCTATTATGTAAACTGGAAGCACAGCTAACATTTTCTGATGAGTCTATTCAGTGACATGTACCTGAAGAGATAGCATGGAAAGTTCAGTTCTGCCTATTGGCTAAAAATAAACAGGGAGAGACCAAGATCCTGGAAGGAATTCTGAATGTTGTGTTACCTCTGCTGTGGTCCTCCAAAAATCCAGGATGAGCAAAGAATGCTACTCCCATAAAGGTCAAATTAAAATCAGGATCACAGCCAATAAGGAAAAAGCAGTACCCAATGAAATTAGAAGCCAGAGTAGGATGGGACCACTAATTAATAGCTATGTGCAGTATGGCTTACTACAAGAATGTCAGGCTGAATATAACACCACTATCTTGCCAGTGAGGAAACCTCAAACTCAGGAATATAGACTGGTCCAAGATCCAAGGGAAATTAATAAAACCACCATAGATGTCCATCCTGAAGTATCTAATCCCTATACTCTACTGTCCATGATATCTGAAAATAGTGTGTATTTTACAGTATGAGATTTAAAAGATGCTTTCTTTTTCATTCCCCTGGAAGAGGAGAGAAAGAAGATCTTCGCCTTTGAATGGGTAAGTCCCACTACCCGTAGGAAAGTGCAACTCTGCTGGACCGTGCTGCCCCAGGGACTCAAGAACAGCCTGACTCTGTTCAGTAATGTACTTGCTAGAGAATTGGAAGAAACTATGAAATAAAACTGGTATCTTGGCTCTGTGTGTGAGATTGGCTTTTGCACACTGGGTGACGCTGTTTTGGATTCAGTATGGGTTTTGGTACGAGAAGACTGCTGAGTGTTGTGCAGCTACTCCAACCCCTGTGACAAACGCTGTGGCTACTGAAACCCCTGTGACAGTCACTGCAGTCACTCAGCCCCCTATGACAGGCACTGTGACTGCTCAGAACCTGGTGATGGGTGATGCTCCTGAACCAGGCATTCAGCCAGAGCCAGTGGCCCAGGATAAATGCTGTTGCTGGTCCTCACTCTCCTTTAGCAGCCCCAGTAACACCAGGGCTCTGCTCTTGCTTAACCCCCTGATGTTCTGAACAATCTCTGCTCTAGCAAGATCTCAGTTCTGAAGCTGAAAATGCCCAGTGACTGCTCCTACGTGGAAAGACCCAGGACTGAAAGATGTTGCTGGCCCTCTCCTTCCCATAGCCACCCTTTCACAGGCCACCAGTGCTGGGCTCTGCGCTTGCTCCACCACTTAAACGTTCGACCTTGCAAAAGCCAGCAACAAAACGTAAACTCACCACCTAGATCTCTGACACAGAAGTGGCCGGGGCTGAAAGCTGTTGCTGGCCCTCACCATCCCTTGGCTATCCTTTCACAGCCCCACCAGCGCTGGGGCTCTGTGCTCTGATAGCCTCCTAACACGTTTGCCAGACCCCATAGCCAAAAGAGAAAGGGCTGCCATGCAGATGTTGCTATTTCAGAAAACTGTTTCTAACTCCAATTGTCTTTGGCAGCCCCTTCACAGCCCCACCAACGCTGGGGCTCTGCGCTTGCTTAGGCCCCTGACATTCATCCTCCCCAGCCCCAGCAACAACATATAAACTCACCATCTCGGAAGCCAACACAGAAGGTGCCAGGACTGAATGTTGTTTCCAGCCCCACCAACACCACGGCCCTGCACTTGCTTAGCCACCTAACCCTAACCCTTGCTATTCCCAGCAGCAAAATATAAACACCTAGGAATCCCACAGAGAAGATGCCAGGACGGAATGTTGTTGCTGGTCCTCACTATCCCTTTGCAGCTCGTTCACAGCCCCACAAGCACTGGGGCTCTGTGTTTACCATCTAACCCTCACCCTTGCCAGACCCAGCAACAACATATAAACTCACCATCTAGGCAAATAAAATACAACATGGTTACCGTAGGTGAGTAAATTGAGGCTAAACTGTCAAGATTTTCAAGGTTTGGTTCTTTTTTTTTAAACAAAGCTAGATTGTTTTATTACAAAAAGACAAGTTATTGATATCAAAAGTGGCAAATGAACTGCAAAGTGAAGCATTAAGGGACACACACATCAGAGAAACCTCTACACACTATGTGGTTGAAAGGTTTACTCAGTGTTTCAGGTATGATCTCGGTTGCCTGCTGAACTGGAGAATGGGAAGTATCAGCTCAGAAAGCTAAACAATTAAAAACCAAAGTGAAACAACCCCCCAAACTGATTAGAAGTTCTTTTGCAAAGAAGTTCCCCACATCAAAACCACCAGCAAATCATCATAAGAACCAAAGACAGTAAACAGATTCTCCACCAGTATTTGTCCACGCAAATTTTGGAACAGCCTGGTTACTCCTCCCTTTCCCTTCCCTAAGATCCTGAGTTCGGCTGCACGTGGAAACCTGGAATATTCAAAGGAAGGGAAGGATGAGGAAGAAAAGAAGGTGGGAACGATGCACTGAATCTGTTAGTAACCTAAACTGTCCTGAACCTCTTTGGATCAGGGAGAAGGAGTGTGCAGTGGGACAATTAGCTGCGAGGCAGTGATAGTCTAGAGGAAATATTCCACCTCCTGTTCCTTGGGAGCACAGCAGTAAGCAAACCAGTAAGTAAGCCAGCCAGGGTACTGGTTTACGTAAAACCACCTCAAAATGCCAAAAGGTATTTAAATCAGCTTAAATCTTACTGCCACAGTAAGTTGGGATATTCAAACATGTAGAGACTATGAAAACTATCTCACTTCAGGAAGAACCCCAAGTGCCATTTGTTAAGGAGCACTGCAGCACAGCTACTGTTTCTCAGAGAAGTATACTGAAGGCAAAGGGTACCGATTGCCCAAGAGGGGCTGGAAACAGGCTCGTGTGGGTTCTTCTAATCACTTTTTCACTAGAATTAAAATGCATGTAACATTTGAGATAGGATCTACAAGTAGCTCAGGTTTCAATCTATTACTGCGAGACAATCTCATTCTTACTAATTCTCACTGATACAAGTGGATAGTGGATATTGGTGGGGGGCTACTTTGCTGGTTTTCACTCCTTCTATCAGGCTCATTGATAACCCAAGTTTCTAATGAAGCTGTCAAAGACAATTCAAAGCATCTTTAGATACACTTGAAAAAATCTATTGCCTCAAGTTCTCTGTTTTAGAAAGTGCCTTGTGTTCTGCCAGTCACCCATTTATAAACAAACTCTGCAGCCTCTCTACAACATACAGAGAGAAAACATTTAATACACATATATATACACATTTAATACACAACTTTGGAAAGCTAAGTACTCTAATGCCAATTATATGTGGAGGTTAATCACTGAGAAGGAGAGAACCAAAGGAATGTGAATATATAAGTGCAAAGCAAACAAGTTCTTTAAAACACACACAAATGTAACCACTAAATTATTAAACTAGAGATCTTTAATTTTCAAAATAGAACTGTTAGAGACTAACTCTACAGAAATCCTTGAAAACAAAGATCTGAAGAGAGAAATAACAGACTTAATGTTCTCAGGGATATTTCACAGCCTGTTACAGGCTACAGTTTTTCCCTGGGCACCATTAAGTAATATGGTTGGATTCTCAATTCCCATCCATCCGCAATCTCTGAGCTTCTTGATTTTCAATGCATAAAAGATACTGGTTTTATGCATCATATCCGATCAACACCCTCATGTCTTATAAAGGTATATCAAGCCTAACAAAATGGTTTAGCCCAGTATTTCCTAGATTCATCAGGAGGACTGATATTTCAGAAACCAGCATTCAGTCTGTGTGGTAAATTTAGGGAGTGTTGGTGTATTTCCTGCATCTGCCTTTCCTGTATTTGCTGTGTTCTCTCTTTTTGCCACATCAAATTTTGTGGCATTGGGTATCTTTGTGTTCCTTGTAAGCGTTTGAAGGGAATTTTCACATGGCAGGCTGCTAATTTTAAGCATCCTAACAAAATAAAACAAACTAAAATCGACCCATTGCCATGGAATATTTACTTTTAAGCAATCTTTCTTTTCCATAAGAAGAATGGTTTGTCGGAAAGTTTTTCAGCTACCTCTTGAGAACTGAAGCTCACTCTCCAGGGAGCTGGAATGTCTGAGACAAGCTTGCCCAGCTAACTTGAATGAATTCAACATTAGCTGAAATTAAAGGCAGATGTCACCACCTTTGTCTGGATTTAGTTCAGGGCTGCAGTTAGACGTTTGCTACATAAACAGCAGTGTCACTATCAGATAATCCTGCCCTGGGGCTGCTTGCTACAACCCCACAGCTTGGCTGGTTGTGATGGTTTGACTCTGGCTAAATGCCAGGTATCCACCAAGTCGCTCTATCACTTCCCCCCCCCTTTGTTTTCTCAACAGGGTAAAGAGGGGAAAGAAGATAAACTAACCCTTGTGGGTGAAACAAAAGCAGTTTTAATATAAGCAAAGCAAAGCAAAAGTCCGCGCGCGGAAGCAAAAGCAAACAGATTTATTCTCTACTTCCCATGAAGAGGCGATGTCGGGCCTTCTCAGGAAGCAGGGCTCCAATATGCGTAGTGGTTGCCTCGGAGGACCAAGGGTGACCCCACCCCCTTCCTCCTTTCTCCCAGCTTTATACTGAGCAGACGTCACAGGGTCTGGAATATCCCTTTGGTCGGTTTGGGTCAGCTGTCCTGGCTGTGTCCCCTCCCAAGATCTTGCCCACCCCGTCCCACTGGGGAAAATATCAGAAAGAGCCTTGGTGCTGTGTGAGCACTGCTCAGCAGCAGCCACAACACCAGGGTGCTGCCAACACCCTGCAGCTCCCAGCATAAACCACAGCACCGTGAGGGCTGCTATAGGGGAAAACCGATTCCAGTTCAGCCAGACCCAATACAGTCTCCACCCCTTATTCCATACCATTTACGTTATGCCCAGGTCCCACATAATATTCATTTATCTATTCCATAAGCTTTCTTCACTTCTTCAGATGTTCAGTGTCTTGGCTTCCATCTGTCAAGATAGATGCTCAGGACAGAAGTATGCTTGACCGTTGGACTCCAGCACCGGCTAGGTTTGGGTCGTCATTGCACGTGTCTGGTTCACTCTCCATCGTTCCTACTTCCTCCATCACTTCCTGCAACATACAACTCATCCCACAGATTGCTTTCCCCCCAAGGTTAAATGTCCTTGAGGCACACACTGAGTAGTCCCATCCTCCCGCATTACCCACCAAGTACATCCAGGTCCCTGAGCAAAGACAAACCCACGAGTGGGCTTGCCTTTTCCCAAGGGAGGAGCAATCCACACTGCCTTCCCCAGCCACCTCCCTGTGTGTACTACAGGGACCTTATCTCCTCCCACAGGATGAAGGGGGTTTGTTTGGGCAGGCCCAGGACGGTTAACAGATCCTCTGGTATTAATTAGCCAAGTGGCTTCTGCTAAATTTATATCCCAATGCTTCCATCCCCCATTGTCCAATGCTCTCAACATAGTCTTCAACAGTCCATTATATCTTTCAATCTTTCCAGACGCTTGTGGGTAATAAGGGATGTGATACACCCACTCAATGCCGTGTTTCTTTGCCCAGGAGTTTATAAGATTATTTCGAAAATGGGTCCCGTTGTCTGACTCGATTCTTTCAGGAGTACCATGTCGCCATAAAATTTGCCTTTCAAGACCCAAGATGGTATTTCGGGCAGTGGCATGATTTACAGGGTACGTTTCTAGCCAACCCGTAGTTGCTTCTACCATGGTGAGTATGTAGCGCTTGCCTTGGCGTGTTCGTGGCAGTGGTCCAATAGAGTCAATCTGCCAGGCCTCACCGTATTGAAAACTCAGCCATCGCCCTCTGTTCCAGGGAGACTTTACTCGTGTGGCTCGCTTGATTGCAGCACATGTTTCACATTCGTGAGTGACCTGTGAGATGGCCTCCATGGTCAGGTCCACCCCTCGATCACGAGCCCATCTGTACGTTGCATCTCTGCCAAGATGCCCTGATGTTTCATGGGCCCATCGAGCTACAAACAGCTCACCCTTACGCTCCCAGTCCAGGTCCAGCCGAGCTACTTCAATTTTGGCAGCTTTGTCTGCTTGCTCATTGTTTTGATGTTCTTCAGTGGCACGGCTTTTGGGCACATGAGCATCTACATGACGCACCTTTAGAGCCACGTTTTCCACTCAGGCAGCGATGTCCTGCCACAATGCAGCAGCCCAGATGGGTTTACCTCTGCGCTGCCAATTGGTCTTCTTCCACTCCTGTAGCCACCCCCACAGGGCGTTAGCCACCATCCAGGAGTCCGTGTAGAGATATAATACTGGCCACTTTTCCCGTTCAGCAATCTTTAGGGCAAGTTGGATCGCTTTTACTTCTGCGAACTGACTTGACTCTCCTTCTCCTTCAGTGGCCTCAACGACTTGTCTTGTGGGACTCCACACAGCAGCTTTCCACTTCCGCTGGCTTCCTACCACACGACAGGATCCATCAGTAAAGAGAGCATAACGCCTCTCATCTTCTGGTAACTCGTTATATGGTGGTGCCTCTTGGGCACGAGCCACCTCCTCAGGCCGCACTCCAAAATCTCTACCTTCTGGCCAGTCCATGATCTCTTCCAGGATCCCTGGATGGTTGGGTTTCCCCAGTCGAGCCCGTTGCGTGATTAACGCGACCCATTTACTCCAGGTAGCACTGGTTGCATGGTGTGTGGAAGGGATGTTTCCTTTGAACATCCAATGTAATACAGGCAGCCGTGGTGCCAAGAGGAGCTGTGCTTCTGTACCAACAACTTCTGAAGCAGCTCGAATCCCCTCATATGCTGCCAGTATCTCCTTTTCAGTCGGAGTGTAGTGGGCTTCTGATCCTCGATATCCCCGGCTCCAAAATCCTAATGGTCGACCTCGAGTTTCACCTGGTATCTTCTGCCAGAGGCTCCATGTGAGTCCGTGCTCCCCAGCTGATGTGTAAAGTATATTTTGCACAGCTGGTCCTGTCCGAACAGGCCCAAGAGCTACCGCTCGAGCTATCTCTTGTTTGATGTGCTCAAAGGCTTGTTGCTGCTCAGGACCCCACTGAAAATTGTTCTTCTTTCGGGTCACTTGATAGAGAGGGCTCACAAGCTGACTGTAACCTGGAATATGCATCCTCCAAAATCCCACAAGTCCTAGGAAAGCTTGTGTTTCCTTCTTGTTGGTCGGTGGAGACATAGTTGCTATCTTGTTGACAACATCCAATGGCACATGACGGCGTCCATCTTGCCATTTTATTCCCAAGAACTGAATTTCTCGTGCTGGTCCCTTGACCTTGCTTTTCTTTATGGCAAACCCAGCTCTCAGAAGAATCTCAATTACTCTTTGTCCTTTCTTGAACACTTCTTCTGCCTCATTGCCCCACACAATGATGTCATCAATGTATTGTAGATGTTCAGGGGCATCACCCTTTTCCAGTGCAGTTTGAATTAGTCCATGACAAATAGTGGGGCTGTGCTTCCACCCCTGGGGCAGTCGATTCCAGGTATACTGGACACCCCTCCACGTGAAAGCAAACTGTGGCCTGCACTCTTCTGCCAAAGGAATTGAAAAGAATGCATTGGCAATGTCAATTGTGGCGTACCACTTGGCTGCCTTTGACTCCAGTTCATACTGGAGCTCTAACATATCTGGTACAGCAGCACTCAGTGGTGGCGTCACTTCATTCAGGCCACGATAGTCTACTGTTAACCTCCACCCTCCGTCAGACTTTCGCACTGGCCATATTGGGCTATTAAAAGGCGAATGTGTCTTACTGATGACACCTTGGTTCTCCAGTTGACGAATCAATTCTTGGATGGGAGCCAGAGAGTCTCGGTTTGTACGATACTGCCGTCGGTGCACGGTCCTCATAGCAATTGGCACCTGTTGTTCTTCAACTTGCAACAGTCCCACAACAAAAGGATCTTCTGAGAGGCCAGGCAGATTAGACAACTGTTTTACCTTTTCTGTATTCACACTGGCCACACCAAAAGCACATCGGTATCCTTTTGGGTCTTTGAAGTATCCCCTCTTGAGATAGTCAATGCCCAAGATGCAAGGGGCTTCTGGGCCAGTTACAATGGGATGTTTTTCCCACTTGTCCCCAGTCAAGCTAACCTCGGCCTCCAATACTGATAGTTCTTGACAGCCCCCTGTCACTCCTGAGATCCAGATAGGTTCTGCCCCTCTATAACTTGACGGCATTAGTGTACATTGTGCCCCGGTGTCAATTAAAGCCTGGTACTTCTGTGGATTTGATGTGCCAGGCCATCGAATCCACACTGTCCAATACACCCGATCATCCCTTTCCTCCTCCTGGCTGGAGGCAGGGGCCCTCTATTCCCGTTCTTGGTCGGAGTACTCACTGTCTGACTCTTGCCGTGCCAGGCCGGAGGTTCCTTCTTCAGGATCAAGGGAGGTGATCTCAGTCTTTCTGTATCTGGGAGATCGCTGGTTACTTCCTTGTGGTTTTACACCAGCTACATTAGCAACCTTCTTAGATGTCTTCTTGTTGGCAGGGGTCTTTCCTCGCAATTAATGTACACGTGCTTCCAACTTAAAGGTGGGTTGACCATCCCACTTCCTCATGTCCTCCCCCTGGTCGCGCAGGAAGAACCAGAGTTCGCCACGTGTCATGCGCCTTGGCTTTCCTTTCCCCCTGACTGGGACAGAAGAGAAATGATTTCTTGGGGAGCTCCTAACATCCAGGGCACTCGCCCGTAGAGATGAGGAGGTACCAAGACTCTCTTCAAAGTTCTGAAGCCAGGAAGAGACTGCCTCCACAGTTGGCGTACATCTTAGTCCTTCTCCTGCATCCATTTCTGGGTAGTACATTGCGGCCAAGCCGGCAGAATACGAGGATGGCGCACCTTTAATCACCTTCCTCCACATGGCCCGTGTGCATGGGACATTCTCTGGATTTTTAGGGGCTTCATCATTATCTGGATCACCATAGATGACTTCCATCACTGCTAATTCTCTCAGGTACTGGACACCTTCATCTGCAGTAGCCCACTTCCCTGGGGTGTGGTCCATAAGATCTTCCTTAAAAGGATACCTTGCTTTAACACTTGAAAGGAGCCGTCTCCACAGACTGCAAATTGCTGTCTCTTTTCCAATTCCCCTTTCAATTCCTCGATTTCTAGCAAAGGAACCCAGCTGTTGGGCTTCCTTACCTTCCAGCTGTTGAGCATCTGCCCCATTATCCCAGCATCGCAGCAGCCAGGCAGCGATCCGCTCACCCGGCTGCCGGCAATAGTCTTTCCGCAGATCTCGCAGTTCTGATGACGTCAGGGACCGGGTAGTTTCTGCCTCCTGTTTCAGTTCTGTTATTCCCTCTTCTGATACCTTTGCTGAAGGACCAGCTTCTTCCTCCTCTTTCTCCTCCCTTATTAATCGAGGGTATGGGCCTGTTGTTCTCCTTGTCCATTGTTTCTTTTTTACTACTGGGGCAATCTCTGTTGTTGTTATTGTTTGAGTTCCCATGTCAACCACAGTCCTTTGAGAGTGCTGAACTGCAGCTCGATAAGCACAGGCCAGGCCCCAGTAAAGTGCTAGAAGTTGCTGATTCTCATTGGGATAGGCAAGGCACCCCTCTATCAGGTGATGTGTCAGTTTTGTGGGGTTGCTTGCCTGTTCAGGGGTGAGATCCCAGGCTACAGGAGGTGATAACCGTCCTAGGAATCTGCCCAACTCCTTCCACTCTCCCTGCCACCCAGGAACAGGCCGTCTCAGAGCACATTTTGGCACCGATTCACTCAAAATTTGCGTTCTCTTACACCAAGAGCATACCGAGCTCCACACAACCCACAACAGGCGAACAGCATTAATAAAGAGTATCAATGAACTAACATAAGGATGACTAAGTACCTCGGGAGCCTGCAAAATAAAACCACTCATGATGTTCCCGATTCCTTGCAGCATGTTCCCGAGCTTAACAAAATAAAGATAAGCAGCGCAATAAACAAGCCCGTGACCAGCACAAGAGCTTGTTGCTTACTAACTACTATAGCTACAGCACATTTAATATAAAACTGCCGTTGTTTTGCCCCACGTTGGGCGCCAGAATAGACTGTGATGGTTTGACTCTGGCTAAATGCCAGGTATCCACCAAGTCGCTCTATCACTTCCCCCCCCCCTTCCCTTTGTTTTCTCAACAGGGTAAAGAGGGGAAAGAAGATAAACTAGCCCTTGTGGGTGAAACAAAAGCAGTTTTAATATAAGCAAAGCAAAGCAAAAGTCCGCGCGCGGAAGCAAAAGCAAACAGATTTATTCTCTCCTTCCCATGGAGAGGCGCTGTGGGGCCTTCTCAGGATCGGGGCTCCCATATGCGGGGTGGTTGCCTCGGAGGACCAAGGGTGACCCCACCCCCTTCCTCCTTTCTCCCAGCTTTATACTGAGCAGACGTCATATGGTCTGGAATATCCCTTGGGTCGGTTCGGGTCAGCTGTCCTGGCTGTGTCCCCTCCCAAGATCTTGCCCACCCCGTCCCACTGGGGAAAATATCAGAAAGAGCCTTGGTGCTGTGTAAGCACTGCTCAGCAGCAGCCACCACACCAGGGTGCTGCCAACACCCTGCAGCTCCCAGCATAAACCACAGCACCGTGAGGGCTGCTATAGGGGAAAACCGATTCCAGTTCAGCCAGACCCAATACACTGGTGGAAAAGTTCATGAGAGGGTTCGCCATCTGCCCTGGGGCAGTCAGCTGGCTGAGGTTAAAGAGCCCTTGTTGGCTGGAGGCAAATGGTCTGTGGCCGCCTTTGCAGGGCTGTGTCAAAACTCCTTGTATCAGGCTTGTGACCTGCCTGCAGTTCTGTTTCTGACCTTCCCTTGAGACACGACTGAATATGTTCCAAAACATTTTCAGTGATGCAAACAAGGATAAAAATTAAGCTCTTGTGTATGAACGTAGCCAAAAGAGGAATGGAGTCCTGGGCTACCTGACTGGAGGCAGCATTCTAGCATGCTGTTCCCAAACAACACCAGACCTGCAAAATTTTTAGACTTACAGTCACTTGAATAGGTAAATACTGTAATGAGAATCCAAGGAACTGCTAGATCACAGTAGATGAGATTGTTTCCAACAGACATTGCTTAACTAACCACTGTATTATCATACAGTAAAGCAACTCATTCATACACATTGAAGAAGTTATTTCAACTTTATACCATAAAAAAATGAAAGACATTTGAAGTCAAAACTCACTTGGTATTAGCACAAATCTAATCTTGCAAAAGTGACTGTTCCACATCTAATTATATAAATACAAAAATCAACACCTAAATTGGCATGCACTAGAAAAGGACAGCTGCTTTGTCCTTCATACTATAATGTGATTATTTGTGAAGCGTTCAAAAGGCAAAGATCTGAGCCAGTGTCACCTGGCTAAAACAGCTGTATTAGATCTGAAAACCTGTCAGTCAGTGGAACTGCCATAGTAGCAGAAAAGGAAACCATTTTCACACTGTGAATGTGTCACATCCCTCTCAGATGAGGGGGAAAAGTGTCTCAGAATCGTAAATGCCTGATGGAGCAGACAACAAGTCTCCAAGTCCAAGCATTTATTAATTACCCACAATGTACTAATTGAGCACATGATAATTGGCTAAGTATATAGAGAGCAATACAATATGCCTTGCATTTCTTAATGGAAAAGAGAAAAGAGGGATATAGAGGGAATGGGGGAATACAGATCACCCGTCTGGGTTCCTGCTCTGATCCCGCCGGCGAGGGTTCCAGGAGGCGGCTGTCTTTTTTGCTGACATCCGTCTTCTTTGCCTCACTGCTCTCTCCAGGTGGCCAGGGGGGACAGAGAGGGGCCGGCCCTTTCTTCCCCCCCTTGATTTATACCCACTTTCCTTGGGTCCATCCCCTAGGCCGACCCACAGACCTACGTATCCCATGTACGGGGAGGGGTCAGGTGTTTCATGGGGTGATGTCATTAGCATGATCATGCCAGTATTCATTAGCATATTGAGGGGTGTTAACTTTAATATGCATTTTGTGGGTAATGAAGCAAAGTTCATTCACCGGACACATGGCCCTTGAAATTTGCTCAGGTGCCCCAGGGCAGAGCTGTCCTGTCTCCACAGGGCTCTCTCCCCCAGCTGCATGGGGCAGAGTTATCAGCTCTGGCCTCCACAGAATGCACCCTGGGACTCAGAGTTTTGTCTTGCGAGTGTTTGAGGCATTTCTTCAATCACCTTCAACTTTTACTTTCCCAGGCTGTGTTTCTCACAGGCCTGGTTTCTCGTCTCTCACAGAATGGTGACTAATAAGGATTCTTTTGAGCACCCTTTTGTCTTGTAGAATTGCTGGTATGTCATTCCTTCATTTTGTGATGTTTCTGTAGTGTATGTATGCATCAATATTTCTGCCACAGTCTAAAAGTTGTTTTCCCTACCATATTATCACTTCTCTACCCTTTCTGTATCACAGATTGTTTGTATAAAAAACAGCCAAATGTGTTACGAGTTTCTTCCTCCAAGACCCTCAGTAATGAAGCTGAGTATGGAGTTGGTTTTCCTGTCCTCTAACCTTTTTTTAATCATGTCAGGACATTTTTGCTCCAAACTTATGTTAGAGAGTTTAAACTGTGATGAACAAAAAATATCCAAACTCAGACATCTCTGGTATCTTACATCTTACTTTATAGAGCCTAAAATTACAGTGAAACACCAACTGGCATAAAACTGTGTTTTGAAAAATGTCAAAACGTATCCTTTTGATCATCTGCCATTTCCCCCCCATCTTCTCCTAGGAAAACTTATCATATTCACTTACCTCACAAATATTCCTGGTTTTGGTAAATTTGCTTGCTATGAGGAATGCATTTCATTTACAAACTCTAACTGGTTCTACTCAGCATGAAAATCAAGAGTTAAGAGTACAGCCTGAAAACTAGCTCAGGTGTGAACTGTCTGACTTCAGTGGTGGACAAGTGTTTTCTTTGACTTCACACTTCCCACATATAACAGTGAAGTACAAAAATATCAGTCCCTGAGATTGTTGTAGCATCGTTGTTGCTTAAGAATGTATTGCACGTTGTAATCCACCTGTGTTGGATTTCAGTTGTTCAGATGAGCCACTTCCAACTTTTCTCATTTTCCTTGCAAGAGCTGAATCTTTCCTGTCAAAGGTAATAGGACTGTATTGAGGAAGGCTGTTACATTTATTTTCAAATTCTTCTTCCAGCTTTGCTAAGCTAAAGGAGAAACAAAACCAATCAAATTAAATGTAGCTCTGTTTCTGGAGTAAAAAAAAAATGTTTAGGAGCATGTGTGTGCATATACTGCCTATCTACACAGAGAAAAGGGGAAAGAGATAAATGCACATACACTGTAAACATCAAACTAGTATATATTAATTCAACTTTAGGATGAGAATGTACACTCTGGCTTCCACATTTGTAACTCAGTACAAATTGATAACTTTAGTTGCATATATTAAAATTAGAAAAATTACACATTTAGCTCTGTTTGCTGCAGATTTGCACAGGAGATGTGTCTGTTCTGTGAGAGGAATGAAAAAAATGACGATAAAGCAAAAAAACGAATAAGAAAATAAAATAAATTGACACAGAAGTTTTTACACTGGAATGAAAACAATAATAATTAAAATAGGAAAAAAATGCCAAAGTATTAAATATTCTGGGGATATACTAAAACCTGGTGGGAATTAGTCTTGTATTTGTTAGGAGAGATTATATTTCCTCCTGTTATCTTCTATTTGTTGCAAAATGAAAAATGAAACTAGCTCATGTTTTCATGAAATCACACATCCCTCATACTTCAGCCCAATCCAAATGACTGTATTTACCTTTCCTCAAGAAATCCACAGACACAGTACTGTTGTTCCTAACAGCCAGATGAAAACTAGCGATTCAAATCTGATGGCATGGCATTTCTGGCTGCAATGACTGCACTGTCTTGTATAATTAGGCTTTTTATATTAAAAATTGCTTTTTAACCAATGTTTAGCACCTTGGTGTCTCAAGGGTTAAAATACCTCTGGCAACTTGGATCAGTGTATGGGGATTTAAAAGTGCTCCAGATGAAGCAGGCAAATGAGTTGAACGGCATTTAGTTGATTCCCTGACTGTCAATAACGCAGCCTAGCCCTGTGCTGAAGACACCTGGGGCTCGTCTACTGATCGTAGTGGAGTTTTCGGGCCCTTTCTCAGAGAAGTCACCGCTCTGTAAGTGACGGCTTTACTGACCAGAAGGCAGGAGGCACTTTGGGAGTGGCCCCTTCTGATGGAGGCTAGAGAGCTCTGCTCTTCTGTCCTGGCCGTCAGGCAGTGGCTTTCACAGTGATCCCATCTCTCAGCTCAGCTCTGCTTTCTGTCATTAGGACACAGCTTTGATTTGCCAGGGCTGAGGGAATTGGGACGTCCCCTAGTGCCCACCTGCAGGAGACACACCCCACTAGCAAGATACAGGACAACCTTACACATACAGTAAGTGAAACGTCCCAAGAATTACTCCATGGGAAAGCAGCAGACAGAGATTTCTGGGCAAGAAATGTGACCTTTCCACTTACTCCCACAACCCAGCAGCCACAGCTTTTGACCGTGGACAGCCCCGGTGTCCTTTGGGAAGGAGCTCCTGAAAACCTTACCCTCGGTGGAGAGCTGCAGGAGCGTGGGGAACAAGCTGCACAGCTCAGAGCTGACAGCCACGGTGCAGCAGCCCTCCATTGCACTTGTCGCTCGTCTGCAGCTCTGGTAAAAAGATGCTCTTCAGAGAGTGTCTCCTCTCCTCCCACAAGAACCCCCTGAGGACCCCAGTAACCCTCCCTAACCCCTCCAGGACCCCCACCCACCCACGACTCCATTACACCCCCCCTAGGACAAATTAGTTTTTCTGGGTTTTGGTTAGTTTGGGTTTTGTTGGTGGGGCTTTTTTTTGTTTTCTTTTTTTGTTTTTTTTTTTTCTTTTCATGTAGCCATGCAGACTGACTTCCTCTGTTCCCTTTCCCTGGTTTTCTCCCTGTGAAATCTCTTTTCTGTAACTGCCTGGTCTTCATGGCAACACATTTAAAAACTGCTCTCGCAGGTTCCCCCCTTTCAGAAGGTGCCTGTGGCTGCAGGGATGCCGTGTGAAGCAGGCGGGACAGGGCTGGTGTCTGCTCTGCTGGCTGTTAAAGAGTGGGCAGCGCCGTGCTGCGTGCTCATCTCCAAAGCTTCTCTCTTCTCCCTGGGCAATGGATTTTAGTGTTCTGCCCTTCCAAGTACAGTAACATCTGTACAGATACAAAATGTCTAGTTCATGGATTGGGGTCCTGAAGCCCTGATTCTCCTTTGGAAGCTCTATTGCCCCACGTTTTCTCTCTGCCCTCTCCTTTGTCAAACTGTCTCACAGCTGGCCTTCTTCCCCAGGCTTTGCCTCGTCCCCTGGTCAGAGTGGAGCTGTTCAGTTCCTGCAGGCCAAGCGGCTGTTGGGGGATCTGAGCTGCTCAGAGACAGCAGGGCCTGATCTCTGAGGGAAGCAGATTTTGTGGTCTAACTCTGACCTCGCTGAAGCTGCTTTTGTTACCCTTCCAGAAAACCAGCGGAGGGCTGAATCAGAGCTGGCGGTTTGCTGAAGGTACCAAAGAGTAGGGGGTTTAGAAGCCAATGCCTAATGCCACGGACAACCTCCGTGCTGTTTGTCTGGTAACGTGTGTTGTTGACCCTGGTACCGCCATCACCTGCCTCCCCACCCCAAGGAGCACAGAGCTGCCAGTCTGGACGGTGGTGAAGCTTTGTTGAACCCATGTGCTGGATGCAACCAGCTTTTTCAGAGCAAGGTGCAAAGGCTTGTCGTGGGAGGATGTTGGATAACCTCTGCTCATGTTTTCCCCTCTGCTTTTGAGGCCATGTGCTCATTACAAAGCTGTTTTATCACGAGTGGGAAGGTTTCTCTCAAGGTGCATCTGCCAAAGATGTTTGGGGCTGGTTTTGTTGCTGGCTCTTTGGTTCATGGTAGTTCTTGGGATGTGTGAAGGATGGGAAGAGGTTCAAAGGAAGAACGCAAGGAGCTCGTTTAACACTTCAGCTTGGACAATCTCTCTGTGGAAAATGAAAATCAGCCCCATTGCTCCCACTGCCAAAATGGGATGTGCTGGGGGTCAGCATGGAGACCTCGACCACGTAAAAGCCGTAGAGTCTGACAGTGCTTCCAAGGCAGGGAGCAGAGGCTCTTTTAAGGGGTGCACTAAGTGCCCTGTTTCAAAATCATACAGCCTGGCTCAGGCTCCAGCCCAGGATGGCCTCTTCACATCTGTTCTTCAACGGAACGCCCAGTCTTTTTGGCAAAAGGCTGTGGGATACAACTGCAGTCAAACGTTTGACTAATCCACTAGTCTCTTCTGGAGGCCACCAGCAATTGCCTTGGGATGTGGCTGGAGCTTGGTCCATCTCACTGTCAGCTGACAGCTGAAGTTTGTTAAATACCAGGAAGCTGTAAGACTGGGCTCCTATTCATTCTCTCAGCTATGGAGATGCAGGATGACAGTACCCAAGTGATAAAATACAGAGGGGCTGGAATATAAAGGGGGACGGCTGAGGCTGAGGCTTCCTGGGCAGCAAGACTGGATTTAGAGAGCGCTCAGCCAATTAGCAGTGGGCTGGAGGGGCAAGAGATTAGTCCTGGAAATTCTCCTGCTCCTTTCCTGGCTCCCTTGAGATGCCGTTTATGTGACTCCTGGGCGAGAAGTGTGACCTTTCTACTTAAGCCTGAACAGGGCAAGATGATGGAACTGACCAAAATTGTTCAATAGCATCCTGAGTCTCATCCCAGCCCAGCACCAGCAGCCGTCCCTCGCAGCTGGACAGCCGGCCCGCCCACCCCGGCACCCCGAGAGCTGGGCCCGACACCAGCAGCCATCGCCTGTGCTGGAAACCTGTCCCGCCTGCCACAGAGCCCCAGGGGCCTGGCCCTCGCCAGCCCGGACAGACGCCGGCCCGCCTGCCTCCAGCCCGGCCTCCACGTCCGTCCAGCAGAGCCAGCAGCTGCTGTGGGACCAGCCCAGCACCCTCCAGCCCCCGCAATAATGGAACCCACAGCCCCGGCCCCGGGCCCATTGCCCCGGCCCTCCTGCAAGGGCCGGAGGCAGCCCCGCCAGGGCTCGGGTTTGGAGAGACGACACACTCCCGACCGGCAGCTCCAGGGGCAACCGTTTATTTCAGAAGAGCTGCACAGCAATAAACGCAGCTGAGGAGCACAAAGGAGTCCGGAGGCGAGCAGAGAGAGGCCCCCGTGGAGTGGAGTCCTTGGAGACTGATGCCTTGGGGGGACGATTCTCACTCAGGACAGGCCAGGAAAACAGATGGAACTCGGGCGTGGGAAGACTCCGGCAGCCCCTTTGCTAACAGCCACGGCTAGAGCCTGCTGACACTTGCCCGTCTGCTGCTGTACCAGCATCTAGTGCGGGGAGGAAGAAAGACAAGTGTGAGATGTTACGGGCAGGGAGAAGGCAGAGAAGTCCCGCAGGCTGAGCTCCGGCCACCTGGGATGGGATCTGCTTGCGATGGAGCCTCGAGGTGTCTGTGAGCTGGGAGAGGCCCCTTGTGCCCAAGCCCCTGAGCAGGTCCTGGCCTGGGCTCAGCCTGGGCCTGGATCAAGTGCAGCCAAGACTTTGGGTGTCCCGTGCAGGTGTCCCGCCTCGGGGCGAGGTGTCTTGGGGCAGGATGTGCCAGGGAAGGACACGCTCTCTGGTTCGGAAAGGGGAGAGCCAGCCATCAGAGGGAGCCCTCTGTCTGCAGCCAGGACTTTTACATCCCACATGGAAAGCCTCTTCTGGGTGCCCAGGCAGTCCCCCTTGGCTTGGTCCAGCCCAGAGCCAAAGCCAGCCTCCAGACCCTGCTGCTGTCTCAGGATGGGTGTCAGAGAAATCCCCTCTTTCCCCCAGGGAAGGGTTGGGCCTTGCAACCAGGGGAAGCACAGCCTTTTTTGGAGAGTTACCAGGGGAGCTGCCTCTGCTGCTCTTGATGTCGCCTGTTGTTCTCAGCGACATGCTTGAATATGTTCCTCTGTTGGTGATACGTCTCCAGCCTTCTGAGGACCTGAACCGCTCGTGGGGAAAGTTGGCTGCAACAACAGGGAACAAGAGCCCTCAGCCTCTGCCGTGGACCCCCTCGTCCAGCCCCTGCACCCCCCACTCCCGCGCGTACCCACCCTTTCACCCTGGGGTGAGTTTTGGGCCTCGGCCGGGGGGGTAAGCCAGGTCATGGCCACGTCAGGAGACATCAGAGGGTCTCCTGTGGAACCCCAGGACGCAGGGACGGGGGACCTGGCCGTCTCTGCGGGGTCACGGCTGCTCCGCTGCCCCAGGCTGTGTCCAGAGCTGGTGCACACTTACGCAGTCTGGCGCCGTCGCAGCTGAGCTGCTGCTGCCGTCTGCTGCTCTGGGAGAGGGTTTTCAGCCTGTCTCCACCTCTTGTTGACCTCCTTTCTCCTGGGCTGGGCTGGAGGGTGAGGAGTCCAAGTGCCGAGTGCCTGCCAAGGAGGAGACAGTCTCAGCAAACAGCTGGGAAACAGAGGTGCTGCTTCCCACAAGACTCTTGAAAGGGGCCTGCAGCAGGACCTGGAGCCAGGAGACTCAGCACCGCGTGCCTGCCATCATGGCTCATGGCTGCTTCTGCCCCTTGGATCCTGCTGCCCATCCCTCCCCCACGGGGATTAGCAGGCCAAGCCCGGCCCTGCAGCTGGGTGTTGGTCCTGCTCCCATCCCCGGCCACCTGCTGCCCTGGGTGCCCCGACAGAGAGAGTCGCTGTTGCTCTCCGCAGTGCCCGTCGCTGCCCGTACCTGGGGTGGCTGTCGGTCCTCCCCTGCAGACCGGGCTTCCCACGCCTCCCATTCTGCCTTTGCTTGGTCTCGCAGCTCCTTCCACCAGTACGGCGCTTTCTCCCGCTCCGCAGACACCTGCCAGACCTCCTGGGGGGGACAGAAATGCAGCAGCAGGCAGGATTATTCTCAGCTCCTGGAGGGGCTTCTGTTGGGTCTGACCTGCGTCGCTGCCCCGTGCCTCAGCCGCTCGGTCGGCTTTGCCCTTGACGTGCCCGGGGCCGTGGAGCCACGCCGGGGGCCGTGGAGTCCCGCCAGGCTCCTCAGCTCATGGCAAACACGGCTGAGTGACCCAAGGTCTCTGCTGCCAACGGCCTAGAAAGGACCTGTCCATTTCCCATAGCCCCTGGCCAGAGCAAAGTGTTTCAGGACAACCCAGGGGGCAATAACAGTGGGCCAGGGTGTGCAGCAGCGTCCTCCTCGTGAAGAAGATCTGAAGGAGGTGACAGACAGGTTCCAAGGAACTCAAGGGATCCTTTCAGGAGGGCGCTCTGCAGAGGGAGGCTTCTGCCGAGTCTCAAACAGCACGGCACTCACGGCAAGGCACGTACCTGCAGCGCTCTCCTGCAGCCTTCGGATGACGGGAGCGCAGCGGTGGGCCTGGCTGGAGAAGCTGGCCCCTGCCTGCCCGTCTCCTTTGTCTTGGGGGAGCTGCCTGGGCACGGGGGGAGCACCCTGCAAAGAGACACCGGGAGGAGTCGACATGAGCAGGGGGAGCTTGGTCTCCCATTTTCCCTGGGCATCCAAGCTCCCCAGGCTGGCAGAAGCAGTGGGAGAGGTGGGGCCATTTCCCAGGGCAGGGGGGAGCCTTTCCTGAGCCCCATTAGATGGGTGGGAAAGGAGTGCCCCTCAGCTCTGCTGCGAGGACAAGGGAGGCAGAGTGCACCAACATCCCCTGCCTTCCCCACTGAGGGGACTGCGATGGGGCAGACAAGCTCTGAAAAACCGTGGCACATGTGCCAGGGACCCTCCTGAGTCCCTGGAGCCGGAGTGTCCCAAGGGGCTGTCTCTCCTGCGTGAGTGCAGGGATCCCTTGCATCCCTTCCCACAAGTGTCTCACCTGGCAGAAGGCTTCTTGCCTGTGTCTTGCTGCCTGGTGCTTGGCCCCTGCGCTGGCAGCACAGGCAGGGGAAGCTTCACCCGTCTCTGCAGCAGCTTGCCAGGACACGCCTCTGCAGGTGGGAGGAAGCTCTTTGGAGCAGCCCCACGGGGAGGGCATTTCAACTGGGCTGTGGTCAGCCCTGGACAGCACGGACCCGTTCCCGTACTTCTTCTGGGCCTGTGCTTTTCTCCCTCCTTCTTGTGCCGGCTGGCGAAATCCTTGGCCACTGCTCCGCCTGTAACAATGAACCGAAACCTGGAAAGCAAATGATGACAGAGGCATGAAGAAGGGTGACCGTTACCCCTGCAGCTTCCCAGCACTAACCCTGACTGCCGTGCCAGGCATGGCATCCCTTTCCCGTGGTGGCCACGCACAGGTTCAGTTGGCAACCTCCCCCCAGCACCAGAAAGTGGAGCTTTAACCCTGCGCAGTTGTTTCTGTCTGATGCGGACGGCGTCAGGCTGGGCATGAGAAACACTCGCCGTGCCCCATCACTCCAGGAGAACACAGGCCTCGCCCCAGCTGAGCTCCAGCTAACCAGAAACCGGTCACTGCAGGGCTGATCCCTGACTTGGTGCTGAGTGTCGAGCCCCGACAGCTCCGGAGCGGGAGCTGGGAAGCCGCCGGCTCAGTCTGCCGAGGGCTGCCGAGGAAACGCACTCACCTGGGGAACGCGTGGGCAGGAGCAGCCTCCATCCCCTGAGCAGTGGTTGCTCCCCTGGAGAGCGCCGCGCCCGGCATCCACAGCCTCTGCAAAGCCACACAGAGCTGTCAGAAGGTTTCCAAGGCAGTTTCCTCTCGGCTGCCAGAGAAAGCAGAGCTGTCTCCGGCTCCAAAAGAGAGCCACCTCTGCACAGCTCTCCCCCAAATCCCCCCCCCCCGCCCGCCCACCATGAACTTTAGCCCTTGCTGTGCTCTGGAGGAGCTGCACAGCCAACACCGACACTGCGCAAAAACCCTGCGGGGCTTTTTGTCGGGCAAGGACCCAGAAACTCGGGAGAAACTTTCTGTGCTCGCGGAGAGCTCAGTGGGGGTGAGCACGGGGACAGGCATTGGACTGGCCTGTCACGTCCAGGCTGGCTGGTGACAACTGGGTGGCTCGCCCTTCACCAGGCTTCCCGAAGACGCTGAAGCAGCCCTCAAAGCCTGAGCGACTTACAGTGTGAAGCAGTGCGATCTGGCTGGCCTCGCTCTCCAGCCCCGTGACGCAGTCGTAATAAAACCGCATGCACAGGACGTGGTCTCTGCAGGACAGCACGCCGATGTCCTTGAAGGCGAAGGCTAGGCGCTGCCTGTTCCTCAGCTGGAAAGAGTACAAGAAGATGGTCTCTTGCACACAGTCCTCCACCACGTGCTGCGGGAAGGAGGTGGCTTGCGCTAGCCACTTGTAGTTCAGCGTCTTGATCTCAATGTTGCCTGCGAGGAGGAGGAACATCGTCAGTGCCACAGCAGGCCAAATTTCCCTGTCAGGTTCCTGACAAAATGCCCGAGCAAAGGTGTTTGACCGCAACAGCTCGTGGGGAGTGCTTTGTTTTGGGGGAGCTCAAGCCGTCCCCTGACCCTTGGCGGCAATTCTCTGCTTCTCGCCTGCCTTTCCACAGAGCAGAGAGCACGCACCCCGCCCCCAGACATGGAGGGGGCAAGCGGAGGTTGGCCACTGCCTTCTCACCAGGGATAACCACTGTGGGGAATGCCAGCTCCTGCAGACATATCTCGTCGATGTCCAGCCGGAAGACTGGTCTTCGAACCACATACACCTCTTCTTCGCCGACGAATCGCTCTTGGACCACAGCGAAGGTCCCGAGGCCTGTGACCAGGACACCCTGCCCAGGAAAAAGACAAACAGGCTGATGAGTGCAGACTTCAGAGATGGGAAAAGTGAAAGCTTTGGGAGAAGCCCATGTTCTCCATTTCTTGTCTTCCCCTCCTCAAGGTGTTTGCTAACATCCTTTGGCCAGAGAAGATCCCCGGCATTTCCAGCACAGGGAATACCCCTCGGACTGGTTCCCAGGGATTATCCTTGGCACGGACCCAGCATAATCCCTTGTGTCTCTGCTTGGCCTCTTCACTCTGATCACAGGAAAGAGGGAAGCCCCATCGTGCGCCAAATGCTTTCTCAGACTAGATCTGGACTTGGTTTCTCTCCCGGTTGACCAAGAAGCAGCTGTGGGCACACGGGGTTGTCTTGCTGTGCTGCCATGATGCTCAGGCAGGGATTGCTCGCCGGGCCCGGGATCTGGAGAGAAAAGGGGAACCAAGACGCCAGCCCACCTTGTCCAGTTTCAGCTGTCCCAGGATGTATGCAGACACGGCATCCCAGATAGCCACGACCTCTGCAAAGCAAGGGAAGGAAAGAGATGTCAGGCTCCAGGCCAGCCATCTCACAGCCTCTTGGCAAGCTCCTTGCCCAGGGGGTGCCAGATGCAGGTGTCCAAAACCAGCCCAGACAAACGCTGCCGCGGCTGCGGAGCTGGGCTGTGCCCCACTTGGTGACTGCCAGCCTTACGCTGCTCCTGGGGCAGGGCTGAAGCACAAATGGGCATGTGAGAAGGGCTCAGCACCAGGGCTGTGGCCATCTAACGCAGCTGGGATGCAGGACCCCTTTTCATCCCAGAGCCAGAACCCCAAGAGGTGCCAGCTACCAGGGGAAGCTGGCCCTGGATGGCCCCCTTCACAAGGGGAACATGCCACCCAGGGGTCCTGGTTGCCGCACGGTCCCCTGAGCCCGGTGGGACCCTCAGGCAGGGCTCTCGCGGCAGCCCCCAGCCCTCTCCAGCCACTCCCACAACCCAGCAGCCACAGCTTTTGACCGTGGACAGCCCCGGTGTCCTTTGGGAAGGAGCTCCTGAAAACCTTACCCTCGGTGGAGAGCTGCAGGAGCGTGGGGAACAAGCTGCACAGCTCAGAGCTGACAGCCACGGTGCAGCAGCCCTCCATTGCACTTGTCGCTCGTCTGCAGCTCTGGTAAAAAGATGCTCTTCAGAGAGTGTCTCCTCTCCTCCCACAAGAACCCCCTGAGGACCCCAGTAACCCTCCCTAACCCCTCCAGGACCCCCACCCACCCACGACTCCATTACACCCCCCCTAGGACAATAATACCCCCCCCCCACCCCTCACCCCCGGACCCCAGTAACCCCCACAACTCGCACAGAACCCCAGTAACACCCCCCCCAATAATCCCCCCGGCTCCCCAGTCCCCCCTCACAGCACAGGCAGGGGTGTGGGCAGGTGCTGGGGGGGGACAATGTGCTGGAGCCCCCCCGGGCGCCCCCTGGCCCCCACAGGGCCTACTTCCTGCGACACTCTGCCAGGGCTCTATGGTCTCCAGTGGAGCGGCCTAGGCAGGAGGCCTCCAGCTCTCGATGGTCTCCCCTGAGGGATGTTGCCATGCAGAGATTTGGTTCACCCAGCAAGTGGGAATTCCTCCTTTGAAAACAGTCGCTTTGTTCTGGAGGGCTGACTGACTTTTTCTCCCACAAAGTGGCAGCAGAACCAGCCCCAGCCCCAGCAGCCCCAGCTCTAGTGGTGGTGGCTGCGGCCTAGCAGTGGGTGGGCGCAGGGGGCTGGGGCCCATTTCCCTGGAGGGGGGGCGGGATCACTGCGGAAGGGGAAAGCTTCCGTCTAAAGAGCCAAACTTTTTCACGGGGCTGAATTTTTCTCAAAACCAAGGTTTGTTGTCACAGTTCAGGCTGTTCAGAGGTTCGGATGTGTGACTGTGCTTGTCCTTTTACCCTGAACTCAGTGGGGCTTTGCAGTCTGTGAGGGTCTGTTGTGTCTGCGGGTTGATCTGTCAGGTTACCCCAGGGAAAGTGAGTTTTAGCCCTTTATTTTTACTTCAAGTGTGAAAGAAGTGACGCATTTAATATTTCTGCCCCCTGTGGTGATTTGGGTTGGGGGGGTTCAATCTGATGAAACACCTCGGAGCGGTGCTTCAGAGGGTGCCGGTCACCAGAGCCGAGAGGTGCTGATCAGAAACCGGCATGAAGCCCGAGGGCGAGAGCTGGCCCAGGCGGGCTCTTGCCTTCTGGCTGGGGGACAGTGTTTCCCAGCTGGGAGGTGCTGGGAGAGATGGGGGGTGGTTGGGTGGTAAGCAGGGGGTTGTCCTGGGGCCCAGCCCCTCTGCGGAGCCCTGCTGCTCCTCTGGCTTTCTGGACAAAGGTCAGTTTCTGTGCAGAGCTTCTAATTTGCACCTTTCCCAAAGACAAATTAGTTTTTCTGGGTTTTGGTTGGTGGGGTTTTGTTGGTGGGGCTTTTTTTTGTTGTTTTTTTTTCTTTTCTTTTCATGTAGCCATGCAGACTGACTTCCTCCGTTCCCTTTCCCTGGTTTTCTCCCTGTGAAATCTCTTTTCTGTAACTGCCTGGTCTTCATGGCAACACATTTAAAAACTGCTCTCGCAGGTTCCCCCCTTTCAGAAGGTGCCTGTGGCTGCAGGGATGCCGTGTGAAGCAGGCGGGACAGGGCTGGTGTCTGCTCTGCTGGCTGTTAAAGAGTGGGCAGCGCCGTGCTGCGTGCTCATCTCCAAAGCTTCTCTCTTCTCCCTGGGCAATGGATTTTAGTGTTCTGCCCTTCCAAGTACAGTAACATCTGTACAGATACAAAATGTCTAGTTCATGGATTGGGGTCCTGAAGCCCTGATTCTCCTTTGGAAGCTCTATTGCCCCACGTTTTCTCTCTGCCCTCTCCTTTGTCAAACTGTCTCACAGCTGGCCTTCTTCCCCAGGCTTTGCCTCGTCCCCTGGTCAGAGTCGAGCTGTTCAGTTCCTGCAGGCCAAGCGGCTGTTGGGGGATCTGAGCTGCTCAGAGACAGCAGGGCCTGATCTCTGAGGGAAGCAGATTTTGTGGTCTAACTCTGACCTCGCTGAAGCTGCTTTTGTTACCCTTCCAGAAAACCAGCGGAGGGCTGAATCAGAGCTGGCGGTTTGCTGAAGGTACCAAAGAGTAGGGGGTTTAGAAGCCAATGCCTAATGCCACGGACAACCTCCGTGCTGTTTGTCTGGTAACGTGTGTTGTTGACCCTGGTACCGCCATCACCTGCCTCCCCACCCCAAGGAGCACAGAGCTGCCAGTCTGGACGGTGGTGAAGCTTTGTTGAACCCATGTGCTGGATGCAACCAGCTTTTTCAGAGCAAGGTGCAAAGGCTTGTCGTGGGAGGATGTTGGATAACCTCTGCTCATGTTTTCCCCTCTGCTTTTGAGGCCATGTGCTCATTACAAAGCTGTTTTATCACGAGTGGGAAGGTTTCTCTCAAGGTGCATCTGCCAAAGATGTTTGGGGCTGGTTTTGTTGCTGGCTCTTTGGTTCATGGTAGTTCTTGGGATGTGTGAAGGATGGGAAGAGGTTCAAAGGAAGAACGCGAGGAGCTCGTTTAACACTTCAGCTTGGACAATCTCTCTGTGGAAAATGAAAATCAGCCCCATTGCTCCCACTGCCAAAATGGGATGTGCTGGGGGTCAGCATGGAGACCTCGACCACGTAAAAGCCGTAGAGTCTGACAGTGCTTCCAAGGCAGGGAGCAGAGGCTCTTTTAAGGGGTGCACTAAGTGCCCTGTTTCAAAATCATACAGCCTGGCTCAGGCTCCAGCCCAGGATGGCCTCTTCACATCTGTTCTTCAACGGAACGCCCAGTCTTTTTGGCAAAAGGCTGTGGGATACAACTGCAGTCAAACGTTTGACTAATCCACTAGTCTCTTCTGGAGGCCACCAGCAATTGCCTTGGGATGTGGCTGGAGCTTGGTCCATCTCACTGTCAGCTGACAGCTGAAGTTTGTTAAATACCAGGAAGCTGTAAGACTGGGCTCCTATTCATTCTCTCAGCTATGGAGATGCAGGATGACAGTACCCAAGTGATAAAATACAGAGGGGCTGGAATATAAAGGGGGACGGCTGAGGCTGAGGCTTCCTGGGCAGCAAGACTGGATTTAGAGAGCGCTCAGCCAATTAGCAGTGGGCTGGAGGGGCAAGAGATTAGTCCTGGAAATTCTCCTGCTCCTTTCCTGGCTCCCTTGAGATGCCGTTTATGTGACTCCTGGGCGAGAAGTGTGACCTTTCTACTTAAGCCTGAACAGGGCAAGATGATGGAACTGACCAAAATTGTTCAATAGCATCCTGAGTCTCATCCCAGCCCAGCACCAGCAGCCGTCCCTCGCAGCTGGACAGCCGGCCCGCCCACCCCGGCACCCCGAGAGCTGGGCCCGACACCAGCAGCCATCGCCTGTGCTGGAAACCTGTCCCGCCTGCCACAGAGCCCCAGGGGCCTGGCCCTCGCCAGCCCGGACAGACGCCGGCCCGCCCGCCTCCAGCCCGGCCTCCACGTCCGTCCAGCAGAGCCAGCAGCTGCTGTGGGACCAGCCCAGCACCCTCCAGCCCCCGCAATAATGGAACCCACAGCCCCGGCCCCGGGCCCATTGCCCCGGCCCTCCTGCAAGGGCCGGAGGCAGCCCCGCCAGGGCTCGGGTTTGGAGAGACGACACACTCCCGACCGGCAGCTCCAGGGGCAACCGTTTATTTCAGAAGAGCTGCACAGCAATAAACGCAGCTGAGGAGCACAAAGGAGTCCGGAGGCGAGCAGAGAGAGGCCCCCGTGGAGTGGAGTCCTTGGAGACTGATGCCTTGGGGGGACGATTCTCACTCAGGACAGGCCAGGAAAACAGATGGAACTCGGGCGTGGGAAGACTCCGGCAGCCCCTTTGCTAACAGCCACGGCTAGAGCCTGCTGACACTTGCCCGTCTGCTGCTGTACCAGCATCTAGTGCGGGGAGGAAGAAAGACAAGTGTGAGATGTTACGGGCAGGGAGAAGGCAGAGAAGTCCCGCAGGCTGAGCTCCGGCCACCTGGGATGGGATCTGCTTGCGATGGAGCCTCGAGGTGTCTGTGAGCTGGGAGAGGCCCCTTGTGCCCAAGCCCCTGAGCAGGTCCTGGCCTGGGCTCAGCCTGGGCCTGGATCAAGTGCAGCCAAGACTTTGGGTGTCCCGTGCAGGTGTCCCGCCTCGGGGCGAGGTGTCTTGGGGCAGGATGTGCCAGGGAAGGACACGCTCTCTGGTTCGGAAAGGGGAGAGCCAGCCATCAGAGGGAGCCCTCTGTCTGCAGCCAGGACTTTTACATCCCACATGGAAAGCCTCTTCTGGGTGCCCAGGCAGTCCCCCTTGGCTTGGTCCAGCCCAGAGCCAAAGCCAGCCTCCAGACCCTGCTGCTGTCTCAGGATGGGTGTCAGAGAAATCCCCTCTTTCCCCCAGGGAAGGGTTGGGCCTTGCAACCAGGGGAAGCACAGCCTTTTTTGGAGAGTTACCAGGGGAGCTGCCTCTGCTGCTCTTGATGTCGCCTGTTGTTCTCAGCGACATGCTTGAATATGTTCCTCTGTTGGTGATACGTCTCCAGCCTTCTGAGGACCTGAACCGCTCGTGGGGAAAGTTGGCTGCAACAACAGGGAACAAGAGCCCTCAGCCTCTGCCGTGGACCCCCTCGTCCAGCCCCTGCACCCCCCACTCCCGCGCGTACCCACCCTTTCACCCTGGGGTGAGTTTTGGGCCTCGGCCGGGGGGGTAAGCCAGGTCATGGCCACGTCAGGAGACATCAGAGGGTCTCCTGTGGAACCCCAGGACGCAGGGACGGGGGACCTGGCCGTCTCTGCGGGGTCACGGCTGCTCCGCTGCCTCAGGCTGTGTCCAGAGCTGGTGCACACTTACGCAGTCTGGCGCCGTCGCAGCTGAGCTGCTGCTGCCGTCTGCTGCTCTGGGAGAGGGTTTTCAGCCTGTCTCCACCTCTTGTTGACCTCCTTTCTCCTGGGCTGGGCTGGAGGGTGAGGAGTCCAAGTGCCGAGTGCCTGCCAAGGAGGAGACAGTCTCAGCAAACAGCTGGGAAACAGAGGTGCTGCTTCCCACAAGACTCTTGAAAGGGGCCTGCAGCAGGACCTGGAGCCAGGAGACTCAGCACCGCGTGCCTGCCATCATGGCTCATGGCTGCTTCTGCCCCTTGGATCCTGCTGCCCATCCCTCCCCCACGGGGATGAGCAGGCCAAGCCCGGCCCTGCAGCTGGGTGTTGGTCCTGCTCCCATCCCCGGCCACCTGCTGCCCTGGGTGCCCCGACAGAGAGAGTCGCTGTTGCTCTCCGCAGTGCCCGTCGCTGCCCGTACCTGGGGTGGCTGTCGGTCCTCCCCTGCAGACCGGGCTTCCCACGCCTCCCATTCTGCCTTTGCTTGGTCTCGCAGCTCCTTCCACCAGTACGGCGCTTTCTCCCGCTCCGCAGACACCTGCCAGACCTCCTGGGGGGGACAGAAATGCAGCAGCAGGCAGGATTATTCTCAGCTCCTGGAGGGGCTTCTGTTGGGTCTGACCTGCGTCGCTGCCCCGTGCCTCAGCCGCTCGGTCGGCTTTGCCCTTGACGTGCCCGGGGCCGTGGAGCCACGCCGGGGGCCGTGGAGTCCCGCCAGGCTCCTCAGCTCATGGCAAACACGGCTGAGTGACCCAAGGTCTCTGCTGCCAACGGCCTAGAAAGGACCTGTCCATTTCCCATAGCCCCTGGCCAGAGCAAAGTGTTTCAGGACAACCCAGGGGGCAATAACAGTGGGCCAGGGTGTGCAGCAGCGTCCTCCTCGTGAAGAAGATCTGAAGGAGGTGACAGACAGGTTCCAAGGAACTCAAGGGATCCTTTCAGGAGGGCGCTCTGCAGAGGGAGGCTTCTGCCGAGTCTCAAACAGCACGGCACTCACGGCAAGGCACGTACCTGCAGCGCTCTCCTGCAGCCTTCGGATGACGGGAGCGCAGCGGTGGGCCTGGCTGGAGAAGCTGGCCCCTGCCTGCCCGTCTCCTTTGTCTTGGGGGAGCTGCCTGGGCACGGGGGGAGCACCCTGCAAAGAGACACCGGGAGGAGTCGACATGAGCAGGGGGAGCTTGGTCTCCCATTTTCCCTGGGCATCCAAGCTCCCCAGGCTGGCAGAAGCAGTGGGAGAGGTGGGGCCATTTCCCAGGGCAGGGGGGAGCCTTTCCTGAGCCCCATTAGATGGGTGGGAAAGGAGTGCCCCTCAGCTCTGCTGCGAGGACAAGGGAGGCAGAGTGCACCAACATCCCCTGCCTTCCCCACTGAGGGGACTGCGATGGGGCAGACAAGCTCTGAAAAACCGTGGCACATGTGCCAGGGACCCTCCTGAGTCCCTGGAGCCGGAGTGTCCCAAGGGGCTGTCTCTCCTGCGTGAGTGCAGGGATCCCTTGCATCCCTTCCCACAAGTGTCTCACCTGGCAGAAGGCTTCTTGCCTGTGTCTTGCTGCCTGGTGCTTGGCCCCTGCGCTGGCAGCACAGGCAGGGGAAGCTTCACCCGTCTCTGCAGCAGCTTGCCAGGACACGCCTCTGCAGGTGGGAGGAAGCTCTTTGGAGCAGCCCCACGGGGAGGGCATTTCAACTGGGCTGTGGTCAGCCCTGGACAGCACGGACCCGTTCCCGTACTTCTTCTGGGCCTGTGCTTTTCTCCCTCCTTCTTGTGCCAGCTGGCGAAATCCTTGGCCACTGCTCCGCCTGTAACAATGAACCGAAACCTGGAAAGCAAATGATGACAGAGGCATGAAGAAGGGTGACCGTTACCCCTGCAGCTTCCCAGCACTAACCCTGACTGCCGTGCCAGGCATGGCATCCCTTTCCCGTGGTGGCCACGCACAGGTTCAGTTGGCAACCTCCCCCCAGCACCAGAAAGTGGAGCTTTAACCCTGCGCAGTTGTTTCTGTCTGATGCGGACGGCGTCAGGCTGGGCATGAGAAACACTCGCCGTGCCCCATCACTCCAGGAGAACACAGGCCTCGCCCCAGCTGAGCTCCAGCTAACCAGAAACCGGTCACTGCAGGGCTGATCCCTGACTTGGTGCTGAGTGTCGAGCCCCGACAGCTCCGGAGCGGGAGCTGGGAAGCCGCCGGCTCAGTCTGCCGAGGGCTGCCGAGGAAACGCACTCACCTGGGGAACGCGTGGGCAGGAGCAGCCTCCATCCCCTGAGCAGTGGTTGCTCCCCTGGAGAGCGCCGCGCCCGGCATCCACAGCCTCTGCAAAGCCACACAGAGCTGTCAGAAGGTTTCCAAGGCAGTTTCCTCTCGGCTGCCAGAGAAAGCAGAGCTGTCTCCGGCTCCAAAAGAGAGCCACCTCTGCACAGCTCTCCCCCAAATCCCCCCCCCCCCGCCCGCCCACCATGAACTTTAGCCCTTGCTGTGCTCTGGAGGAGCTGCACAGCCAACACCGACACTGCGCAAAAACCCTGCGGGGCTTTTTGTCGGGCAAGGACCCAGAAACTCGGGAGAAACTTTCTGTGCTCGCGGAGAGCTCAGTGGGGGTGAGCACGGGGACAGGCATTGGACTGGCCTGTCACGTCCAGGCTGGCCGGTGACAACTGGGTGGCTCGCCCTTCACCAGGCTTCCCGAAGACGCTGAAGCAGCCCTCAAAGCCTGAGCGACTTACAGTGTGAAGCAGTGCGATCTGGCTGGCCTCGCTCTCCAGCCCCGTGACGCAGTCGTAATAAAACCGCATGCACAGGACGTGGTCTCTGCAGGACAGCACGCCGATGTCCTTGAAGGCGAAGGCCAGGCGCTGCCTGTTCCTCAGCTGGAAAGAGTACAAGAAGATGGTCTCTTGCACACAGTCCTCCACCACGTGCTGCGGGAAGGAGGTGGCTTGCGCTAGCCACTTGTAGTTCAGCATCTTGATCTCAATGTTGCCTGCGAGGAGGAGGAACATCGTCAGTGCCACAGCAGGCCAAATTTCCCTGTCAGGTTCCTGACAAAATGCCCGAGCAAAGGTGTTTGACCGCAACAGCTCGTGGGGAGTGCTTTGTTTTGGGGGAGCTCAAGCCGTCCCCTGACCCTTGGCGGCAATTCTCTGCTTCTCGCCTGCCTTTCCACAGAGCAGAGAGCACGCACCCCGCCCCCAGACATGGAGGGGGCAAGCGGAGGTTGGCCACTGCCTTCTCACCAGGGATAACCACTGTGGGGAATGCCAGCTCCTGCAGACATATCTCGTCGATGTCCAGCCGGAAGACTGGTCTTCGAACCACATACACCTCTTCTTCGCCGACGAATCGCTCTTGGACCACAGCGAAGGTCCCGAGTCCTGTGACCAGGACACCCTGCCCAGGAAAAAGACAAACAGGCTGATGAGTGCAGACTTCAGAGATGGGAAAAGTGAAAGCTTTGGGAGAAGCCCATGTTCTCCATTTCTTGTCTTCCCCTCCTCAAGGTGTTTGCTAACATCCTTTGGCCAGAGAAGATCCCCGGCATTTCCAGCACAGGGAATACCCCTCGGACTGGTTCCCAGGGATTATCCTTGGCACGGACCCAGCATAATCCCTTGTGTCTCTGCTTGGCCTCTTCACTCTGATCACAGGAAAGAGGGAAGCCCCATCGTGCGCCAAATTCTTTCTCAGACTAGATCTGGACTTGGTTTCTCTCCCGGTTGACCAAGAAGCAGCTGTGGGCACACGGGGTTGTCTTGCTGTGCTGCCATGATGCTCAGGCAGGGATTGCTTGCCGGGCCCGGGATCTGGAGAGAAAAGGGGAACCAAGACGCCAGCCCACCTTGTCCAGTTTCAGCTGTCCCAGGATGTATGCAGACACGGCATCCCAGATAGCCACGACCTCTGCAAAGCAAGGGAAGGAAAGAGATGTCAGGCTCCAGGCCAGCCATCTCACAGCCTCTTGGCAAGCTCCTTGCCCAGGGGGTGCCAGATGCAGGTGTCCAAAACCAGCCCAGACAAACGCTGCCGCGACTGCGGAGCTGGGCTGTGCCCCAGTTGGTGACTGCCAGCCTTACGCTGCTCCTGGGGCAGGGCTGAAGCACAAATGGGCATGTGAGAAGGGCTCAGCACCAGGGCTGTGGCCATCTAACGCAGCTGGGATGCAGGACCCCTTTTCATCCCAGAGCCAGAACCCCAAGAGGTGCCAGCTACCAGGGGAAGCTGGCCCTGGATGGCCCCCTTCACAAGGGGAACATGCCACCCAGGGGTCCTGGTTGCCGCACGGTCCCCTGAGCCCGGTGGGACCCTCAGGCAGGGCTCTCGCGGCAGCCCCCAGCCCTCTCCAGCCACTCCCACAACCCAGCAGCCACAGCTTTTGACCGTGGACAGCCCCGGTGTCCTTTGGGAAGGAGCTCCTGAAAACCTTACCCTCGGTGGAGAGCTGCAGGAGCGTGGGGAACAAGCTGCACAGCTCAGAGCTGACAGCCACGGTGCAGCAGCCCTCCATTGCACTTGTCGCTCGTCTGCAGCTCTGGTAAAAAGATGCTCTTCAGAGAGTGTCTCCTCTCCTCCCACAAGAACCCCCTGAGGACCCCAGTAACCCTCCCTAACCCCTCCAGGACCCCCACCCACCCACGACTCCATTACACCCCCCCTAGGACAATAATACCCCCCCCCCACCCCTCACCCCCGGACCCCAGTAACCCCCACAACTCGCACAGAACCCCAGTAACACCCCCCCCAATAATCCCCCCGGCTCCCCAGTCCCCCCTCACAGCACAGGCAGGGGTGTGGGCAGGTGCTGGGGGGGGACAATGTGCTGGAGCCCCCCCCGGGCGCCCCCTGGCCCCCACAGGGCCTACTTCCTGCGACACTCTGCCAGGGCTCTATGGTCTCCAGTGGAGCGGCCTAGGCAGGAGGCCTCCAGCTCTCGATGGTCTCCCCTGAGGGATGTTGCCATGCAGAGATTTGGTTCACCCAGCAAGTGGGAATTCCTCCTTTGAAAACAGTCGCTTTGTTCTGGAGGGCTGACTGACTTTTTCTCCCGCAAAGTGGCAGCAGAACCAGCCCCAGCCCCAGCAGCCCCAGCTCTAGTGGTGGTGGCTGCGGCCTAGCAGTGGGTGGGCGCAGGGGGCTGGGGCCCATTTCCCTGGAGGGGGGGCGGGATCACTGCGGAAGGGGAAAGCTTCCGTCTAAAGAGCCAAACTTTTTCACGGGGCTGAATTTTTCTCAAAACCAAGGTTTGTTGTCACAGTTCAGGCTGTTCAGAGGTTCGGATGTGTGACTGTGCTTGTCCTTTTACCCTGAACTCAGTGGGGCTTTGCAGTCTGTGAGGGTCTGTTGTGTCTGCGGGTTGATCTGTCAGGTTACCCCAGGGAAAGTGAGTTTTAGCCCTTTATTTTTACTTCAAGTGTGAAAGAAGTGACGCATTTAATATTTCTGCCCCCTGTGGTGATTTGGGTTGGGGGGGTTCAATCTGATGAAACACCTCGGAGCGGTGCTTCAGAGGGTGCCGGTCACCAGAGCCGAGAGGTGCTGATCAGAAACCGGCATGAAGCCCGAGGGCGAGAGCTGGCCCAGGCGGGCTCTTGCCTTCTGGCTGGGGGACAGTGTTTCCCAGCTGGGAGGTGCTGGGAGAGATGGGGGGTGGTTGGGTGGTAAGCAGGGGGTTGTCCTGGGGCCCAGCCCCTCTGCGGAGCCCTGCTGCTCCTCTGGCTTTCTGGACAAAGGTCAGTTTCTGTGCAGAGCTTCTAATTTGCACCTTTCCCAAAGACAAATTAGTTTTTCTGGGTTTTGGTTGGTGGGGTTTTGTTGGTGGGGCTTTTTTTTGTTGTTTTTTTTTTTTTTTTTCTTTTCATGTAGCCATGCAGACTGACTTCCTCCGTTCCCTTTCCCTGGTTTTCTCCCTGTGAAATCTCTTTTCTGTAACTGCCTGGTCTTCATGGCAACACATTTAAAAACTGCTCTCGCAGGTTCCCCCCTTTCAGAAGGTGCCTGTGGCTGCAGGGATGCCGTGTGAAGCAGGCGGGACAGGGCTGGTGTCTGCTCTGCTGGCTGTTAAAGAGTGGGCAGCGCCGTGCTGCGTGCTCATCTCCAAAGCTTCTCTCTTCTCCCTGGGCAATGGATTTTAGTGTTCTGCCCTTCCAAGTACAGTAACATCTGTACAGATACAAAATGTCTAGTTCATGGATTGGGGTCCTGAAGCCCTGATTCTCCTTTGGAAGCTCTATTGCCCCACGTTTTCTCTCTGCCCTCTCCTTTGTCAAACTGTCTCACAGCTGGCCTTCTTCCCCAGGCTTTGCCTCGTCCCCTGGTCAGAGTCGAGCTGTTCAGTTCCTGCAGGCCAAGCGGCTGTTGGGGGATCTGAGCTGCTCAGAGACAGCAGGGCCTGATCTCTGAGGGAAGCAGATTTTGTGGTCTAACTCTGACCTCGCTGAAGCTGCTTTTGTTACCCTTCCAGAAAACCAGCGGAGGGCTGAATCAGAGCTGGCGGTTTGCTGAAGGTACCAAAGAGTAGGGGGTTTAGAAGCCAATGCCTAATGCCACGGACAACCTCCGTGCTGTTTGTCTGGTAACGTGTGTTGTTGACCCTGGTACCGCCATCACCTGCCTCCCCACCCCAAGGAGCACAGAGCTGCCAGTCTGGACGGTGGTGAAGCTTTGTTGAACCCATGTGCTGGATGCAACCAGCTTTTTCAGAGCAAGGTGCAAAGGCTTGTCGTGGGAGGATGTTGGATAACCTCTGCTCATGTTTTCCCCTCTGCTTTTGAGGCCATGTGCTCATTACAAAGCTGTTTTATCACGAGTGGGAAGGTTTCTCTCAAGGTGCATCTGCCAAAGATGTTTGGGGCTGGTTTTGTTGCTGGCTCTTTGGTTCATGGTAGTTCTTGGGATGTGTGAAGGATGGGAAGAGGTTCAAAGGAAGAACGCGAGGAGCTCGTTTAACACTTCAGCTTGGACAATCTCTCTGTGGAAAATGAAAATCAGCCCCATTGCTCCCACTGCCAAAATGGGATGTGCTGGGGGTCAGCATGGAGACCTCGACCACGTAAAAGCCGTAGAGTCTGACAGTGCTTCCAAGGCAGGGAGCAGAGGCTCTTTTAAGGGGTGCACTAAGTGCCCTGTTTCAAAATCATACAGCCTGGCTCAGGCTCCAGCCCAGGATGGCCTCTTCACATCTGTTCTTCAACGGAACGCCCAGTCTTTTTGGCAAAAGGCTGTGGGATACAACTGCAGTCAAACGTTTGACTAATCCACTAGTCTCTTCTGGAGGCCACCAGCAATTGCCTTGGGATGTGGCTCGAGCTTGGTCCATCTCACTGTCAGCTGACAGCTGAAGTTTGTTAAATACCAGGAAGCTGTAAGACTGGGCTCCTATTCATTCTCTCAGCTATGGAGATGCAGGATGACAGTACCCAAGTGATAAAATACAGAGGGGCTGGAATATAAAGGGGGACGGCTGAGGCTGAGGCTTCCTGGGCAGCAAGACTGGATTTAGAGAGCACTCAGCCAATTAGCAGTGGGCTGGAGGGGCAAGAGATTAGTCCTGGAAATTCTCCTGCTCCTTTCCTGGCTCCCTTGAGATGCCGTTTATGTGACTCCTGGGCGAGAAGTGTGACCTTTCTACTTAAGCCTGAACAGGGCAAGATGATGGAACTGACCAAAATTGTTCAATAGCATCCTGAGTCTCATCCCAGCCCAGCACCAGCAGCCGTCCCTCGCAGCTGGACAGCCGGCCCGCCCACCCCGGCACCCCGAGAGCTGGGCCCGACACCAGCAGCCATCGCCTGTGCTGGAAACCTGTCCCGCCTGCCACAGAGCCCCAGGGGCCTGGCCCTCGCCAGCCCGGACAGACGCCGGCCCGCCCGCCTCCAGCCCGGCCTCCACGTCCGTCCAGCAGAGCCAGCAGCTGCTGTGGGACCAGCCCAGCACCCTCCAGCCCCCGCAATAATGGAACCCACAGCCCCGGCCCCGGGCCCATTGCCCCGGCCCTCCTGCAAGGGCCGGAGGCAGCCCCGCCAGGGCTCGGGTTTGGAGAGACGACACACTCCCGACCGGCAGCTCCAGGGGCAACCGTTTATTTCAGAAGAGCTGCACAGCAATAAACGCAGCTGAGGAGCACAAAGGAGTCCGGAGGCGAGCAGAGAGAGGCCCCCGTGGAGTGGAGTCCTTGGAGACTGATGCCTTGGGGGGACGATTCTCACTCAGGACAGGCCAGGAAAACAGATGGAACTCGGGCGTGGGAAGACTCCGGCAGCCCCTTTGCTAACAGCCACGGCTAGAGCCTGCTGACACTTGCCCGTCTGCTGCTGTACCAGCATCTAGTGCGGGGAGGAAGAAAGACAAGTGTGAGATGTTACGGGCAGGGAGAAGGCAGAGAAGTCCCGCAGGCTGAGCTCCGGCCACCTGGGATGGGATCTGCTTGCGATGGAGCCTCGAGGTGTCTGTGAGCTGGGAGAGGCCCCTTGTGCCCAAGCCCCTGAGCAGGTCCTGGCCTGGGCTCAGCCTGGGCCTGGATCAAGTGCAGCCAAGACTTTGGGTGTCCCGTGCAGGTGTCCCGCCTCGGGGCGAGGTGTCTTGGGGCAGGATGTGCCAGGGAAGGACACGCTCTCTGGTTCGGAAAGGGGAGAGCCAGCCATCAGAGGGAGCCCTCTGTCTGCAGCCAGGACTTTTACATCCCACATGGAAAGCCTCTTCTGGGTGCCCAGGCAGTCCCCCTTGGCTTGGTCCAGCCCAGAGCCAAAGCCAGCCTCCAGACCCTGCTGCTGTCTCAGGATGGGTGTCAGAGAAATCCCCTCTTTCCCCCAGGGAAGGGTTGGGCCTTGCAACCAGGGGAAGCACAGCCTTTTTTGGAGAGTTACCAGGGGAGCTGCCTCTGCTGCTCTTGATGTCGCCTGTTGTTCTCAGCGACATGCTTGAATATGTTCCTCTGTTGGTGATACGTCTCCAGCCTTCTGAGGACCTGAACCGCTCGTGGGGAAAGTTGGCTGCAACAACAGGGAACAAGAGCCCTCAGCCTCTGCCGTGGACCCCCTCGTCCAGCCCCTGCACCCCCCACTCCCGCGCGTACCCACCCTTTCACCCTGGGGTGAGTTTTGGGCCTCGGCCGGGGGGGTAAGCCAGGTCATGGCCACGTCAGGAGACATCAGAGGGTCTCCTGTGGAACCCCAGGACGCAGGGACGGGGGACCTGGCCGTCTCTGCGGGGTCACGGCTGCTCCGCTGCCCCAGGCTGTGTCCAGAGCTGGTGCACACTTACGCAGTCTGGCGCCGTCGCAGCTGAGCTGCTGCTGCCGTCTGCTGCTCTGGGAGAGGGTTTTCAGCCTGTCTCCACCTCTTGTTGACCTCCTTTCTCCTGGGCTGGGCTGGAGGGTGAGGAGTCCAAGTGCCGAGTGCCTGCCAAGGAGGAGACAGTCTCAGCAAACAGCTGGGAAACAGAGGTGCTGCTTCCCACAAGACTCTTGAAAGGGGCCTGCAGCAGGACCTGGAGCCAGGAGACTCAGCACCGCGTGCCTGCCATCATGGCTCATGGCTGCTTCTGCCCCTTGGATCCTGCTGCCCATCCCTCCCCCACGGGGATGAGCAGGCCAAGCCCGGCCCTGCAGCTGGGTGTTGGTCCTGCTCCCATCCCCGGCCACCTGCTGCCCTGGGTGCCCCGACAGAGAGAGTCGCTGTTGCTCTCCGCAGTGCCCGTCGCTGCCCGTACCTGGGGTGGCTGTCGGTCCTCCCCTGCAGACCGGGCTTCCCACGCCTCCCATTCTGCCTTTGCTTGGTCTCGCAGCTCCTTCCACCAGTACGGCGCTTTCTCCCGCTCCGCAGACACCTGCCAGACCTCCTGGGGGGGACAGAAATGCAGCAGCAGGCAGGATTATTCTCAGCTCCTGGAGGGGCTTCTGTTGGGTCTGACCTGCGTCGCTGCCCCGTGCCTCAGCCGCTCGGTCGGCTTTGCCCTTGACGTGCCCGGGGCCGTGGAGCCACGCCGGGGGCCGTGGAGTCCCGCCAGGCTCCTCAGCTCATGGCAAACACGGCTGAGTGACCCAAGGTCTCTGCTGCCAACGGCCTAGAAAGGACCTGTCCATTTCCCATAGCCCCTGGCCAGAGCAAAGTGTTTCAGGACAACCCAGGGGGCAATAACAGTGGGCCAGGGTGTGCAGCAGCGTCCTCCTCGTGAAGAAGATCTGAAGGAGGTGACAGACAGGTTCCAAGGAACTCAAGGGATCCTTTCAGGAGGGCGCTCTGCAGAGGGAGGCTTCTGCCGAGTCTCAAACAGCACGGCACTCACGGCAAGGCACGTACCTGCAGCGCTCTCCTGCAGCCTTCGGATGACGGGAGCGCAGCGGTGGGCCTGGCTGGAGAAGCTGGCCCCTGCCTGCCCGTCTCCTTTGTCTTGGGGGAGCTGCCTGGGCACGGGGGGAGCACCCTGCAAAGAGACACCGGGAGGAGTCGACATGAGCAGGGGGAGCTTGGTCTCCCATTTTCCCTGGGCATCCAAGCTCCCCAGGCTGGCAGAAGCAGTGGGAGAGGTGGGGCCATTTCCCAGGGCAGGGGGGAGCCTTTCCTGAGCCCCATTAGATGGGTGGGAAAGGAGTGCCCCTCAGCTCTGCTGCGAGGACAAGGGAGGCAGAGTGCACCAACATCCCCTGCCTTCCCCACTGAGGGGACTGCGATGGGGCAGACAAGCTCTGAAAAACCGTGGCACATGTGCCAGGGACCCTCCTGAGTCCCTGGAGCCGGAGTGTCCCAAGGGGCTGTCTCTCCTGCGTGAGTGCAGGGATCCCTTGCATCCCTTCCCACAAGTGTCTCACCTGGCAGAAGGCTTCTTGCCTGTGTCTTGCTGCCTGGTGCTTGGCCCCTGCGCTGGCAGCACAGGCAGGGGAAGCTTCACCCGTCTCTGCAGCAGCTTGCCAGGACACGCCTCTGCAGGTGGGAGGAAGCTCTTTGGAGCAGCCCCACGGGGAGGGCATTTCAACTGGGCTGTGGTCAGCCCTGGACAGCACGGACCCGTTCCCGTACTTCTTCTGGGCCTGTGCTTTTCTCCCTCCTTCTTGTGCCGGCTGGCGAAATCCTTGGCCACTGCTCCGCCTGTAACAATGAACCGAAACCTGGAAAGCAAATGATGACAGAGGCATGAAGAAGGGTGACCGTTACCCCTGCAGCTTCCCAGCACTAACCCTGACTGCCGTGCCAGGCATGGCATCCCTTTCCCGTGGTGGCCACGCACAGGTTCAGTTGGCAACCTCCCCCCAGCACCAGAAAGTGGAGCTTTAACCCTGCGCAGTTGTTTCTGTCTGATGCGGACGGCGTCAGGCTGGGCATGAGAAACACTCGCCGTGCCCCATCACTCCAGGAGAACACAGGCCTCGCCCCAGCTGAGCTCCAGCTAACCAGAAACCGGTCACTGCAGGGCTGATCCCTGACTTGGTGCTGAGTGTCGAGCCCCGACAGCTCCGGAGCGGGAGCTGGGAAGCCGCCGGCTCAGTCTGCCGAGGGCTGCCGAGGAAACGCACTCACCTGGGGAACGCGTGGGCAGGAGCAGCCTCCATCCCCTGAGCAGTGGTTGCTCCCCTGGAGAGCGCCGCGCCCGGCATCCACAGCCTCTGCAAAGCCACACAGAGCTGTCAGAAGGTTTCCAAGGCAGTTTCCTCTCGGCTGCCAGAGAAAGCAGAGCTGTCTCCGGCTCCAAAAGAGAGCCACCTCTGCACAGCTCTCCCCCAAATCCCCCCCCCCCCGCCCGCCCACCATGAACTTTAGCCCTTGCTGTGCTCTGGAGGAGCTGCACAGCCAACACCGACACTGCGCAAAAACCCTGCGGGGCTTTTTGTCGGGCAAGGACCCAGAAACTCGGGAGAAACTTTCTGTGCTCGCGGAGAGCTCAGTGGGGGTGAGCACGGGGACAGGCATTGGACTGGCCTGTCACGTCCAGGCTGGCCGGTGACAACTGGGTGGCTCGCCCTTCACCAGGCTTCCCGAAGACGCTGAAGCAGCCCTCAAAGCCTGAGCGACTTACAGTGTGAAGCAGTGCGATCTGGCTGGCCTCGCTCTCCAGCCCCGTGATGCAGTCGTAATAAAACCGCATGCACAGGACGTGGTCTCTGCAGGACAGCACGCCGATGTCCTTGAAGGCGAAGGCCAGGCGCTGCCTGTTCCTCAGCTGGAAAGAGTACAAGAAGATGGTCTCTTGCACACAGTCCTCCACCACGTGCTGCGGGAAGGAGGTGGCTTGCGCTAGCCACTTGTAGTTCAGCGTCTTGATCTCAATGTTGCCTGCGAGGAGGAGGAACATCGTCAGTGCCACAGCAGGCCAAATTTCCCTGTCAGGTTCCTGACAAAATGCCCGAGCAAAGGTGTTTGACCGCAACAGCTCGTGGGGAGTGCTTTGTTTTGGGGGAGCTCAAGCCGTCCCCTGACCCTTGGCGGCAATTCTCTGCTTCTCGCCTGCCTTTCCACAGAGCAGAGAGCACGCACCCCGCCCCCAGACATGGAGGGGGCAAGCGGAGGTTGGCCACTGCCTTCTCACCAGGGATAACCACTGTGGGGAATGCCAGCTCCTGCAGACATATCTCGTCGATGTCCAGCCGGAAGACTGGTCTTCGAACCACATACACCTCTTCTTCGCCGACGAATCGCTCTTGGACCACAGCGAAGGTCCCGAGTCCTGTGACCAGGACACCCTGCCCAGGAAAAAGACAAACAGGCTGATGAGTGCAGACTTCAGAGATGGGAAAAGTGAAAGCTTTGGGAGAAGCCCATGTTCTCCATTTCTTGTCTTCCCCTCCTCAAGGTGTTTGCTAACATCCTTTGGCCAGAGAAGATCCCCGGCATTTCCAGCACAGGGAATACCCCTCGGACTGGTTCCCAGGGATTATCCTTGGCACGGACCCAGCATAATCCCTTGTGTCTCTGCTTGGCCTCTTCACTCTGATCACAGGAAAGAGGGAAGCCCCATCGTGCGCCAAATGCTTTCTCAGACTAGATCTGGACTTGGTTTCTCTCCCGGTTGACCAAGAAGCAGCTGTGGGCACACGGGGTTGTCTTGCTGTGCTGCCATGATGCTCAGGCAGGGATTGCTCGCCGGGCCCGGGATCTGGAGAGAAAAGGGGAACCAAGACGCCAGCCCACCTTGTCCAGTTTCAGCTGTCCCAGGATGTATGCAGACACGGCATCCCAGATAGCCACGACCTCTGCAAAGCAAGGGAAGGAAAGAGATGTCAGGCTCCAGGCCAGCCATCTCACAGCCTCTTGGCAAGCTCCTTGCCCAGGGGGTGCCAGATGCAGGTGTCCAAAACCAGCCCAGACAAACGCTGCCGCGGCTGCGGAGCTGGGCTGTGCCCCACTTGGTGACTGCCAGCCTTACGCTGCTCCTGGGGCAGGGCTGAAGCACAAATGGGCATGTGAGAAGGGCTCAGCACCAGGGCTGTGGCCATCTAACGCAGCTGGGATGCAGGACCCCTTTTCATCCCAGAGCCAGAACCCCAAGAGGTGCCAGCTACCAGGGGAAGCTGGCCCTGGATGGCCCCCTTCACAAGGGGAACATGCCACCCAGGGGTCCTGGTTGCCGCACGGTCCCCTGAGCCCGGTGGGACCCTCAGGCAGGGCTCTCGCGGCAGCCCCCAGCCCTCTCCAGCCACTCCCACAACCCAGCAGCCACAGCTTTTGACCGTGGACAGCCCCGGTGTCCTTTGGGAAGGAGCTCCTGAAAACCTTACCCTCGGTGGAGAGCTGCAGGAGCGTGGGGAACAAGCTGCACAGCTCAGAGCTGACAGCCACGGTGCAGCAGCCCTCCATTGCACTTGTCGCTCGTCTGCAGCTCTGGTAAAAAGATGCTCTTCAGAGAGTGTCTCCTCTCCTCCCACAAGAACCCCCTGAGGACCCCAGTAACCCTCCCTAACCCCTCCAGGACCCCCACCCACCCACGACTCCATTACACCCCCCCTAGGACAATAATACCCCCCCCCCACCCCTCACCCCCGGACCCCAGTAACCCCCACAACTCGCACAGAACCCCAGTAACACCCCCCCCAATAATCCCCCCGGCTCCCCAGTCCCCCCTCACAGCACAGGCAGGGGTGTGGGCAGGTGCTGGGGGGGGACAATGTGCTGGAGCCCCCCCCGGGCGCCCCCTGGCCCCCACAGGGCCTACTTCCTGCGACACTCTGCCAGGGCTCTATGGTCTCCAGTGGAGCGGCCTAGGCAGGAGGCCTCCAGCTCTCGATGGTCTCCCCTGAGGGATGTTGCCATGCAGAGATTTGGTTCACCCAGCAAGTGGGAATTCCTCCTTTGAAAACAGTCGCTTTGTTCTGGAGGGCTGACTGACTTTTTCTCCCACAAAGTGGCAGCAGAACCAGCCCCAGCCCCAGCAGCCCCAGCTCTAGTGGTGGTGGCTGCGGCCTAGCAGTGGGTGGGCGCAGGGGGCTGGGGCCCATTTCCCTGGAGGGGGGGCGGGATCACTGCGGAAGGGGAAAGCTTCCGTCTAAAGAGCCAAACTTTTTCACGGGGCTGAATTTTTCTCAAAACCAAGGTTTGTTGTCACAGTTCAGGCTGTTCAGAGGTTCGGATGTGTGACTGTGCTTGTCCTTTTACCCTGAACTCAGTGGGGCTTTGCAGTCTGTGAGGGTCTGTTGTGTCTGCGGGTTGATCTGTCAGGTTACCCCAGGGAAAGTGAGTTTTAGCCCTTTATTTTTACTTCAAGTGTGAAAGAAGTGACGCATTTAATATTTCTGCCCCCTGTGGTGATTTGGGTTGGGGGGGTTCAATCTGATGAAACACCTCGGAGCGGTGCTTCAGAGGGTGCCGGTCACCAGAGCCGAGAGGTGCTGATCAGAAACCGGCATGAAGCCCGAGGGCGAGAGCTGGCCCAGGCGGGCTCTTGCCGTCTGGCTGGGGGACAGTGTTTCCCAGCTGGGAGGTGCTGGGAGAGATGGGGGGTGGGGGGGTGGTAAGCAGGGGGTTGTCCTGGGGCCCAGCCCCTCTGCGGAGCCCTGCTGCTCCTCTGGCTTTCTGGACAAAGGTCAGTTTCTGTGCAGAGCTTCTAATTTGCACCTTTCCCAAAGACAAATTAGTTTTTCTGGGTTTTGGTTGGTGGGGTTTTGTTGGTGGGGCTTTTTTTTGTTGTTTTTTTTTCTTTTCTTTTCATGTAGCCATGCAGACTGACTTCCTCCGTTCCCTTTCCCTGGTTTTCTCCCTGTGAAATCTCTTTTCTGTAACTGCCTGGTCTTCATGGCAACACATTTAAAAACTGCTCTCGCAGGTTCCCCCCTTTCAGAAGGTGCCTGTGGCTGCAGGGATGCCGTGTGAAGCAGGCGGGACAGGGCTGGTGTCTGCTCTGCTGGCTGTTAAAGAGTGGGCAGCGCCGTGCTGCGTGCTCATCTCCAAAGCTTCTCTCTTCTCCCTGGGCAATGGATTTTAGTGTTCTGCCCTTCCAAGTACAGTAACATCTGTACAGATACAAAATGTCTAGTTCATGGATTGGGGTCCTGAAGCCCTGATTCTCCTTTGGAAGCTCTATTGCCCCACGTTTTCTCTCTGCCCTCTCCTTTGTCAAACTGTCTCACAGCTGGCCTTCTTCCCCAGGCTTTGCCTCGTCCCCTGGTCAGAGTCGAGCTGTTCAGTTCCTGCAGGCCAAGCGGCTGTTGGGGGATCTGAGCTGCTCAGAGACAGCAGGGCCTGATCTCTGAGGGAAGCAGATTTTGTGGTCTAATTCTGACCTCGCTGAAGCTGCTTTTGTTACCCTTCCAGAAAACCAGCGGAGGGCTGAATCAGAGCTGGCGGTTTGCTGAAGGTACCAAAGAGTAGGGGGTTTAGAAGCCAATGCCTAATGCCACGGACAACCTCCGTGCTGTTTGTCTGGTAACGTGTGTTGTTGACCCTGGTACCGCCATCACCTGCCTCCCCACCCCAAGGAGCACAGAGCTGCCAGTCTGGACGGTGGTGAAGCTTTGTTGAACCCATGTGCTGGATGCAACCAGCTTTTTCAGAGCAAGGTGCAAAGGCTTGTCGTGGGAGGATGTTGGATAACCTCTGCTCATGTTTTCCCCTCTGCTTTTGAGGCCATGTGCTCATTACAAAGCTGTTTTACCACGAGTGGGAAGGTTTCTCTCAAGGTGCATCTGCCAAAGATGTTTGGGGCTGGTTTTGTTGCTGGCTCTTTGGTTCATGGTAGTTCTTGGGATGTGTGAAGGATGGGAAGAGGTTCAAAGGAAGAACGCGAGGAGCTCGTTTAACACTTCAGCTTGGACAATCTCTCTGTGGAAAATGAAAATCAGCCCCATTGCTCCCACTGCCAAAATGGGATGTGCTGGGGGTCAGCATGGAGACCTCGACCACGTAAAAGCCGTAGAGTCTGACAGTGCTTCCAAGGCAGGGAGCAGAGGCTCTTTTAAGGGGTGCACTAAGTGCCCTGTTTCAAAATCATACAGCCTGGCTCAGGCTCCAGCCCAGGATGGCCTCTTCACATCTGTTCTTCAACGGAACGCCCAGTCTTTTTGGCAAAAGGCTGTGGGATACAACTGCAGTCAAACGTTTGACTAATCCACTAGTCTCTTCTGGAGGCCACCAGCAATTGCCTTGGGATGTGGCTGGAGCTTGGTCCATCTCACTGTCAGCTGACAGCTGAAGTTTGTTAAATACCAGGAAGCTGTAAGACTGGGCTCCTATTCATTCTCTCAGCTATGGAGATGCAGGATGACAGTACCCAAGTGATAAAATACAGAGGGGCTGGAATATAAAGGGGGACGGCTGAGGCTGAGGCTTCCTGGGCAGCAAGACTGGATTTAGAGAGCGCTCAGCCAATTAGCAGTGGGCTGGAGGGGCAAGAGATTAGTCCTGGAAATTCTCCTGCTCCTTTCCTGGCTCCCTTGAGATGCCGTTTATGTGACTCCTGGGCGAGAAGTGTGACCTTTCTACTTAAGCCTGAACAGGGCAAGATGATGGAACTGACCAAAATTGTTCAATAGCATCCTGAGTCTCATCCCAGCCCAGCACCAGCAGCCGTCCCTCGCAGCTGGACAGCCGGCCCGCCCACCCCGGCACCCCGAGAGCTGGGCCCGACACCAGCAGCCATCGCCTGTGCTGGAAACCTGTCCCGCCTGCCACAGAGCCCCAGGGGCCTGGCCCTCGCCAGCCCGGACAGACGCCGGCCCGCCCGCCTCCAGCCCGGCCTCCACGTCCGTCCAGCAGAGCCAGCAGCTGCTGTGGGACCAGCCCAGCACCCTCCAGCCCCCGCAATAATGGAACCCACAGCCCCGGCCCCGGGCCCATTGCCCCGGCCCTCCTGCAAGGGCCGGAGGCAGCCCCGCCAGGGCTCGGGTTTGGAGAGACGACACACTCCCGACCGGCAGCTCCAGGGGCAACCGTTTATTTCAGAAGAGCTGCACAGCAATAAACGCAGCTGAGGAGCACAAAGGAGTCCGGAGGCGAGCAGAGAGAGGCCCCCGTGGAGTGGAGTCCTTGGAGACTGATGCCTTGGGGGGACGATTCTCACTCAGGACAGGCCAGGAAAACAGATGGAACTCGGGCGTGGGAAGACTCCGGCAGCCCCTTTGCTAACAGCCACGGCTAGAGCCTGCTGACACTTGCCCGTCTGCTGCTGTACCAGCATCTAGTGCGGGGAGGAAGAAAGACAAGTGTGAGATGTTACGGGCAGGGAGAAGGCAGAGAAGTCCCGCAGGCTGAGCTCCGGCCACCTGGGATGGGATCTGCTTGCGATGGAGCCTCGAGGTGTCTGTGAGCTGGGAGAGGCCCCTTGTGCCCAAGCCCCTGAGCAGGTCCTGGCCTGGGCTCAGCCTGGGCCTGGATCAAGTGCAGCCAAGACTTTGGGTGTCCCGTGCAGGTGTCCCGCCTCGGGGCGAGGTGTCTTGGGGCAGGATGTGCCAGGGAAGGACACGCTCTCTGGTTCGGAAAGGGGAGAGCCAGCCATCAGAGGGAGCCCTCTGTCTGCAGCCAGGACTTTTACATCCCACATGGAAAGCCTCTTCTGGGTGCCCAGGCAGTCCCCCTTGGCTTGGTCCAGCCCAGAGCCAAAGCCAGCCTCCAGACCCTGCTGCTGTCTCAGGATGGGTGTCAGAGAAATCCCCTCTTTCCCCCAGGGAAGGGTTGGGCCTTGCAACCAGGGGAAGCACAGCCTTTTTTGGAGAGTTACCAGGGGAGCTGCCTCTGCTGCTCTTGATGTCGCCTGTTGTTCTCAGCGACATGCTTGAATATGTTCCTCTGTTGGTGATACGTCTCCAGCCTTCTGAGGACCTGAACCGCTCGTGGGGAAAGTTGGCTGCAACAACAGGGAACAAGAGCCCTCAGCCTCTGCCGTGGACCCCCTCGTCCAGCCCCTGCACCCCCCACTCCCGCGCGTACCCACCCTTTCACCCTGGGGTGAGATTTGGGCCTCGGCCGGGGGGGGTAAGCCAGGTCATGGCCACGTCAGGAGACATCAGAGGGTCTCCTGTGGAACCCCAGGACGCAGGGACGGGGGACCTGGCCGTCTCTGCGGGGTCACGGCTGCTCCGCTGCCCCAGGCTGTGTCCAGAGCTGGTGCACACTTACGCAGTCTGGCGCCGTCGCAGCTGAGCTGCTGCTGCCGTCTGCTGCTCTGGGAGAGGGTTTTCAGCCTGTCTCCACCTCTTGTTGACCTCCTTTCTCCTGGGCTGGGCTGGAGGGTGAGGAGTCCAAGTGCCGAGTGCCTGCCAAGGAGGAGACAGTCTCAGCAAACAGCTGGGAAACAGAGGTGCTGCTTCCCACAAGACTCTTGAAAGGGGCCTGCAGCAGGACCTGGAGCCAGGAGACTCAGCACCGCGTGCCTGCCATCATGGCTCATGGCTGCTTCTGCCCCTTGGATCCTGCTGCCCATCCCTCCCCCACGGGGATGAGCAGGCCAAGCCCGGCCCTGCAGCTGGGTGTTGGTCCTGCTCCCATCCCCGGCCACCTGCTGCCCTGGGTGCCCCGACAGAGAGAGTCGCTGTTGCTCTCCGCAGTGCCCGTCGCTGCCCGTACCTGGGGTGGCTGTCGGTCCTCCCCTGCAGACCGGGCTTCCCACGCCTCCCATTCTGCCTTTGCTTGGTCTCGCAGCTCCTTCCACCAGTACGGCGCTTTCTCCCGCTCCGCAGACACCTGCCAGACCTCCTGGGGGGGACAGAAATGCAGCAGCAGGCAGGATTATTCTCAGCTCCTGGAGGGGCTTCTGTTGGGTCTGACCTGCGTCGCTGCCCCGTGCCTCAGCCGCTCGGTCGGCTTTGCCCTTGACGTGCCCGGGGCCGTGGAGCCACGCCGGGGGCCGTGGAGTCCCGCCAGGCTCCTCAGCTCATGGCAAACACGGCTGAGTGACCCAAGGTCTCTGCTGCCAACGGCCTAGAAAGGACCTGTCCATTTCCCATAGCCCCTGGCCAGAGCAAAGTGTTTCAGGACAACCCAGGGGGCAATAACAGTGGGCCAGGGTGTGCAGCAGCGTCCTCCTCGTGAAGAAGATCTGAAGGAGGTGACAGACAGGTTCCAAGGAACTCAAGGGATCCTTTCAGGAGGGCGCTCTGCAGAGGGAGGCTTCTGCCGAGTCTCAAACAGCACGGCACTCACGGCAAGGCACGTACCTGCAGCGCTCTCCTGCAGCCTTCGGATGACGGGAGCGCAGCGGTGGGCCTGGCTGGAGAAGCTGGCCCCTGCCTGCCCGTCTCCTTTGTCTTGGGGGAGCTGCCTGGGCACGGGGGGAGCACCCTGCAAAGAGACACCGGGAGGAGTCGACATGAGCAGGGGGAGCTTGGTCTCCCATTTTCCCTGGGCATCCAAGCTCCCCAGGCTGGCAGAAGCAGTGGGAGAGGTGGGGCCATTTCCCAGGGCAGGGGGGAGCCTTTCCTGAGCCCCATTAGATGGGTGGGAGAGGAGTGCCCCTCAGCTCTGCTGCGAGGACAAGGGAGGCAGAGTGCACCAACATCCCCTGCCTTCCCCACTGAGGGGACTGCGATGGGGCAGACAAGCTCTGAAAAACCGTGGCACATGTGCCAGGGACCCTCCTGAGTCCCTGGAGCCGGAGTGTCCCAAGGGGCTGTCTCTCCTGCGTGAGTGCAGGGATCCCTTGCATCCCTTCCCACAAGTGTCTCACCTGGCAGAAGGCTTCTTGCCTGTGTCTTGCTGCCTGGTGCTTGGCCCCTGCGCTGGCAGCACAGGCAGGGGAAGCTTCACCCGTCTCTGCAGCAGCTTGCCAGGACACGCCTCTGCAGGTGGGAGGAAGCTCTTTGGAGCAGCCCCACGGGGAGGGCATTTCAACTGGGCTGTGGTCAGCCCTGGACAGCACGGACCCGTTCCCGTACTTCTTCTGGGCCTGTGCTTTTCTCCCTCCTTCTTGTGCCGGCTGGCGAAATCCTTGGCCACTGCTCCGCCTGTAACAATGAACCGAAACCTGGAAAGCAAATGATGACAGAGGCATGAAGAAGGGTGACCGTTACCCCTGCAGCTTCCCAGCACTAACCCTGACTGCCGTGCCAGGCATGGCATCCCTTTCCCGTGGTGGCCACGCACAGGTTCAGTTGGCAACCTCCCCCCAGCACCAGAAAGTGGAGCTTTAACCCTGCGCAGTTGTTTCTGTCTGATGCGGACGGCGTCAGGCTGGGCATGAGAAACACTCGCCGTGCCCCATCACTCCAGGAGAACACAGGCCTCGCCCCAGCTGAGCTCCAGCTAACCAGAAACCGGTCACTGCAGGGCTGATCCCTGACTTGGTGCTGAGTGTCGAGCCCCGACAGCTCCGGAGCGGGAGCTGGGAAGCCGCCGGCTCAGTCTGCCGAGGGCTGCCGAGGAAACGCACTCACCTGGGGAACGCGTGGGCAGGAGCAGCCTCCATCCCCTGAGCAGTGGTTGCTCCCCTGGAGAGCGCCGCGCCCGGCATCCACAGCCTCTGCAAAGCCACACAGAGCTGTCAGAAGGTTTCCAAGGCAGTTTCCTCTCGGCTGCCAGAGAAAGCAGAGCTGTCTCCGGCTCCAAAAGAGAGCCACCTCTGCACAGCTCTCCCCCAAATCCCCCCCCCCCCGCCCGCCCACCATGAACTTTAGCCCTTGCTGTGCTCTGGAGGAGCTGCACAGCCAACACCGACACTGCGCAAAAACCCTGCGGGGCTTTTTGTCGGGCAAGGACCCAGAAACTCGGGAGAAACTTTCTGTGCTCGCGGAGAGCTCAGTGGGGGTGAGCACGGGGACAGGCATTGGACTGGCCTGTCACGTCCAGGCTGGCCGGTGACAACTGGGTGGCTCGCCCTTCACCAGGCTTCCCGAAGACGCTGAAGCAGCCCTCAAAGCCTGAGCGACTTACAGTGTGAAGCAGTGCGATCTGGCTGGCCTCGCTCTCCAGCCCCGTGACGCAGTCGTAATAAAACCGCATGCACAGGACGTGGTCTCTGCAGGACAGCACGCCGATGTCCTTGAAGGCGAAGGCCAGGCGCTGCCTGTTCCTCAGCTGGAAAGAGTACAAGAAGATGGTCTCTTGCACACAGTCCTCCACCACGTGCTGCGGGAAGGAGGTGGCTTGCGCTAGCCACTTGTAGTTCAGCGTCTTGATCTCAATGTTGCCTGCGAGGAGGAGGAACATCGTCAGTGCCACAGCAGGCCAAATTTCCCTGTCAGGTTCCTGACAAAATGCCCGAGCAAAGGTGTTTGACCGCAACAGCTCGTGGGGAGTGCTTTGTTTTGGGGGAGCTCAAGCCGTCCCCTGACCCTTGGCGGCAATTCTCTGCTTCTCGCCTGCCTTTCCACAGAGCAGAGAGCACGCACCCCGCCCCCAGACATGGAGGGGGCAAGCGGAGGTTGGCCACTGCCTTCTCACCAGGGATAACCACTGTGGGGAATGCCAGCTCCTGCAGACATATCTCGTCGATGTCCAGCCGGAAGACTGGTCTTCGAACCACATACACCTCTTCTTCGCCGACGAATCGCTCTTGGACCACAGCGAAGGTCCCGAGGCCTGTGACCAGGACACCCTGCCCAGGAAAAAGACAAACAGGCTGATGAGTGCAGACTTCAGAGATGGGAAAAGTGAAAGCTTTGGGAGAAGCCCATGTTCTCCATTTCTTGTCTTCCCCTCCTCAAGGTGTTTGCTAACATCCTTTGGCCAGAGAAGATCCCCGGCATTTCCAGCACAGGGAATACCCCTCGGACTGGTTCCCAGGGATTATCCTTGGCACGGACCCAGCATAATCCCTTGTGTCTCTGCTTGGCCTCTTCACTCTGATCACAGGAAAGAGGGAAGCCCCATCGTGCGCCAAATGCTTTCTCAGACTAGATCTGGACTTGGTTTCTCTCCCGGTTGACCAAGAAGCAGCTGTGGGCACACGGGGTTGTCTTGCTGTGCTGCCATGATGCTCAGGCAGGGATTGCTCGCCGGGCCCGGGATCTGGAGAGAAAAGGGGAACCAAGACGCCAGCCCACCTTGTCCAGTTTCAGCTGTCCCAGGATGTATGCAGACACGGCATCCCAGATAGCCACGACCTCTGCAAAGCAAGGGAAGGAAAGAGATGTCAGGCTCCAGGCCAGCCATCTCACAGCCTCTTGGCAAGCTCCTTGCCCAGGGGGTGCCAGATGCAGGTGTCCAAAACCAGCCCAGACAAACGCTGCCGCGGCTGCGGAGCTGGGCTGTGCCCCAGTTGGTGACTGCCAGCCTTACGCTGCTCCTGGGGCAGGGCTGAAGCACAAATGGGCATGTGAGAAGGGCTCAGCACCAGGGCTGTGGCCATCTAACGCAGCTGGGATGCAGGACCCCTTTTCATCCCAGAGCCAGAACCCCAAGAGGTGCCAGCTACCAGGGGAAGCTGGCCCTGGATGGCCCCCTTCACAAGGGGAACATGCCACCCAGGGGTCCTGGTTGCCGCACGGTCCCCTGAGCCCGGTGGGACCCTCAGGCAGGGCTCTCGCGGCAGCCCCCAGCCCTCTCCAGCCACTCCCACAACCCAGCAGCCACAGCTTTTGACCGTGGACAGCCCCGGTGTCCTTTGGGAAGGAGCTCCTGAAAACCTTACCCTCGGTGGAGAGCTGCAGGAGCGTGGGGAACAAGCTGCACAGCTCAGAGCTGACAGCCACGGTGCAGCAGCCCTCCATTGCACTTGTCGCTCGTCTGCAGCTCTGGTAAAAAGATGCTCTTCAGAGAGTGTCTCCTCTCCTCTCTGATGTGCCCCTGCTCCTCTGCCTCTCAGCGAGGGCCCACCAGCACAGCCCTGCTGTCTCCTGACCCTTCTGCTGGCTCTAGATTAGCTTCAAAGGGCAGCCCTTGAGCAGTGTCCAGCAACGCCCAGGCCTTGCTGGGAAGTGCTGTGGCCCTGAGGAGACCTCTCCTTTTATGTGGGGCATCCCTTGTGACATCAGTATGCATCACTGGAAGGTGCATTATGACATCACAGAGAGTTGGCTGGCACGGGGCTTCCCCTGCCCACCATCTGGTCTGGCTCAGGCGCTCCCTGCACAAGCCCCACACCCGCATCCCCCCCTCACTGGGGTTTTGCAGCCGGAGCCGCGGCTCCTCACGGGCCAAGCGCAGGGCGGAGCTCGGGGCTGCGGCGTCCTGAGGAGAGACTCTCCCGTTAGCGGTGGGCGTCCTCCTGCCTGCACATCTGGAGCGGTACCGGGACAATCAGCAGGCAGAGAGCGAGCAGGGAGTTACGGTGTGCCTGCTGGGACCTGGCTTCAGATCCCAACCCACAGCGACTGAGCCACACAGAGTGGAGCAGCTTCCCCGGGAGCAGGCTCCCCGCACCCCTCAGCCTGCCCGGCAGCTGCTGTCAGGACACTCTTCTCCTTCGGGCGCGGGCCCGTCCTCCAAAAGAGGCAAACAGACCTCAAGAGAAGTTGCTTTTCCCTTCACTGAACTAAGGAACAGGCATCTCCCTTTACTGGTTTATTTTTCTTTTGTGAGGAAGGTAATTACCGACCTGCAGCAGGTTTGTGCCTGAGACCCTGAACTGCAGGTGGCCTGTGCGGCCAGCCCGGAGCTGAGCAGTTCCTGATTTAGGACAGACAGGATTCAGGCTTTCGCCTTTTTCTTGCCCATTCCTCCTTTGTATCTTGATGATTACTCTTTTGGAGCCTCTGTGTTCGCTGTGACGTCTGGGCGCTTGCTGCAGCCTGAGAGTCTTCTGAGCAAAAGGAGACCCGTGTCCTGAGAGGCCACAGCCCAGCCACTGATCGCCTTCGTCTCTACCACACAACTTTGACAATAATGGTTTAGAAGGCGGCGACTCACAACACTTGTAACACAGAATTAAAAGATCTTTTTTTGAGGCCTCTTTGATTTAACAGGAACTTGTAGATTTGGCTTCAAAAATACAAATCGCTTTTAAGCCAAAACACTCTTTGTAACTGCTACTTGGGTTATTCTCATTTGCAAGAAATACTTGGTGATATTTGTTTAAATTCAAATTTTAAATCTAAAATAGATAAGAATCCAAACAAAAAACAAAATAAAATAGAGCTGTGTTCGTAACTTTTACCTAATGTTTTAAGCCTCTTGTACTCAAAATGGTTATATTCTGATTTTATTCCAGTGTTATCTCTCAGAAGTTACAGAACACTTTTTTCACTTCAGAGCAATTTAGGTAGCTTATGTCCTAAAAAGACTTCATGCCTGCTGACCAACAAAATTCATGGTGCACAACGAGGTGCAGAATCTCCCTGGCAATGCCAGGCGCCTCGGGCAGCGGTGCTCAGAAACAGGAGAGAGGGCCTGAGCTTGTCACAGATGAACAGGAAAGGCATCTAATTAGACCTCCCTGGAGATCCAGGCGTGATCTTCAAACAGAAGCATCTGCAACTGAACGTCTAAGAATCTCCCTTCTGTTAAAAAAAAATAGAGAGAAAAAAAGATGCAAATAAAGGAGACAGAGACTGTACTTGGCTTCAGTGAGGGCCAAGAGCAGAGCTGTCAGAGACCTGGTGAGGAACACAGGAGCCTGTGGTGGGATTCATCTGCCTCAACGTGGATGTTTCTAATGGAGGCACCCCACCTCCCAGCCAATCCTGGTCCCATTTTAGGCAACGGGGAGTTAGTCCGTATAACCAATGAGTTCAAGGAACTGTTTATCTTACCCTCAAGTCAATGCTTATGCGTTTGGTCAGAGAGACCATGCACTGGATTCACCGAGTTTATTTATTATATCTCCTTTAAAACAAAAGAGGCCCCCAGGACACTTGTGCAGGCAGAGAAGATTCTAGCTACACCACAGACACACTGCTGAGGTCGGATAAATTACAGCCCATCGCTGCACTACCCAGTCTGGCTCAGGTGGTGAATTGACACCTCCCTCACCCCCAGAAGAGCTCCTGTAACCCCCAGAGAAGGGGAATGGCAGATTCACCTGTTCAAGCTCTTCCCCTGCCTGTGAGCAATGGGACTAGTCACTGGAGCAGAGGAAGAGAGCCCGTCTCCCCCGCAGCCCCCAGCTCCTGAAGATCGTCCAAGGAGACCTGGGGGCCCAAATTTTACCTCTTCTGAATCACAAGTGTGGAGGGGTTTCTGCCAGGCCCAGCAGCTCCAACTGCACCTCCTAGCTGCGCTGGGTCCGTTGACAGAACTGGGAGGGACCCTTCAAAAACTGCCCCAGGGACCCAGAGATTCCCCAGCGGGTGGGGGCGGGGCTGTGCAAATGAGGGACCCCAACAGCCGCTGCCACCCCGCTGCCACCCCCCAGCCCTCACAGCGCTGGTCGCCTGCCAGCCTTCACAGCACCGACTGCTGCAACACACCAGCCCCTCGCGGGGTGACACCCTCCCGGCTCCCCTCGAGGACACGAGCCCTGGGGACAGCACGGGCTGGAATCCAGACACAGCGTCCTGTCTCCTGGAGGAGAGATGTGCACAGTCATCTCCTGCTGAGAGAGGAAAAAAAGGCCTTAGAAACCCCCCACCTGACACAACAACAGCATTAACTCACTGCCTTCTTACCAGGGATAACCACTGTGGGGAATGCCAGCTCCTGCAGACATATCTCATCGATGTCCAGCCGGAAGACTGGTCTTCGAACCACATACACCTCTTCTTCGCCGACGAATCGCTCTTGGACCACAGCGAAGTGTGACCAGGACACCCTGCCCAGGAAAAAGACAAACAGGCTGATGAGCGCAGACTTCAGAGATGGGAAAAGTGAAAGCTTTGGGAGAAGCCCATGTTCTCCATTTCTTGTCTTCCCCTCCTCAAGGTGTTTGCTAACATCCTTTGGCCAAAGAAGATCCCCGGCATTTCCAGCACAGGGAATACTCCTCGGACTGGTTCCCAGGGATTATCCTTGGCACGGACCCAGCATAATCCCCTGTGTCTCTGCTTGGCCTCTTCACTCTGATCACAGGAAAGAGGGAAGCCCCATTGTGCGCCAAATGCTTTCTCAGACTAGATCTGGACTTGGTTTCTCTCCCGGTTGACCAAGAAGCAGCTGTGGGCACACGGGGTTGTCTTGCTGTGCTGCCATGATGCTCAGGCAGGGATTGCTCGCCGGGCCCGGGATCTGGAGAGAAAAGGGGAACCAAGACGCCAGCCCACCTTGTCCAGTTTCAGCTGTCCCAGGATGTATGCAGACACGGCATCCCAGATAGCCACGACCTCTGCAAAGCAAGGGAAGGAAAGAGATGTCAGGCTCCAGGCCAGCCATCCCACAGCCTCTTGGCAAGCTCCTTGCCCAGGGGGTGCCAGATGCAGGTGTCCAAAACCAGCCCAGACAAACGCTGCCGCGGCTGCGGAGCTGGGCTGTGCCCCAGTTGGTGACTGCCAGCCTTACGCTGCTCCTGGGGCAGGGCTGAAGCACAAATGGGCATGTGAGAAGGGCTCAGCACCAGGGCTGTGGCCATCTAACGCAGCTGGGATGCAGGACCCCTTTTCATCCCAGAGCCAGAACCCCAAGAGGTGCCAGCTACCAGGGGAAGCTGGCCCTGGATGGCCCCCTTCACAAGGGGAACATGCCACCCAGGGGTCCTGGTTGCCGCACGGTCCCCTGAGCCCGGTGGGACCCTCAGGCAGGGCTCTCGCGGCAGCCCCCAGCCCTCTCCAGCCACTCCCACAACCCAGCAGCCACAGCTTTTGACCGTGGACAGCCCCGGTGTCCTTTGGGAAGGAGCTCCTGAAAACCTTACCCTCGGTGGAGAGCTGCAGGAGCGTGGGGAACAAGCTGCACAGCTCAGAGCTGACAGCCACGGTGCAGCAGCCCTCCATTGCACTTGTCGCTCGTCTGCAGCTCTGGTAAAAAGATGCTCTTCAGAGAGTGTCTCCTCTCCTCCCACAAGACCCCCCCTGAGGACCCCAGTAACCCTCCCTAACCCCTCCAGGACCCCCACCCACCCACGACTCCATTACACCCCCCCTAGGACAATAATACCCCCCCCCCACCCCTCACCCCCGGACCCCAGTAACCCCCACAACTCGCACAGAACCCCAGTAACACCCCCCCCAATAATCCCCCCGGGTCCCCAGTCCCCCCTCACAGCACAGGCAGGGGTGTGGGCAGGTGCTGGGGGGGGACAATGTGCTGGAGCCCCCCCGGGCGCCCCCTGGCCCCCACAGGGCCTACTTCCTGCGACACTCTGCCAGGGCTCTATGGTCTCCAGTGGAGCGGCCTAGGCAGGAGGCCTCCAGCTCTCGATGGTCTCCCCTGAGGGATGTTGCCATGCAGAGATTTGGTTCACCCAGCAAGTGGGAATTCCTCCTTTGAAAACAGTCGCTTTGTTCTGGAGGGCTGACTGACTTTTTCTCCCGCAAAGTGGCAGCAGAACCAGCCCCAGCCCCAGCAGCCCCAGCTCTAGTGGTGGTGGCTGCGGCCTAGCAGTGGGTGGGCGCAGGGGGCTGGGGCCCATTTCCCTGGAGGGGGGGCGGGATCACTGCGGAAGGGGAAAGCTTCCGTCTAAAGAGCCAAACTTTTTCACGGGGCTGAATTTTTCTCAAAACCAAGGTTTGTTGTCACAGTTCAGGCTGTTCAGAGGTTCGGATGTGTGACTGTGCTTGTCCTTTTACCCTGAACTCGGTGGGGCTTTGCAGTCTGTGAGGGTCTGTTGTGTCTGCGGGTTGATCTGTCAGGTTACCCCAGGGAAAGTGAGTTTTAGCCCTTTATTTTTACTTCAAGTGTGAAAGAAGTGACGCATTTAATATTTCTGCCCCCTGTGGTGATTTGGGTTGGGGGGGTTCAATCTGATGAAACACCTCGCAGCGGTGCTTCAGAGGGTGCCGGTCACCAGAGCCGAGAGGTGCTGATCAGAAACCGGCATGAAGCCCGAGGGCGAGAGCTGGCCCAGGCGGGCTCTTGCCTTCTGGCTGGGGGACAGTGTTTCCCAGCTGGGAGGTGCTGGGAGAGATGGGGGGTGGGGGGGTGGTAAGCAGGGGGTTGTCCTGGGGCCCAGCCCCTCTGCGGAGCCCTGCTGCTCCTCTGGCTTTCTGGACAAAGGTCAGTTTCTGTGCAGAGCTTCTAATTTGCACCTTTCCCAAAGACAAATTAGTTTTTCTGGGTTTTGGTTGGTGGGGTTTTGTTGGTGGGGCTTTTTTTTGTTGTTTTTTTTTCTTTTCTTTTCATGTAGCCATGCAGACTGACTTCCTCCGTTCCCTTTCCCTGGTTTTCTCCCTGTGAAATCTCTTTTCTGTAACTGCCTGGTCTTCATGGCAACACATTTAAAAACTGCTCTCGCAGGTTCCCCCCTTTCAGAAGGTGCCTGTGGCTGCAGGGATGCCGTGTGAAGCAGGCGGGACAGGGCTGGTGTCTGCTCTGCTGGCTGTTAAAGAGTGGGCAGCGCCGTGCTGCGTGCTCATCTCCAAAGCTTCTCTCTTCTCCCTGGGCAATGGATTTTAGTGTTCTGCCCTTCCAAGTACAGTAACATCTGTACAGATACAAAATGTCTAGTTCATGGATTGGGGTCCTGAAGCCCTGATTCTCCTTTGGAAGCTCTATTGCCCCACGTTTTCTCTCTGCCCTCTCCTTTGTCAAACTGTCTCACAGCTGGCCTTCTTCCCCAGGCTTTGCCTCGTCCCCTGGTCAGAGTGGAGCTGTTCAGTTCCTGCAGGCCAAGCGGCTGTTGGGGGATCTGAGCTGCTCAGAGACAGCAGGGCCTGATCTCTGAGGGAAGCAGATTTTGTGGTCTAACTCTGACCTCGCTGAAGCTGCTTTTGTTACCCTTCCAGAAAACCAGCGGAGGGCTGAATCAGAGCTGGCGGTTTGCTGAAGGTACCAAAGAGTAGGGGGTTTAGAAGCCAATGCCTAATGCCACGGACAACCTCCGTGCTGTTTGTCTGGTAACGTGTGTTGTTGACCCTGGTACCGCCATCACCTGCCTCCCCACCCCAAGGAGCACAGAGCTGCCAGTCTGGACGGTGGTGAAGCTTTGTTGAACCCATGTGCTGGATGCAACCAGCTTTTTCAGAGCAAGGTGCAAAGGCTTGTCGTGGGAGGATGTTGGATAACCTCTGCTCATGTTTTCCCCTCTGCTTTTGAGGCCATGTGCTCATTACAAAGCTGTTTTACCACGAGTGGGAAGGTTTCTCTCAAGGTGCATCTGCCAAAGATGTTTGGGGCTGGTTTTGTTGCTGGCTCTTTGGTTCATGGTAGTTCTTGGGATGTGTGAAGGATGGGAAGAGGTTCAAAGGAAGAACGCGAGGAGCTCGTTTAACACTTCAGCTTGGACAATCTCTCTGTGGAAAATGAAAATCAGCCCCATTGCTCCCACTGCCAAAATGGGATGTGCTGGGGGTCAGCATGGAGACCTCGACCACGTAAAAGCCGTAGAGTCTGACAGTGCTTCCAAGGCAGGGAGCAGAGGCTCTTTTAAGGGGTGCACTAAGTGCCCTGTTTCAAAATCATACAGCCTGGCTCAGGCTCCAGCCCAGGATGGCCTCTTCACATCTGTTCTTCAACGGAACGCCCAGTCTTTTTGGCAAAAGGCTGTGGGATACAACTGCAGTCAAACGTTTGACTAATCCACTAGTCTCTTCTGGAGGCCACCAGCAATTGCCTTGGGATGTGGCTCGAGCTTGGTCCATCTCACTGTCAGCTGACAGCTGAAGTTTGTTAAATACCAGGAAGCTGTAAGACTGGGCTCCTATTCATTCTCTCAGCTATGGAGATGCAGGATGACAGTACCCAAGTGATAAAATACAGAGGGGCTGGAATATAAAGGGGGACGGCTGAGGCTGAGGCTTCCTGGGCAGCAAGACTGGATTTAGAGAGCGCTCAGCCAATTAGCAGTGGGCTGGAGGGGCAAGAGATTAGTCCTGGAAATTCTCCTGCTCCTTTCCTGGCTCCCTTGAGATGCCGTTTATGTGATAATTATAGCTAAGCAGGTGACTCCTGGGCGAGAAGTGTGACCTTTCTACTTAAGCCTGAACAGGGCAAGATGATGGAACTGACCAAAATTGTTCAATAGCATCCTGAGTCTCATCCCAGCCCAGCACCAGCAGCCGTCCCTCGCAGCTGGACAGCCGGCCCGCCCACCCCGGCACCCCGAGAGCTGGGCCCGACACCAGCAGCCATCGCCTGTGCTGGAAACCTGTCCCGCCTGCCACAGAGCCCCAGGGGCCTGGCCCTCGCCAGCCCGGACAGACGCCGGCCCGCCCGCCTCCAGCCCGGCCTCCACGTCCGTCCAGCAGAGCCAGCAGCTGCTGTGGGACCAGCCCAGCACCCTCCAGCCCCCGCAATAATGGAACCCACAGCCCCGGCCCCGGGCCCATTGCCCCGGCCCTCCTGCAAGGGCCGGAGGCAGCCCCGCCAGGGCTCGGGTTTGGAGAGACGACACACTCCCGACCGGCAGCTCCAGGGGCAACCGTTTATTTCAGAAGAGCTGCACAGCAATAAACGCAGCTGAGGAGCACAAAGGAGTCCGGAGGCGAGCAGAGAGAGGCCCCCGTGGAGTGGAGTCCTTGGAGACTGATGCCTTGGGGGGACGATTCTCACTCAGGACAGGCCAGGAAAACAGATGGAACTCGGGCGTGGGAAGACTCCGGCAGCCCCTTTGCTAACAGCCACGGCTAGAGCCTGCTGACACTTGCCCGTCTGCTGCTGTACCAGCATCTAGTGCGGGGAGGAAGAAAGACAAGTGTGAGATGTTACGGGCAGGGAGAAGGCAGAGAAGTCCCGCAGGCTGAGCTCCGGCCACCTGGGATGGGATCTGCTTGCGATGGAGCCTCGAGGTGTCTGTGAGCTGGGAGAGGCCCCTTGTGCCCAAGCCCCTGAGCAGGTCCTGGCCTGGGCTCAGCCTGGGCCTGGATCAAGTGCAGCCAAGACTTTGGGTGTCCCGTGCAGGTGTCCCGCCTCGGGGCGAGGTGTCTTGGGGCAGGATGTGCCAGGGAAGGACACGCTCTCTGGTTCGGAAAGGGGAGAGCCAGCCATCAGAGGGAGCCCTCTGTCTGCAGCCAGGACTTTTACATCCCACATGGAAAGCCTCTTCTGGGTGCCCAGGCAGTCCCCCTTGGCTTGGTCCAGCCCAGAGCCAAAGCCAGCCTCCAGACCCTGCTGCTGTCTCAGGATGGGTGTCAGAGAAATCCCCTCTTTCCCCCAGGGAAGGGTTGGGCCTTGCAACCAGGGGAAGCACAGCCTTTTTTGGAGAGTTACCAGGGGAGCTGCCTCTGCTGCTCTTGATGTCGCCTGTTGTTCTCAGCGACATGCTTGAATATGTTCCTCTGTTGGTGATACGTCTCCAGCCTTCTGAGGACCTGAACCGCTCGTGGGGAAAGTTGGCTGCAACAACAGGGAACAAGAGCCCTCAGCCTCTGCCGTGGACCCCCTCGTCCAGCCCCTGCACCCCCCACTCCCGCGCGTACCCACCCTTTCACCCTGGGGTGAGTTTTGGGCCTCGGCCGGGGGGGTAAGCCAGGTCATGGCCACGTCAGGAGACATCAGAGGGTCTCCTGTGGAACCCCAGGACGCAGGGACGGGGGACCTGGCCGTCTCTGCGGGGTCACGGCTGCTCCGCTGCCCCAGGCTGTGTCCAGAGCTGGTGCACACTTACGCAGTCTGGCGCCGTCGCAGCTGAGCTGCTGCTGCCGTCTGCTGCTCTGGGAGAGGGTTTTCAGCCTGTCTCCACCTCTTGTTGACCTCCTTTCTCCTGGGCTGGGCTGGAGGGTGAGGAGTCCAAGTGCCGAGTGCCTGCCAAGGAGGAGACAGTCTCAGCAAACAGCTGGGAAACAGAGGTGCTGCTTCCCACAAGACTCTTGAAAGGGGCCTGCAGCAGGACCTGGAGCCAGGAGACTCAGCACCGCGTGCCTGCCATCATGGCTCATGGCTGCTTCTGCCCCTTGGATCCTGCTGCCCATCCCTCCCCCACGGGGATGAGCAGGCCAAGCCCGGCCCTGCAGCTGGGTGTTGGTCCTGCTCCCATCCCCGGCCACCTGCTGCCCTGGGTGCCCCGACAGAGAGAGTCGCTGTTGCTCTCCGCAGTGCCCGTCGCTGCCCGTACCTGGGGTGGCTGTCGGTCCTCCCCTGCAGACCGGGCTTCCCACGCCTCCCATTCTGCCTTTGCTTGGTCTCGCAGCTCCTTCCACCAGTACGGCGCTTTCTCCCGCTCCGCAGACACCTGCCAGACCTCCTGGGGGGGACAGAAATGCAGCAGCAGGCAGGATTATTCTCAGCTCCTGGAGGGGCTTCTGTTGGGTCTGACCTGCGTCGCTGCCCCGTGCCTCAGCCGCTCGGTCGGCTTTGCCCTTGACGTGCCCGGGGCCGTGGAGCCACGCCGGGGGCCGTGGAGTCCCGCCAGGCTCCTCAGCTCATGGCAAACACGGCTGAGTGACCCAAGGTCTCTGCTGCCAACGGCCTAGAAAGGACCTGTCCATTTCCCATAGCCCCTGGCCAGAGCAAAGTGTTTCAGGACAACCCAGGGGGCAATAACAGTGGGCCAGGGTGTGCAGCAGCGTCCTCCTCGTGAAGAAGATCTGAAGGAGGTGACAGACAGGTTCCAAGGAACTCAAGGGATCCTTTCAGGAGGGCGCTCTGCAGAGGGAGGCTTCTGCCGAGTCTCAAACAGCACGGCACTCACGGCAAGGCACGTACCTGCAGCGCTCTCCTGCAGCCTTCGGATGACGGGAGCGCAGCGGTGGGCCTGGCTGGAGAAGCTGGCCCCTGCCTGCCCGTCTCCTTTGTCTTGGGGGAGCTGCCTGGGCACGGGGGGAGCACCCTGCAAAGAGACACCGGGAGGAGTCGACATGAGCAGGGGGAGCTTGGTCTCCCATTTTCCCTGGGCATCCAAGCTCCCCAGGCTGGCAGAAGCAGTGGGAGAGGTGGGGCCATTTCCCAGGGCAGGGGGGAGCCTTTCCTGAGCCCCATTAGATGGGTGGGAGAGGAGTGCCCCTCAGCTCTGCTGCGAGGACAAGGGAGGCAGAGTGCACCAACATCCCCTGCCTTCCCCACTGAGGGGACTGCGATGGGGCAGACAAGCTCTGAAAAACCGTGGCACATGTGCCAGGGACCCTCCTGAGTCCCTGGAGCCGGAGTGTCCCAAGGGGATGTCTCTCCTGCGTGAGTGCAGGGATCCCTTGCATCCCTTCCCACAAGTGTCTCACCTGGCAGAAGGCTTCTTGCCTGTGTCTTGCTGCCTGGTGCTTGGCCCCTGCGCTGGCAGCACAGGCAGGGGAAGCTTCACCCGTCTCTGCAGCAGCTTGCCAGGACACGCCTCTGCAGGTGGGAGGAAGCTCTTTGGAGCAGCCCCACGGGGAGGGCATTTCAACTGGGCTGTGGTCAGCCCTGGACAGCACGGACCCGTTCCCGTACTTCTTCTGGGCCTGTGCTTTTCTCCCTCCTTCTTGTGCCGGCTGGCGAAATCCTTGGCCACTGCTCCGCCTGTAACAATGAACCGAAACCTGGAAAGCAAATGATGACAGAGGCATGAAGAAGGGTGACCGTTACCCCTGCAGCTTCCCAGCACTAACCCTGACTGCCGTGCCAGGCATGGCATCCCTTTCCCGTGGTGGCCACGCACAGGTTCAGTTGGCAACCTCCCCCCAGCACCAGAAAGTGGAGCTTTAACCCTGCGCAGTTGTTTCTGTCTGATGCGGACGGCGTCAGGCTGGGCATGAGAAACACTCGCCGTGCCCCATCACTCCAGGAGAACACAGGCCTCGCCCCAGCTGAGCTCCAGCTAACCAGAAACCGGTCACTGCAGGGCTGATCCCTGACTTGGTGCTGAGTGTCGAGCCCCGACAGCTCCGGAGCGGGAGCTGGGAAGCCGCCGGCTCAGTCTGCCGAGGGCTGCCGAGGAAACGCACTCACCTGGGGAACGCGTGGGCAGGAGCAGCCTCCATCCCCTGAGCAGTGGTTGCTCCCCTGGAGAGCGCCGCGCCCGGCATCCACAGCCTCTGCAAAGCCACACAGAGCTGTCAGAAGGTTTCCAAGGCAGTTTCCTCTCGGCTGCCAGAGAAAGCAGAGCTGTCTCCGGCTCCAAAAGAGAGCCACCTCTGCACAGCTCTCCCCCAAATCCCCCCCCCCCGCCCGCCCACCATGAACTTTAGCCCTTGCTGTGCTCTGGAGGAGCTGCACAGCCAACACCGACACTGCGCAAAAACCCTGCGGGGCTTTTTGTCGGGCAAGGACCCAGAAACTCGGGAGAAACTTTCTGTGCTCGCGGAGAGCTCAGTGGGGGTGAGCACGGGGACAGGCATTGGACTGGCCTGTCACGTCCAGGCTGGCCGGTGACAACTGGGTGGCTCGCCCTTCACCAGGCTTCCCGAAGACGCTGAAGCAGCCCTCAAAGCCTGAGCGACTTACAGTGTGAAGCAGTGCGATCTGGCTGGCCTCGCTCTCCAGCCCCGTGACGCAGTCGTAATAAAACCGCATGCACAGGACGTGGTCTCTGCAGGACAGCACGCCGATGTCCTTGAAGGCGAAGGCCAGGCGCTGCCTGTTCCTCAGCTGGAAAGAGTACAAGAAGATGGTCTCTTGCACACAGTCCTCCACCACGTGCTGCGGGAAGGAGGTGGCTTGCGCTAGCCACTTGTAGTTCAGCGTCTTGATCTCAATGTTGCCTGCGAGGAGGAGGAACATCGTCAGTGCCACAGCAGGCCAAATTTCCCTGTCAGGTTCCTGACAAAATGCCCGAGCAAAGGTGTTTGACCGCAACAGCTCGTGGGGAGTGCTTTGTTTTGGGGGAGCTCAAGCCGTCCCCTGACCCTTGGCGGCAATTCTCTGCTTCTCGCCTGCCTTTCCACAGAGCAGAGAGCACGCACCCCGCCCCCAGACATGGAGGGGGCAAGCGGAGGTTGGCCACTGCCTTCTCACCAGGGATAACCACTGTGGGGAATGCCAGCTCCTGCAGACATATCTCGTCGATGTCCAGCCGGAAGACTGGTCTTCGAACCACATACACCTCTTCTTCGCCGACGAATCGCTCTTGGACCACAGCGAAGGTCCCGAGGCCTGTGACCAGGACACCCTGCCCAGGAAAAAGACAAACAGGCTGATGAGTGCAGACTTCAGAGATGGGAAAAGTGAAAGCTTTGGGAGAAGCCCATGTTCTCCATTTCTTGTCTTCCCCTCCTCAAGGTGTTTGCTAACATCCTTTGGCCAGAGAAGATCCCCGGCATTTCCAGCACAGGGAATACCCCTCGGACTGGGTCCCAGGGATTATCCTTGGCACGGACCCAGCATAATCCCTTGTGTCTCTGCTTGGCCTCTTCACTCTGATCACAGGAAAGAGGGAAGCCCCATTGTGCGCCAAATGCTTTCTCAGAGTAGATCTGGACTTGGTTTCTCTCCCGGTTGACCAAGAAGCAGCTGTGGGCACACGGGGTTGTCTTGCTGTGCTGCCATGATGCTCAGGCAGGGATTGCTCGCCGGGCCCGGGATCTGGAGAGAAAAGGGGAACCAAGACGCCAGCCCACCTTGTCCAGTTTCAGCTGTCCCAGGATGTATGCAGACACGGCATCCCAGATAGCCACGACCTCTGCAAAGCAAGGGAAGGAAAGAGATGTCAGGCTCCAGGCCAGCCATCTCACAGCCTCTTGGCAAGCTCCTTGCCCAGGGGGTGCCAGATGCAGGTGTCCAAAACCAGCCCAGACAAACGCTGCCGCGGCTGCGGAGCTGGGCTGTGCCCCACTTGGTGACTGCCAGCCTTACGCTGCTCCTGGGGCAGGGCTGAAGCACAAATGGGCATGTGAGAAGGGCTCAGCACCAGGGCTGTGGCCATCTAACGCAGCTGGGATGCAGGACCCCTTTTCATCCCAGAGCCAGAACCCCAAGAGGTGCCAGCTACCAGGGGAAGCTGGCCCTGGACGGCCCCCTTCACAAGGGGAACATGCCACCCAGGGGTCCTGGTTGCCGCACGGTCCCCTGAGCCCGGTGGGACCCTCAGGCAGGGCTCTCGCGGCAGCCCCCAGCCCTCTCCAGCCACTCCCACAACCCAGCAGCCACAGCTTTTGACCGTGGACAGCCCCGGTGTCCTTTGGGAAGGAGCTCCTGAAAACCTTACCCTCGGTGGAGAGCTGCAGGAGCGTGGGGAACAAGCTGCACAGCTCAGAGCTGACAGCCACGGTGCAGCAGCCCTCCATTGCACTTGTCGCTCGTCTGCAGCTCTGGTAAAAAGATGCTCTTCAGAGAGTGTCTCCTCTCCTCCCACAAGACCCCCCCTGAGGACCCCAGTAACCCTCCCTAACCCCTCCAGGACCCCCACCCACCCACGACTCCATTACACCCCCCCTAGGACAATAATACCCCCCCCCCACCCCTCACCCCCGGACCCCAGTAACCCCCACAACTCGCACAGAACCCCAGTAACACCCCCCCCAATAATCCCCCCGGCTCCCCAGTCCCCCCTCACAGCACAGGCAGGGGTGTGGGCAGGTGCTGGGGGGGGACAATGTGCTGGAGCCCCCCCGGGCGCCCCCTGGCCCCCACAGGGCCTACTTCCTGCGACACTCTGCCAGGGCTCTATGGTCTCCAGTGGAGCGGCCTAGGCAGGAGGCCTCCAGCTCTCGATGGTCTCCCCTGAGGGATGTTGCCATGCAGAGATTTGGTTCACCCAGCAAGTGGGAATTCCTCCTTTGAAAACAGTCGCTTTGTTCTGGAGGGCTGACTGACTTTTTCTCCCGCAAAGTGGCAGCAGAACCAGCCCCGGCCCCAGCAGCCCCAGCTCTAGTGGTGGTGGCTGCGGCCTAGCAGTGGGTGGGCGCAGGGGGCTGGGGCCCATTTCCCTGGAGGGGGGGCGGGATCACTGCGGAAGGGGAAAGCTTCCGTCTAAAGAGCCAAACTTTTTCACGGGGCTGAATTTTTCTCAAAACCAAGGTTTGTTGTCACAGTTCAGGCTGTTCAGAGGTTCGGATGTGTGACTGTGCTTGTCCTTTTACCCTGAACTCGGTGGGGCTTTGCAGTCTGTGAGGGTCTGTTGTGTCTGCGGGTTGATCTGTCAGGTTACCCCAGGGAAAGTGAGTTTTAGCCCTTTATTTTTACTTCAAGTGTGAAAGAAGTGACGCATTTAATATTTCTGCCCCCTGTGGTGATTTGGGTTGGGGGGGTTCAATCTGATGAAACACCTCGCAGCGGTGCTTCAGAGGGTGCCGGTCACCAGAGCCGAGAGGTGCTGATCAGAAACCGGCATGAAGCCCGAGGGCGAGAGCTGGCCCAGGCGGGCTCTTGCCTTCTGGCTGGGGGACAGTGTTTCCCAGCTGGGAGGTGCTGGGAGAGATGGGGGGTGGGGGGGTGGTAAGCAGGGGGTTGTCCTGGGGCCCAGCCCCTCTGCGGAGCCCTGCTGCTCCTCTGGCTTTCTGGACAAAGGTCAGTTTCTGTGCAGAGCTTCTAATTTGCACCTTTCCCAAAGACAAATTAGTTTTTCTGGGTTTTGGTTGGTCTGGGTTTTGTTGGTGGGGCTTTTTTTTGTTGTTTTTTTTTTTTTTTTTTCTTTTCATGTAGCCATGCAGACTGACTTCCTCCGTTCCCTTTCCCTGGTTTTCTCCCTGTAAAATCTCTTTTCTGTAACTGCCTGGTCTTCATGGCAACACATTTAAAAACTGCTCTCGCAGGTTCCCCCCTTTCAGAAGGTGCCTGTGGCTGCAGGGATGCCGTGTGAAGCAGGCGGGACAGGGCTGGTGTCTGCTCTGCTGGCTGTTAAAAAGTGGGCAGCGCCGTGCTGCGTGCTCATCTCCAAAGCTTCTCTCTTCTCCCTGGGCAATGGATTTTAGTGTTCTGCCCTTCCAAGTACAGTAACATCTGTACAGATACAAAATGTCTAGTTCATGGATTGGGGTCCTGAAGCCCTGATTCTCCTTTGGAAGCTCTATTGCCCCACGTTTTCTCTCTGCCCTCTCCTTTGTCAAACTGTCTCACAGCTGGCCTTCTTCCCCAGGCTTTGCCTCGTCCCCTGGTCAGAGTGGAGCTGTTTAGTTCCTGCAGGCCAAGCGGCTGTTGGGGGATCTGAGCTGCTCAGAGACAGCAGGGCCTGATCTCTGAGGGAAGCAGATTTTGTGGTCTAACTCTGACCTCGCTGAAGCTGCTTTTGTTACCCTTCCAGAAAACCAGCGGAGGGCTGAATCAGAGCTGGCGGTTTGCTGAAGGTACCAAAGAGTAGGGGGTTTAGAAGCCAATGCCTAATGCCACAGACAACCTCCGTGCTGTTTGTCTGGTAACGTGTGTTGTTGACCCTGGTACCGCCATCACCTGCCTCCCCACCCCAAGGAGCACAGAGCTGCCAGTCTGGACGGTGGTGAAGCTTTGTTGAACCCATGTGCTGGATGCAACCAGCTTTTTCAGAGCAAGGTGCAAAGGCTTGTCGTGGGAGGATGTTGGATAACCTCTGCTCATGTTTTCCCCTCTGCTTTTGAGGCCATGTGCTCATTACAAAGCTGTTTTACCACGAGTGGGAAGGTTTCTCTCAAGGTGCATCTGCCAAAGATGTTTGGGGCTGGTTTTGTTGCTGGCTCTTTGGTTCATGGTAGTTCTTGGGATGTGTGAAGGATGGGAAGAGGTTCAAAGGAAGAACGCGAGGAGCTCGTTTAACACTTCAGCTTGGACAATCTCTCTGTGGAAAATGAAAATCAGCCCCATTGCTCCCACTGCCAAAATGGGATGTGCTGGGGGTCAGCATGGAGACCTCGACCACGTAAAAGCCGTAGAGTCTGACAGTGCTTCCAAGGCAGGGAGCAGAGGCTCTTTTAAGGGGTGCACTAAGTGCCCTGTTTCAAAATCATACAGCCTGGCTCAGGCTCCAGCCCAGGATGGCCTCTTCACATCTGTTCTTCAACGGAACGCCCAGTCTTTTTGGCAAAAGGCTGTGGGATACAACTGCAGTCAAACGTTTGACTAATCCACTAGTCTCTTCTGGAGGCCACCAGCAATTGCCTTGGGATGTGGCTGGAGCTTGGTCCATCTCACTGTCAGCTGACAGCTGAAGTTTGTTAAATACCAGGAAGCTGTACGACTGGGCTCCTATTCATTCTCTCAGCTATGGAGATGCAGGATGACATACCCAAGTGATAAAATACAGAGGGGCTGGAATATAAAGGGGGACGGCTGAGGCTGAGGCTTCCTGGGCAGCAAGACTGGATTTAGAGAGCGCTCAGCCAATTAGCAGTGGGCTGGAGGGGCAAGAGATTAGTCCTGGAAATTCTCCTGCTCCTTTCCTGGCTCCCTTGAGATGCCGTTTATGTGATAATTATAGCTAAGCAGGTGACTCCTGGGCGAGAAGTGTGACCTTTCTACTTAAGCCTGAACAGGGCAAGATGATGGAACTGACCAAAATTGTTCAATAGCATCCTGAGTCTCATCCCAGCCCAGCACCAGCAGCCGTCCCTCGCAGCTGGACAGCCGGCCCGCCCACCCCGGCACCCCGAGAGCTGGGCCCGACACCAGCAGCCATCGCCTGTGCTGGAAACCTGTCCCGCCTGCCACAGAGCCCCAGGGGCCTGGCCCTCGCCAGCCCGGACAGACGCCGGCCCGCCCGCCTCCAGCCCGGCCTCCACGTCCGTCCAGCAGAGCCAGCAGCTGCTGTGGGACCAGCCCAGCACCCTCCAGCCCCCACAATAATGGAACCCACAGCCCCGGCCCCGGGCCCATTGCCCCGGCCCTCCTGCAAGGGCCGGAGGCAGCCCCGCCAGGGCTCGGGTTTGGAGAGACGACACACTCCCGACCGGCAGCTCCAGGGGCAACCGTTTATTTCAGAAGAGCTGCACAGCAATAAACGCAGCTGAGGAGCACAAAGGAGTCCGGAGGCGAGCAGAGAGAGGCCCCCGTGGAGTGGAGTCCTTGGAGACTGATGCCTTGGGGGGACGATTCTCACTCAGGACAGGCCAGGAAAACAGATGGAACTCGGGCGTGGGAAGACTCCGGCAGCCCCTTTGCTAACAGCCACGGCTAGAGCCTGCTGACACTTGCCCGTCTGCTGCTGTACCAGCATCTAGTGCGGGGAGGAAGAAAGACAAGTGTGAGATGTTACGGGCAGGGAGAAGGCAGAGAAGTCCCGCAGGCTGAGCTCCGGCCACCTGGGATGGGATCTGCTTGCGATGGAGCCTCGAGGTGTCTGTGAGCTGGGAGAGGCCCCTTGTGCCCAAGCCCCTGAGCAGGTCCTGGCCTGGGCTCAGCCTGGGCCTGGATCAAGTGCAGCCAAGACTTTGGGTGTCCCGTGCAGGTGTCCCGCCTCGGGGCGAGGTGTCTTGGGGCAGGATGTGCCAGGGAAGGACACGCTCTCTGGTTCGGAAAGGGGAGAGCCAGCCATCAGAGGGAGCCCTCTGTCTGCAGCCAGGACTTTTACATCCCACATGGAAAGCCTCTTCTGGGTGCCCAGGCAGTCCCCCTTGGCTTGGTCCAGCCCAGAGCCAAAGCCAGCCTCCAGACCCTGCTGCTGTCTCAGGATGGGTGTCAGAGAAATCCCCTCTTTCCCCCAGGGAAGGGTTGGGCCTTGCAACCAGGGGAAGCACAGCCTTTTTTGGAGAGTTACCAGGGGAGCTGCCTCTGCTGCTCTTGATGTCGCCTGTTGTTCTCAGCGACATGCTTGAATATGTTCCTCTGTTGGTGATACGTCTCCAGCCTTCTGAGGACCTGAACCGCTCGTGGGGAAAGTTGGCTGCAACAACAGGGAACAAGAGCCCTCAGCCTCTGCCGTGGACCCCCTCGTCCAGCCCCTGCACCCCCCACTCCCGCGCGTACCCACCCTTTCACCCTGGGGTGAGTTTTGGGCCTCGGCTGGGGGGGTAAGCCAGGTCATGGCCACGTCAGGAGACATCAGAGGGTCTCCTGTGGAACCCCAGGACGCAGGGACGGGGGACCTGGCCGTCTCTGCGGGGTCACGGCTGCTCCGCTGCCCCAGGCTGTGTCCAGAGCTGGTGCACACTTACGCAGTCTGGCGCCGTCGCAGCTGAGCTGCTGCTGCCGTCTGCTGCTCTGGGAGAGGGTTTTCAGCCTGTCTCCACCTCTTGTTGACCTCCTTTCTCCTGGGCTGGGCTGGAGGGTGAGGAGTCCAAGTGCCGAGTGCCTGCCAAGGAGGAGACAGTCTCAGCAAACAGCTGGGAAACAGAGGTGCTGCTTCCCACAAGACTCTTGAAAGGGGCCTGCAGCAGGACCTGGAGCCAGGAGACTCAGCACCGCGTGCCTGCCATCATGGCTCATGGCTGCTTCTGCCCCTTGGATCCTGCTGCCCATCCCTCCCCCACGGGGATGAGCAGGCCAAGCCCGGCCCTGCAGCTGGGTGTTGGTCCTGCTCCCATCCCCGGCCACCTGCTGCCCTGGGTGCCCCGACAGAGAGAGTCGCTGTTGCTCTCCGCAGTGCCCGTCGCTGCCCGTACCTGGGGTGGCTGTCGGTCCTCCCCTGCAGACCGGGCTTCCCACGCCTCCCATTCTGCCTTTGCTTGGTCTCGCAGCTCCTTCCACCAGTACGGCGCTTTCTCCCGCTCCGCAGACACCTGCCAGACCTCCTGGGGGGGACAGAAATGCAGCAGCAGGCAGGATTATTCTCAGCTCCTGGAGGGGCTTCTGTTGGGTCTGACCTGCGTCGCTGCCCCGTGCCTCAGCCGCTCGGTCGGCTTTGCCCTTGACGTGCCCGGGGCCGTGGAGCCACGCCGGGGGCCGTGGAGTCCCGCCAGGCTCCTCAGCTCATGGCAAACACGGCTGAGTGACCCAAGGTCTCTGCTGCCAACGGCCTAGAAAGGACCTGTCCATTTCCCATAGCCCCTGGCCAGAGCAAAGTGTTTCAGGACAACCCAGGGGGCAATAACAGTGGGCCAGGGTGTGCAGCAGCGTCCTCCTCGTGAAGAAGATCTGAAGGAGGTGACAGACAGGTTCCAAGGAACTCAAGGGATCCTTTCAGGAGGGCGCTCTGCAGAGGGAGGCTTCTGCCGAGTCTCAAACAGCACGGCACTCACGGCAAGGCACGTACCTTCAGCGCTCTCCTGCAGCCTTCGGATGACGGGAGCGCAGCGGTGGGCCTGGCTGGAGAAGCTGGCCCCTGCCTGCCCGTCTCCTTTGTCTTGGGGGAGCTGCCTGGGCACGGGGGGAGCACCCTGCAAAGAGACACCGGGAGGAGTCGACATGAGCAGGGGGAGCTTGGTCTCCCATTTTCCCTGGGCATCCAAGCTCCCCAGGCTGGCAGAAGCAGTGGGAGAGGTGGGGCCATTTCCCAGGGCAGGGGGGAGCCTTTCCTGAGCCCCATTAGATGGGTGGGAAAGGAGTGCCCCTCAGCTCTGCTGCGAGGACAAGGGAGGCAGAGTGCACCAACATCCCCTGCCTTCCCCACTGAGGGGACTGCGATGGGGCAGACAAGCTCTGAAAAACCGTGGCACATGTGCCAGGGACCCTCCTGAGTCCCTGGAGCCGGAGTGTCCCAAGGGGCTGTCTCTCCTGCGTGAGTGCAGGGATCCCTTGCATCCCTTCCCACAAGTGTCTCACCTGGCAGAAGGCTTCTTGCCTGTGTCTTGCTGCCTGGTGCTTGGCCCCTGCGCTGGCAGCACAGGCAGGGGAAGCTTCACCCGTCTCTGCAGCAGCTTGCCAGGACACGCCTCTGCAGGTGGGAGGAAGCTCTTTGGAGCAGCCCCACGGGGAGGGCATTTCAACTGGGCTGTGGTCAGCCCTGGACAGCACGGACCCGTTCCCGTACTTCTTCTGGGCCTGTGCTTTTCTCCCTCCTTCTTGTGCCGGCTGGCGAAATCCTTGGCCACTGCTCCGCCTGTAACAATGAACCGAAACCTGGAAAGCAAATGATGACAGAGGCATGAAGAAGGGTGACCGTTACCCCTGCAGCTTCCCAGCACTAACCCTGACTGCCGTGCCAGGCATGGCATCCCTTTCCCGTGGTGGCCACGCACAGGTTCAGTTGGCAACCTCCCCCCAGCACCAGAAAGTGGAGCTTTAACCCTGCGCAGTTGTTTCTGTCTGATGCGGACGGCGTCAGGCTGGGCATGAGAAACACTCGCCGTGCCCCATCACTCCAGGAGAACACAGGCCTCGCCCCAGCTGAGCTCCAGCTAACCAGAAACCGGTCACTGCAGGGCTGATCCCTGACTTGGTGCTGAGTGTCGAGCCCCGACAGCTCCGGAGCGGGAGCTGGGAAGCCGCCGGCTCAGTCTGCCGAGGGCTGCCGAGGAAACGCACTCACCTGGGGAACGCGTGGGCAGGAGCAGCCTCCATCCCCTGAGCAGTGGTTGCTCCCCTGGAGAGCGCCGCGCCCGGCATCCACAGCCTCTGCAAAGCCACACAGAGCTGTCAGAAGGTTTCCAAGGCAGTTTCCTCTCGGCTGCCAGAGAAAACAGAGCTGTCTCCGGCTCCAAAAGAGAGCCACCTCTGCACAGCTCTCCCCCAAATCCCCCCCCCCCGCCCGCCCACCATGAACTTTAGCCCTTGCTGTGCTCTGGAGGAGCTGCACAGCCAACACCGACACTGCGCAAAAACCCTGCGGGGCTTTTTGTCGGGCAAGGACCCAGAAACTCGGGAGAAACTTTCTGTGCTCGCGGAGAGCTCAGTGGGGGTGAGCACGGGGACAGGCATTGGACTGGCCTGTCACGTCCAGGCTGGCCGGTGACAACTGGGTGGCTCGCCCTTCACCAGGCTTCCCGAAGACGCTGAAGCAGCCCTCAAAGCCTGAGCGACTTACAGTGTGAAGCAGTGCGATCTGGCTGGCCTCGCTCTCCAGCCCCGTGACGCAGTCGTAATAAAACCGCATGCACAGGACGTGGTCTCTGCAGGACAGCACGCCGATGTCCTTGAAGGCGAAGGCCAGGCGCTGCCTGTTCCTCAGCTGGAAAGAGTACAAGAAGATGGTCTCTTGCACACAGTCCTCCACCACGTGCTGCGGGAAGGAGGTGGCTTGCGCTAGCCACTTGTAGTTCAGCGTCTTGATCTCAATGTTGCCTGCGAGGAGGAGGAACATCGTCAGTGCCACAGCAGGCCAAATTTCCCTGTCAGGTTCCTGACAAAATGCCCGAGCAAAGGTGTTTGACCGCAACAGCTCGTGGGGAGTGCTTTGTTTTGGGGGAGCTCAAGCCGTCCCCTGACCCTTGGTGGCAATTCTCTGCTTCTCGCCTGCCTTTCCACAGAGCAGAGAGCACGCACCCCGCTCCCAGACATGGAGGGGGCAAGCGGAGGTTGGCCACTGCCTTCTCACCAGGGATAACCACTGTGGGGAATGCCAGCTCCTGCAGACATATCTCGTCGATGTCCAGCCGGAAGACTGGTCTTCGAACCACATACACCTCTTCTTCGCCGACGAATCGCTCTTGGACCACAGCGAAGGTCCCGAGGCCTGTGACCAGGACACCCTGCCCAGGAAAAAGACAAACAGGCTGATGAGTGCAGACTTCAGAGATGGGAAAAGTGAAAGCTTTGGGAGAAGCCCATGTTCTCCATTTCTTGTCTTCCCCTCCTCAAGGTGTTTGCTAACATCCTTTGGCCAGAGAAGATCCCCGGCATTTCCAGCACAGGGAATACCCCTCGGACTGGTTCCCAGGGATTATCCTTGGCACGGACCCAGCATAATCCCCTGTGTCTCTGCTTGGCCTCTTCACTCTGATCACAGGAAAGAGGGAAGCCCCATCGTGCGCCAAATGCTTTCTCAGACTAGATCTGGACTTGGTTTCTCTCCCGGTTGACCAAGAAGCAGCTGTGGGCACACGGGGTTGTCTTGCTGTGCTGCCATGATGCTCAGGCAGGGATTGCTCGCCGGGCCCGGGATCTGGAGAGAAAAGGGGAACCAAGACGCCAGCCCACCTTGTCCAGTTTCAGCTGTCCCAGGATGTATGCAGACACGGCATCCCAGATAGCCACGACCTCTGCAAAGCAAGGGAAGGAAAGAGATGTCAGGCTCCAGGCCAGCCATCTCACAGCCTCTTGGCAAGCTCCTTGCCCAGGGGGTGCCAGATGCAGGTGTCCAAAACCAGCCCAGACAAACGCTGCCGCGGCTGCGGAGCTGGGCTGTGCCCCACTTGGTGACTGCCAGCCTTACGCTGCTCCTGGGGCAGGGCTGAAGCACAAATGGGCATGTGAGAAGGGCTCAGCACCAGGGCTGTGGCCATCTAACGCAGCTGGGATGCAGGACCCCTTTTCATCCCAGAGCCAGAACCCCAAGAGGTGCCAGCTACCAGGGGAAGCTGGCCCTGGACGGCCCCCTTCACAAGGGGAACATGCCACCCAGGGGTCCTGGTTGCCGCACGGTCCCCTGAGCCCGGTGGGACCCTCAGGCAGGGCTCTCGCGGCAGCCCCCAGCCCTCTCCAGCCACTCCCACAACCCAGCAGCCACAGCTTTTGACCGTGGACAGCCCCGGTGTCCTTTGGGAAGGAGCTCCTGAAAACCTTACCCTCGGTGGAGAGCTGCAGGAGCGTGGGGAACAAGCTGCACAGCTCAGAGCTGACAGCCACGGTGCAGCAGCCCTCCATTGCACTTGTCGCTCGTCTGCAGCTCTGGTAAAAAGATGCTCTTCAGAGAGTGTCTCCTCTCCTCCCACAAGACCCCCCCTGAGGACCCCAGTAACCCTCCCTAACCCCTCCAGGACCCCCACCCACCCACGACTCCATTACACCCCCCCTAGGACAATAATACCCCCCCCCCACCCCTCACCCCCGGACCCCAGTAACCCCCACAACTCGCACAGAACCCCAGTAACACCCCCCCCAATAATCCCCCCGGCTCCCCAGTCCCCCCTCACAGCACAGGCAGGGGTGTGGGCAGGTGCTGGGGGGGGACAATGTGCTGGAGCCCCCCCGGGCGCCCCCTGGCCCCCACAGGGCCTACTTCCTGCGACACTCTGCCAGGGCTCTATGGTCTCCAGTGGAGCGGCCTAGGCAGGAGGCCTCCAGCTCTCGATGGTCTCCCCTGAGGGATGTTGCCATGCAGAGATTTGGTTCACCCAGCAAGTGGGAATTCCTCCTTTGAAAACAGTCGCTTTGTTCTGGAGGGCTGACTGACTTTTTCTCCCGCAAAGTGGCAGCAGAACCAGCCCCGGCCCCAGCAGCCCCAGCTCTAGTGGTGGTGGCTGCGGCCTAGCAGTGGGTGGGCGCAGGGGGCTGGGGCCCATTTCCCTGGAGGGGGGGCGGGATCACTGCGGAAGGGGAAAGCTTCCGTCTAAAGAGCCAAACTTTTTCACGGGGCTGAATTTTTCTCAAAACCAAGGTTTGTTGTCACAGTTCAGGCTGTTCAGAGGTTCGGATGTGTGACTGTGCTTGTCCTTTTACCCTGAACTCGGTGGGGCTTTGCAGTCTGTGAGGGTCTGTTGTGTCTGCGGGTTGATCTGTCAGGTTACCCCAGGGAAAGTGAGTTTTAGCCCTTTATTTTTACTTCAAGTGTGAAAGAAGTGACGCATTTAATATTTCTGCCCCCTGTGGTGATTTGGGTTGGGGGGGTTCAATCTGATGAAACACCTCGGAGCAGTGCTTCAGAGGGTGCCGGTCACCAGAGCCGAGAGGTGCTGATCAGAAACTGGCATGAAGCCCGAGGGCGAGAGCTGGCCCAGGCGGGCTCTTGCCTTCTGGCTGGGGGACAGTGTTTCCCAGCTGGGAGGTGCTGGGAGAGATGGGGGGTGGGGGGGTGGTAAGCAGGGGGTTGTCCTGGGGCCCAGCCCCTCTGCGGAGCCCTGCTGCTCCTCTGGCTTTCTGGACAAAGGTCAGTTTCTGTGCAGAGCTTCTAATTTGCACCTTTCCCAAAGACAAATTAGTTTTTCTGGGTTTTGGTTGGTGGGGTTTTGTTGGTGGGGCTTTTTTTTGTTGTTTTTTTTTCTTTTCTTTTCATGTAGCCATGCAGACTGACTTCCTCCGTTCCCTTTCCCTGGTTTTCTCCCTGTGAAATCTCTTTTCTGTAACTGCCTGGTCTTCATGGCAACACATTTAAAAACTGCTCTCGCAGGTTCCCCCCTTTCAGAAGGTGCCTGTGGCTGCAGGGATGCCGTGTGAAGCAGGCGGGACAGGGCTGGTGTCTGCTCTGCTGGCTGTTAAAGAGTGGGCAGCGCCGTGCTGCGTGCTCATCTCCAAAGCTTCTCTCTTCTCCCTGGGCAATGGATTTTAGTGTTCTGCCCTTCCAAGTACAGTAACATCTGTACAGATACAAAATGTCTAGTTCATGGATTGGGGTCCTGAAGCCCTGATTCTCCTTTGGAAGCTCTATTGCCCCACGTTTTCTCTCTGCCCTCTCCTTTGTCAAACTGTCTCACAGCTGGCCTTCTTCCCCAGGCTTTGCCTCGTCCCCTGGTCAGAGTCGAGCTGTTCAGTTCCTGCAGGCCAAGCGGCTGTTGGGGGATCTGAGCTGCTCAGAGACAGCAGGGCCTGATCTCTGAGGGAAGCAGATTTTGTGGTCTAACTCTGACCTCGCTGAAGCTGCTTTTGTTACCCTTCCAGAAAACCAGCGGAGGGCTGAATCAGAGCTGGCGGTTTGCTGAAGGTACCAAAGAGTAGGGGGTTTAGAAGCCAATGCCTAATGCCACGGACAACCTCCGTGCTGTTTGTCTGGTAACGTGTGTTGTTGACCCTGGTACCGCCATCACCTGCCTCCCCACCCCAAGGAGCACAGAGCTGCCAGTCTGGACGGTGGTGAAGCTTTGTTGAACCCATGTGCTGGATGCAACCAGCTTTTTCAGAGCAAGGTGCAAAGGCTTGTCGTGGGAGGATGTTGGATAACCTCTGCTCATGTTTTCCCCTCTGCTTTTGAGGCCATGTGCTCATTACAAAGCTGTTTTACCACGAGTGGGAAGGTTTCTCTCAAGGTGCATCTGCCAAAGATGTTTGGGGCTGGTTTTGTTGCTGGCTCTTTGGTTCATGGTAGTTCTTGGGATGTGTGAAGGATGGGAAGAGGTTCAAAGGAAGAACGCGAGGAGCTCGTTTAACACTTCAGCTTGGACAATCTCTCTGTGGAAAATGAAAATCAGCCCCATTGCTCCCACTGCCAAAATGGGATGTGCTGGGGGTCAGCATGGAGACCTCGACCACGTAAAAGCCGTAGAGTCTGACAGTGCTTCCAAGGCAGGGAGCAGAGGCTCTTTTAAGGGGTGCACTAAGTGCCCTGTTTCAAAATCATACAGCCTGGCTCAGGCTCCAGCCCAGGATGGCCTCTTCACATCTGTTCTTCAACGGAACGCCCAGTCTTTTTGGCAAAAGGCTGTGGGATACAACTGCAGTCAAACGTTTGACTAATCCACTAGTCTCTTCTGGAGGCCACCAGCAATTGCCTTGGGATGTGGCTCGAGCTTGGTCCATCTCACTGTCAGCTGACAGCTGAAGTTTGTTAAATACCAGGAAGCTGTAAGACTGGGCTCCTATTCATTCTCTCAGCTATGGAGATGCAGGATGACAGTACCCAAGTGATAAAATACAGAGGGGCTGGAATATAAAGGGGGACGGCTGAGGCTGAGGCTTCCTGGGCAGCAAGACTGGATTTAGAGAGCGCTCAGCCAATTAGCAGTGGGCTGGAGGGGCAAGAGATTAGTCCTGGAAATTCTCCTGCTCCTTTCCTGGCTCCCTTGAGATGCCGTTTATGTGATAATTATAGCTAAGCAGGTGACTCCTGGGCGAGAAGTGTGACCTTTCTACTTAAGCCTGAACAGGGCAAGATGATGGAACTGACCAAAATTGTTCAATAGCATCCTGAGTCTCATCCCAGCCCAGCACCAGCAGCCGTCCCTCGCAGCTGGACAGCCGGCCCGCCCACCCCGGCACCCCGAGAGCTGGGCCCGACACCAGCAGCCATCGCCTGTGCTGGAAACCTGTCCCGCCTGCCACAGAGCCCCAGGGGCCTGGCCCTCGCCAGCCCGGACAGACGCCGGCCCGCCCGCCTCCAGCCCGGCCTCCACGTCCGTCCAGCAGAGCCAGCAGCTGCTGTGGGACCAGCCCAGCACCCTCCAGCCCCCGCAATAATGGAACCCACAGCCCCGGCCCCGGGCCCATTGCCCCGGCCCTCCTGCAAGGGCCGGAGGCAGCCCCGCCAGGGCTCGGGTTTGGAGAGACGACACACTCCCGACCGGCAGCTCCAGGGGCAACCGTTTATTTCAGAAGAGCTGCACAGCAATAAACGCAGCTGAGGAGCACAAAGGAGTCCGGAGGCGAGCAGAGAGAGGCCCCCGTGGAGTGGAGTCCTTGGAGACTGATGCCTTGGGGGGACGATTCTCACTCAGGACAGGCCAGGAAAACAGATGGAACTCGGGCGTGGGAAGACTCCGGCAGCCCCTTTGCTAACAGCCACGGCTAGAGCCTGCTGACACTTGCCCGTCTGCTGCTGTACCAGCATCTAGTGCGGGGAGGAAGAAAGACAAGTGTGAGATGTTACGGGCAGGGAGAAGGCAGAGAAGTCCCGCAGGCTGAGCTCCGGCCACCTGGGATGGGATCTGCTTGCGATGGAGCCTCGAGGTGTCTGTGAGCTGGGAGAGGCCCCTTGTGCCCAAGCCCCTGAGCAGGTCCTGGCCTGGGCTCAGCCTGGGCCTGGATCAAGTGCAGCCAAGACTTTGGGTGTCCCGTGCAGGTGTCCCGCCTCGGGGCGAGGTGTCTTGGGGCAGGATGTGCCAGGGAAGGACACGCTCTCTGGTTCGGAAAGGGGAGAGCCAGCCATCAGAGGGAGCCCTCTGTCTGCAGCCAGGACTTTTACATCCCACATGGAAAGCCTCTTCTGGGTGCCCAGGCAGTCCCCCTTGGCTTGGTCCAGCCCAGAGCCAAAGCCAGCCTCCAGACCCTGCTGCTGTCTCAGGATGGGTGTCAGAGAAATCCCCTCTTTCCCCCAGGGAAGGGTTGGGCCTTGCAACCAGGGGAAGCACAGCCTTTTTTGGAGAGTTACCAGGGGAGCTGCCTCTGCTGCTCTTGATGTCGCCTGTTGTTCTCAGCGACATGCTTGAATATGTTCCTCTGTTGGTGATACGTCTCCAGCCTTCTGAGGACCTGAACCGCTCGTGGGGAAAGTTGGCTGCAACAACAGGGAACAAGAGCCCTCAGCCTCTGCCGTGGACCCCCTCGTCCAGCCCCTGCACCCCCCACTCCCGCGCGTACCCACCCTTTCACCCTGGGGTGAGTTTTGGGCCTCGGCCGGGGGGGTAAGCCAGGTCATGGCCACGTCAGGAGACATCAGAGGGTCTCCTGTGGAACCCCAGGACGCAGGGACGGGGGACCTGGCCGTCTCTGCGGGGTCACGGCTGCTCCGCTGCCCCAGGCTGTGTCCAGAGCTGGTGCACACTTACGCAGTCTGGCGCCGTCGCAGCTGAGCTGCTGCTGCCGTCTGCTGCTCTGGGAGAGGGTTTTCAGCCTGTCTCCACCTCTTGTTGACCTCCTTTCTCCTGGGCTGGGCTGGAGGGTGAGGAGTCCAAGTGCCGAGTGCCTGCCAAGGAGGAGACAGTCTCAGCAAACAGCTGGGAAACAGAGGTGCTGCTTCCCACAAGACTCTTGAAAGGGGCCTGCAGCAGGACCTGGAGCCAGGAGACTCAGCACCGCGTGCCTGCCATCATGGCTCATGGCTGCTTCTGCCCCTTGGATCCTGCTGCCCATCCCTCCCCCACGGGGATGAGCAGGCCAAGCCCGGCCCTGCAGCTGGGTGTTGGTCCTGCTCCCATCCCCGGCCACCTGCTGCCCTGGGTGCCCCGACAGAGAGAGTCGCTGTTGCTCTCCGCAGTGCCCGTCGCTGCCCGTACCTGGGGTGGCTGTCGGTCCTCCCCTGCAGACCGGGCTTCCCACGCCTCCCATTCTGCCTTTGCTTGGTCTCGCAGCTCCTTCCACCAGTACGGCGCTTTCTCCCGCTCCGCAGACACCTGCCAGACCTCCTGGGGGGGACAGAAATGCAGCAGCAGGCAGGATTATTCTCAGCTCCTGGAGGGGCTTCTGTTGGGTCTGACCTGCGTCGCTGCCCCGTGCCTCAGCCGCTCGGTCGGCTTTGCCCTTGACGTGCCCGGGGCCGTGGAGCCACGCCGGGGGCCGTGGAGTCCCGCCAGGCTCCTCAGCTCATGGCAAACACGGCTGAGTGACCCAAGGTCTCTGCTGCCAACGGCCTAGAAAGGACCTGTCCATTTCCCATAGCCCCTGGCCAGAGCAAAGTGTTTCAGGACAACCCAGGGGGCAATAACAGTGGGCCAGGGTGTGCAGCAGCGTCCTCCTCGTGAAGAAGATCTGAAGGAGGTGACAGACAGGTTCCAAGGAACTCAAGGGATCCTTTCAGGAGGGCGCTCTGCAGAGGGAGGCTTCTGCCGAGTCTCAAACAGCACGGCACTCACGGCAAGGCACGTACCTGCAGCGCTCTCCTGCAGCCTTCGGATGACGGGAGCGCAGCGGTGGGCCTGGCTGGAGAAGCTGGCCCCTGCCTGCCCGTCTCCTTTGTCTTGGGGGAGCTGCCTGGGCACGGGGGGAGCACCCTGCAAAGAGACACCGGGAGGAGTCGACATGAGCAGGGGGAGCTTGGTCTCCCATTTTCCCTGGGCATCCAAGCTCCCCAGGCTGGCAGAAGCAGTGGGAGAGGTGGGGCCATTTCCCAGGGCAGGGGGGAGCCTTTCCTGAGCCCCATTAGATGGGTGGGAGAGGAGTGCCCCTCAGCTCTGCTGCGAGGACAAGGGAGGCAGAGTGCACCAACATCCCCTGCCTTCCCCACTGAGGGGACTGCGATGGGGCAGACAAGCTCTGAAAAACCGTGGCACATGTGCCAGGGACCCTCCTGAGTCCCTGGAGCCGGAGTGTCCCAAGGGGCTGTCTCTCCTGCGTGAGTGCAGGGATCCCTTGCATCCCTTCCCACAAGTGTCTCACCTGGCAGAAGGCTTCTTGCCTGTGTCTTGCTGCCTGGTGCTTGGCCCCTGCGCTGGCAGCACAGGCAGGGGAAGCTTCACCCGTCTCTGCAGCAGCTTGCCAGGACACGCCTCTGCAGGTGGGAGGAAGCTCTTTGGAGCAGCCCCACGGGGAGGGCATTTCAACTGGGCTGTGGTCAGCCCTGGACAGCACGGACCCGTTCCCGTACTTCTTCTGGGCCTGTGCTTTTCTCCCTCCTTCTTGTGCCGGCTGGCGAAATCCTTGGCCACTGCTCCGCCTGTAACAATGAACCGAAACCTGGAAAGCAAATGATGACAGAGGCATGAAGAAGGGTGACCGTTACCCCTGCAGCTTCCCAGCACTAACCCTGATAGCCGTGCCAGGCATGGCATCCCTTTCCCGTGGTGGCCACGCACAGGTTCAGTTGGCAACCTCCCCCCAGCACCAGAAAGTGGAGCTTTAACCCTGCGCAGTTGTTTCTGTCTGATGCGGACGGCGTCAGGCTGGGCATGAGAAACACTCGCCGTGCCCCATCACTCCAGGAGAACACAGGCCTCGCCCCAGCTGAGCTCCAGCTAACCAGAAACCGGTCACTGCAGGGCTGATCCCTGACTTGGTGCTGAGTGTCGAGCCCCGACAGCTCCGGAGCGGGAGCTGGGAAGCCGCCGGCTCAGTCTGCCGAGGGCTGCCGAGGAAACGCACTCACCTGGGGAACGCGTGGGCAGGAGCAGCCTCCATCCCCTGAGCAGTGGTTGCTCCCCTGGAGAGCGCCGCGCCCGGCATCCACAGCCTCTGCAAAGCCACACAGAGCTGTCAGAAGGTTTCCAAGGCAGTTTCCTCTCGGCTGCCAGAGAAAGCAGAGCTGTCTCCGGCTCCAAAAGAGAGCCACCTCTGCACAGCTCTCCCCCAAATCCCTCCCCCCCGCCCGCCCACCATGAACTTTAGCCCTTGCTGTGCTCTGGAGGAGCTGCACAGCCAACACCGACACTGCGCAAAAACCCTGCGGGGCTTTTTGTCGGGCAAGGACCCAGAAACTCGGGAGAAACTTTCTGTGCTCGCGGAGAGCTCAGTGGGGGTGAGCACGGGGACAGGCATTGGACTGGCCTGTCACGTCCAGGCTGGCCCGTGACAACTGGGTGGCTCGCCCTTCACCAGGCTTCCCGAAGACGCTGAAGCAGCCCTCAAAGCCTGAGCGACTTACAGTGTGAAGCAGTGCGATCTGGCTGGCCTCGCTCTCCAGCCCCGTGACGCAGTCGTAATAAAACCGCATGCACAGGACGTGGTCTCTGCAGGACAGCACGCCGATGTCCTTGAAGGCGAAGGCCAGGCGCTGCCTGTTCCTCAGCTGGAAAGAGTACAAGAAGATGGTCTCTTGCACACAGTCCTCCACCACGTGCTGCGGGAAGGAGGTGGCTTGCGCTAGCCACTTGTAGTTCAGCGTCTTGATCTCAATGTTGCCTGCGAGGAGGAGGAACATCGTCAGTGCCACAGCAGGCCAAATTTCCCTGTCAGGTTCCTGACAAAATGCCCGAGCAAAGGTGTTTGACCGCAACAGCTCGTGGGGAGTGCTTTGTTTTGGGGGAGCTCAAGCCGTCCCCTGACCCTTGGCGGCAATTCTCTGCTTCTCGCCTGCCTTTCCACAGAGCAGAGAGCACGCACCCCGCCCCCAGACATGGAGGGGGCAAGCGGAGGTTGGCCACTGCCTTCTCACCAGGGATAACCACTGTGGGGAATGCCAGCTCCTGCAGACATATCTCGTCGATGTCCAGCCGGAAGACTGGTCTTCGAACCACATACACCTCTTCTTCGCCGACGAATCGCTCTTGGACCACAGCGAAGGTCCCGAGTCCTGTGACCAGGACACCCTGCCCAGGAAAAAGACAAACAGGCTGATGAGCGCAGACTTCAGAGATGGGAAAAGTGAAAGCTTTGGGAGAAGCCCATGTTCTCCATTTCTTGTCTTCCCCTCCTCAAGGTGTTTGCTAACATCCTTTGGCCAGAGAAGATCCCCGGCATTTCCAGCACAGGGAATACCCCTCGGACTGGTTCCCAGGGATTATCCTTGGCACGGACCCAGCATAATCCCCTGTGTCTCTGCTTGGCCTCTTCACTCTGATCACAGGAAAGAGGGAAGCCCCATCGTGCGCCAAATGCTTTCTCAGACTAGATCTGGACTTGGTTTCTCTCCCGGTTGACCAAGAAGCAGCTGTGGGCACACGGGGTTGTCTTGCTGTGCTGCCATGATGCTCAGGCAGGGATTGCTCGCCGGGCCCGGGATCTGGAGAGAAAAGGGGAACCAAGACGCCAGCCCACCTTGTCCAGTTTCAGCTGTCCCAGGATGTATGCAGACACGGCATCCCAGATAGCCACGACCTCTGCAAAGCAAGGGAAGGAAAGAGATGTCAGGCTCCAGGCCAGCCATCTCACAGCCTCTTGGCAAGCTCCTTGCCCAGGGGGTGCCAGATGCAGGTGTCCAAAACCAGCCCAGACAAACGCTGCCGCGGCTGCGGAGCTGGGCTGTGCCCCACTTGGTGACTGCCAGCCTTACGCTGCTCCTGGGGCAGGGCTGAAGCACAAATGGGCATGTGAGAAGGGCTCAGCACCAGGGCTGTGGCCATCTAACGCAGCTGGGATGCAGGACCCCTTTTCATCCCAGAGCCAGAACCCCAAGAGGTGCCAGCTACCAGGGGAAGCTGGCCCTGGACGGCCCCCTTCACAAGGGGAACATGCCACCCAGGGGTCCTGGTTGCCGCACGGTCCCCTGAGCCCGGTGGGACCCTCAGGCAGGGCTCTCGCGGCAGCCCCCAGCCCTCTCCAGCCACTCCCACAACCCAGCAGCCACAGCTTTTGACCGTGGACAGCCCCGGTGTCCTTTGGGAAGGAGCTCCTGAAAACCTTACCCTCGGTGGAGAGCTGCAGGAGCGTGGGGAACAAGCTGCACAGCTCAGAGCTGACAGCCACGGTGCAGCAGCCCTCCATTGCACTTGTCGCTCGTCTGCAGCTCTGGTAAAAAGATGCTCTTCAGAGAGTGTCTCCTCTCCTCCCACAAGACCCCCCCTGAGGACCCCAGTAACCCTCCCTAACCCCTCCAGGACCCCCACCCACCCACGACTCCATTACACCCCCCCTAGGACAATAATACCCCCCCCCCACCCCTCACCCCCGGACCCCAGTAACCCCCACAACTCGCACAGAACCCCAGTAACACCCCCCCCAATAATCCCCCCGGGTCCCCAGTCCCCCCTCACAGCACAGGCAGGGGTGTGGGCAGGTGCTGGGGGGGGACAATGTGCTGGAGCCCCCCCCGGGCGCCCCCTGGCCCCCACAGGGCCTACTTCCTGCGACACTCTGCCAGGGCTCTATGGTCTCCAGTGGAGCGGCCTAGGCAGGAGGCCTCCAGCTCTCGATGGTCTCCCCTGAGGGATGTTGCCATGCAGAGATTTGGTTCACCCAGCAAGTGGGAATTCCTCCTTTGAAAACAGTCGCTTTGTTCTGGAGGGCTGACTGACTTTTTCTCCCGCAAAGTGGCAGCAGAACCAGCCCCGGCCCCAGCAGCCCCAGCTCTAGTGGTGGTGGCTGCGGCCTAGCAGTGGGTGGGCGCAGGGGGCTGGGGCCCATTTCCCTGGAGGGGGGGCGGGATCACTGCGGAAGGGGAAAGCTTCCGTCTAAAGAGCCAAACTTTTTCACGGGGCTGAATTTTTCTCAAAACCAAGGTTTGTTGTCACAGTTCAGGCTGTTCAGAGGTTCGGATGTGTGACTGTGCTTGTCCTTTTACCCTGAACTCGGTGGGGCTTTGCAGTCTGTGAGGGTCTGTTGTGTCTGCGGGTTGATCTGTCAGGTTACCCCAGGGAAAGTGAGTTTTAGCCCTTTATTTTTACTTCAAGTGTGAAAGAAGTGACGCATTTAATATTTCTGCCCCCTGTGGTGATTTGGGTTGGGGGGGTTCAATCTGATGAAACACCTCGCAGCGGTGCTTCAGAGGGTGCCGGTCACCAGAGCCGAGAGGTGCTGATCAGAAACCGGCATGAAGCCCGAGGGCGAGAGCTGGCCCAGGCGGGCTCTTGCCTTCTGGCTGGGGGACAGTGTTTCCCAGCTGGGAGGTGCTGGGAGAGATGGGGGGTGGGGGGGTGGTAAGCAGGGGGTTGTCCTGGGGCCCAGCCCCTCTGCGGAGCCCTGCTGCTCCTCTGGCTTTCTGGACAAAGGTCAGTTTCTGTGCAGAGCTTCTAATTTGCACCTTTCCCAAAGACAAATTAGTTTTTCTGGGTTTTGGTTGGTCTGGGTTTTGTTGGTGGGGCTTTTTTTTGTTGTTTTTTTTTTTTTTTTTTTCTTTTCATGTAGCCATGCAGACTGACTTCCTCCGTTCCCTTTCCCTGGTTTTCTCCCTGTAAAATCTCTTTTCTGTAACTGCCTGGTCTTCATGGCAACACATTTAAAAACTGCTCTCGCAGGTTCCCCCCTTTCAGAAGGTGCCTGTGGCTGCAGGGATGCCGTGTGAAGCAGGCGGGACAGGGCTGGTGTCTGCTCTGCTGGCTGTTAAAGAGTGGGCAGCGCCGTGCTGCGTGCTCATCTCCAAAGCTTCTCTCTTCTCCCTGGGCAATGGATTTTAGTGTTCTGCCCTTCCAAGTACAGTAACATCTGTACAGATACAAAATGTCTAGTTCATGGATTGGGGTCCTGAAGCCCTGATTCTCCTTTGGAAGCTCTATTGCCCCACGTTTTCTCTCTGCCCTCTCCTTTGTCAAACTGTCTCACAGCTGGCCTTCTTCCCCAGGCTTTGCCTCGTCCCCTGGTCAGAGTCGAGCTGTTCAGTTCCTGCAGGCCAAGTGGCTGTTGGGGGATCTGAGCTGCTCAGAGACAGCAGGGCCTGATCTCTGAGGGAAGCAGATTTTGTGGTCTAACTCTGACCTCGCTGAAGCTGCTTTTGTTACCCTTCCAGAAAACCAGCGGAGGGCTGAATCAGAGCTGGCGGTTTGCTGAAGGTACCAAAGAGTAGGGGGTTTAGAAGCCAATGCCTAATGCCACGGACAACCTCCGTGCTGTTTGTCTGGTAACGTGTGTTGTTGACCCTGGTACCGCCATCACCTGCCTCCCCACCCCAAGGAGCACAGAGCTGCCAGTCTGGACGGTGGTGAAGCTTTGTTGAACCCATGTGCTGGATGCAACCAGCTTTTTCAGAGCAAGGTGCAAAGGCTTGTCGTGGGAGGATGTTGGATAACCTCTGCTCATGTTTTCCCCTCTGCTTTTGAGGCCATGTGCTCATTACAAAGCTGTTTTACCACGAGTGGGAAGGTTTCTCTCAAGGTGCATCTGCCAAAGATGTTTGGGGCTGGTTTTGTTGCTGGCTCTTTGGTTCATGGTAGTTCTTGGGATGTGTGAAGGATGGGAAGAGGTTCAAAGGAAGAACGCGAGGAGCTCGTTTAACACTTCAGCTTGGACAATCTCTCTGTGGAAAATGAAAATCAGCCCCATTGCTCCCACTGCCAAAATGGGATGTGCTGGGGGTCAGCATGGAGACCTCGACCACGTAAAAGCTGTAGAGTCTGACAGTGCTTCCAAGGCAGGGAGCAGAGGCTCTTTTAAGGGGTGCACTAAGTGCCCTGTTTCAAAATCATACAGCCTGGCTCAGGCTCCAGCCCAGGATGGCCTCTTCACATCTGTTCTTCAACGGAACGCCCAGTCTTTTTGGCAAAAGGCTGTGGGATACAACTGCAGTCAAACGTTTGACTAATCCACTAGTCTCTTCTGGAGGCCACCAGCAATTGCCTTGGGATGTGGCTCGAGCTTGGTCCATCTCACTGTCAGCTGACAGCTGAAGTTTGTTAAATACCAGGAAGCTGTAAGACTGGGCTCCTATTCATTCTCTCAGCTATGGAGATGCAGGATGACAGTACCCAAGTGATAAAATACAGAGGGGCTGGAATATAAAGGGGGACGGCTGAGGCTGAGGCTTCCTGGGCAGCAAGACTGGATTTAGAGAGCGCTCAGCCAATTAGCAGTGGGCTGGAGGGGCAAGAGATTAGTCCTGGAAATTCTCCTGCTCCTTTCCTGGCTCCCTTGAGATGCCGTTTATGTGATAATTATAGCTAAGCAGGTGACTCCTGGGCGAGAAGTGTGACCTTTCTACTTAAGCCTGAACAGGGCAAGATGATGGAACTGACCAAAATTGTTCAATAGCATCCTGAGTCTCATCCCAGCCCAGCACCAGCAGCCGTCCCTCGCAGCTGGACAGCCGGCCCGCCCACCCCGGCACCCCGAGAGCTGGGCCCGACACCAGCAGCCATCGCCTGTGCTGGAAACCTGTCCCGCCTGCCACAGAGCCCCAGGGGCCTGGCCCTCGCCAGCCCGGACAGACGCCGGCCCGCCCGCCTCCAGCCCGGCCTCCACGTCCGTCCAGCAGAGCCAGCAGCTGCTGTGGGACCAGCCCAGCACCCTCCAGCCCCCGCAATAATGGAACCCACAGCCCCAGCCCCGGGCCCATTGCCCCGGCCCTCCTGCAAGGGCCGGAGGCAGCCCCGCCAGGGCTCGGGTTTGGAGAGACGACACACTCCCGACCGGCAGCTCCAGGGGCAACCGTTTATTTCAGAAGAGCTGCACAGCAATAAACGCAGCTGAGGAGCACAAAGGAGTCCGGAGGCGAGCAGAGAGAGGCCCCCGTGGAGTGGAGTCCTTGGAGACTGATGCCTTGGGGGGACGATTCTCACTCAGGACAGGCCAGGAAAACAGATGGAACTCGGGCGTGGGAAGACTCCGGCAGCCCCTTTGCTAACAGCCACGGCTAGAGCCTGCTGACACTTGCCCGTCTGCTGCTGTACCAGCATCTAGTGCGGGGAGGAAGAAAGACAAGTGTGAGATGTTACGGGCAGGGAGAAGGCAGAGAAGTCCCGCAGGCTGAGCTCCGGCCACCTGGGATGGGATCTGCTTGCGATGGAGCCTCGAGGTGTCTGTGAGCTGGGAGAGGCCCCTTGTGCCCAAGCCCCTGAGCAGGTCCTGGCCTGGGCTCAGCCTGGGCCTGGATCAAGTGCAGCCAAGACTTTGGGTGTCCCGTGCAGGTGTCCCGCCTCGGGGCGAGGTGTCTTGGGGCAGGATGTGCCAGGGAAGGACACGCTCTCTGGTTCGGAAAGGGGAGAGCCAGCCATCAGAGGGAGCCCTCTGTCTGCAGCCAGGACTTTTACATCCCACATGGAAAGCCTCTTCTGGGTGCCCAGGCAGTCCCCCTTGGCTTGGTCCAGCCCAGAGCCAAAGCCAGCCTCCAGACCCTGCTGCTGTCTCAGGATGGGTGTCAGAGAAATCCCCTCTTTCCCCCAGGGAAGGGTTGGGCCTTGCAACCAGGGGAAGCACAGCCTTTTTTGGAGAGTTACCAGGGGAGCTGCCTCTGCTGCTCTTGATGTCGCCTGTTGTTCTCAGCGACATGCTTGAATATGTTCCTCTGTTGGTGATACGTCTCCAGCCTTCTGAGGACCTGAACCGCTCGTGGGGAAAGTTGGCTGCAACAACAGGGAACAAGAGCCCTCAGCCTCTGCCGTGGACCCCCTCGTCCAGCCCCTGCACCCCCCACTCCCGCGCGTACCCACCCTTTCACCCTGGGGTGAGTTTTGGGCCTCGGCTGGGGGGGTAAGCCAGGTCATGGCCACGTCAGGAGACATCAGAGGGTCTCCTGTGGAACCCCAGGACGCAGGGACGGGGGACCTGGCCGTCTCTGCGGGGTCACGGCTGCTCCGCTGCCCCAGGCTGTGTCCAGAGCTGGTGCACACTTACGCAGTCTGGCGCCGTCGCAGCTGAGCTGCTGCTGCCGTCTGCTGCTCTGGGAGAGGGTTTTCAGCCTGTCTCCACCTCTTGTTGACCTCCTTTCTCCTGGGCTGGGCTGGAGGGTGAGGAGTCCAAGTGCCGAGTGCCTGCCAAGGAGGAGACAGTCTCAGCAAACAGCTGGGAAACAGAGGTGCTGCTTCCCACAAGACTCTTGAAAGGGGCCTGCAGCAGGACCTGGAGCCAGGAGACTCAGCACCGCGTGCCTGCCATCATGGCTCATGGCTGCTTCTGCCCCTTGGATCCTGCTGCCCATCCCTCCCCCACGGGGATGAGCAGGCCAAGCCCGGCCCTGCAGCTGGGTGTTGGTCCTGCTCCCATCCCCGGCCACCTGCTGCCCTGGGTGCCCCGACAGAGAGAGTCGCTGTTGCTCTCCGCAGTGCCCGTCGCTGCCCGTACCTGGGGTGGCTGTCGGTCCTCCCCTGCAGACCGGGCTTCCCACGCCTCCCATTCTGCCTTTGCTTGGTCTCGCAGCTCCTTCCACCAGTACGGCGCTTTCTCCCGCTCCGCAGACACCTGCCAGACCTCCTGGGGGGGACAGAAATGCAGCAGCAGGCAGGATTATTCTCAGCTCCTGGAGGGGCTTCTGTTGGGTCTGACCTGCGTCGCTGCCCCGTGCCTCAGCCGCTCGGTCGGCTTTGCCCTTGACGTGCCCGGGGCCGTGGAGCCACGCCGGGGGCCGTGGAGTCCCGCCAGGCTCCTCAGCTCATGGCAAACACGGCTGAGTGACCCAAGGTCTCTGCTGCCAACGGCCTAGAAAGGACCTGTCCATTTCCCATAGCCCCTGGCCAGAGCAAAGTGTTTCAGGACAACCCAGGGGGCAATAACAGTGGGCCAGGGTGTGCAGCAGCGTCCTCCTCGTGAAGAAGATCTGAAGGAGGTGACAGACAGGTTCCAAGGAACTCAAGGGATCCTTTCAGGAGGGCGCTCTGCAGAGGGAGGCTTCTGCCGAGTCTCAAACAGCACGGCACTCACGGCAAGGCACGTACCTGCAGCGCTCTCCTGCAGCCTTCGGATGACGGGAGCGCAGCGGTGGGCCTGGCTGGAGAAGCTGGCCCCTGCCTGCCCGTCTCCTTTGTCTTGGGGGAGCTGCCTGGGCACGGGGGGAGCACCCTGCAAAGAGACACCGGGAGGAGTCGACATGAGCAGGGGGAGCTTGGTCTCCCATTTTCCCTGGGCATCCAAGCTCCCCAGGCTGGCAGAAGCAGTGGGAGAGGTGGGGCCATTTCCCAGGGCAGGGGGGAGCCTTTCCTGAGCCCCATTAGATGGGTGGGAGAGGAGTGCCCCTCAGCTCTGCTGCGAGGACAAGGGAGGCAGAGTGCACCAACATCCCCTGCCTTCCCCACTGAGGGGACTGCGATGGGGCAGACAAGCTCTGAAAAACCGTGGCACATGTGCCAGGGACCCTCCTGAGTCCCTGGAGCCGGAGTGTCCCAAGGGGCTGTCTCTCCTGCGTGAGTGCAGGGATCCCTTGCATCCCTTCCCACAAGTGTCTCACCTGGCAGAAGGCTTCTTGCCTGTGTCTTGCTGCCTGGTGCTTGGCCCCTGCGCTGGCAGCACAGGCAGGGGAAGCTTCACCCGTCTCTGCAGCAGCTTGCCAGGACACGCCTCTGCAGGTGGGAGGAAGCTCTTTGGAGCAGCCCCACGGGGAGGGCATTTCAACTGGGCTGTGGTCAGCCCTGGACAGCACGGACCCGTTCCCGTACTTCTTCTGGGCCTGTGCTTTTCTCCCTCCTTCTTGTGCCGGCTGGCGAAATCCTTGGCCACTGCTCCGCCTGTAACAATGAACCGAAACCTGGAAAGCAAATGATGACAGAGGCATGAAGAAGGGTGACCGTTACCCCTGCAGCTTCCCAGCACTAACCCTGACTGCCGTGCCAGGCATGGCATCCCTTTCCCGTGGTGGCCACGCACAGGTTCAGTTGGCAACCTCCCCCCAGCACCAGAAAGTGGAGCTTTAACCCTGCGCAGTTGTTTCTGTCTGATGCGGACGGCGTCAGGCTGGGCATGAGAAACACTCGCCGTGCCCCATCACTCCAGGAGAACACAGGCCTCGCCCCAGCTGAGCTCCAGCTAACCAGAAACCGGTCACTGCAGGGCTGATCCCTGACTTGGTGCTGAGTGTCGAGCCCCGACAGCTCCGGAGCGGGAGCTGGGAAGCCGCCGGCTCAGTCTGCCGAGGGCTGCCGAGGAAACGCACTCACCTGGGGAACGCGTGGGCAGGAGCAGCCTCCATCCCCTGAGCAGTGGTTGCTCCCCTGGAGAGCGCCGCGCCCGGCATCCACAGCCTCTGCAAAGCCACACAGAGCTGTCAGAAGGTTTCCAAGGCAGTTTCCTCTCGGCTGCCAGAGAAAGCAGAGCTGTCTCCGGCTCCAAAAGAGAGCCACCTCTGCACAGCTCTCCCCCAAATCCCCCCCCCCCGCCCGCCCACCATGAACTTTAGCCCTTGCTGTGCTCTGGAGGAGCTGCACAGCCAACACCGACACTGCGCAAAAACCCTGCGGGGCTTTTTGTCGGGCAAGGACCCAGAAACTCGGGAGAAACTTTCTGTGCTCGCGGAGAGCTCAGTGGGGGTGAGCACGGGGACAGGCATTGGACTGGCCTGTCACGTCCAGGCTGGCCGGTGACAACTGGGTGGCTCGCCCTTCACCAGGCTTCCCGAAGACGCTGAAGCAGCCCTCAAAGCCTGAGCGACTTACAGTGTGAAGCAGTGCGATCTGGCTGGCCTCGCTCTCCAGCCCCGTGACGCAGTCGTAATAAAACCGCATGCACAGGACGTGGTCTCTGCAGGACAGCACGCCGATGTCCTTGAAGGCGAAGGCCAGGCGCTGCCTGTTCCTCAGCTGGAAAGAGTACAAGAAGATGGTCTCTTGCACACAGTCCTCCACCACGTGCTGCGGGAAGGAGGTGGCTTGCGCTAGCCACTTGTAGTTCAGCGTCTTGATCTCAATGTTGCCTGCGAGGAGGAGGAACATCGTCAGTGCCACAGCAGGCCAAATTTCCCTGTCAGGTTCCTGACAAAATGCCCGAGCAAAGGTGTTTGACCGCAACAGCTCGTGGGGAGTGCTTTGTTTTGGGGGAGCTCAAGCCGTCCCCTGACCCTTGGCGGCAATTCTCTGCTTCTCGCCTGCCTTTCCACAGAGCAGAGAGCACGCACCCCGCTCCCAGACATGGAGGGGGCAAGCGGAGGTTGGCCACTGCCTTCTCACCAGGGATAACCACTGTGGGGAATGCCAGCTCCTGCAGACATATCTCGTCGATGTCCAGCCGGAAGACTGGTCTTCGAACCACATACACCTCTTCTTCGCCGACGAATCGCTCTTGGACCACAGCGAAGGTCCCGAGTCCTGTGACCAGGACACCCTGCCCAGGAAAAAGACAAACAGGCTGATGAGCGCAGACTTCAGAGATGGGAAAAGTGAAAGCTTTGGGAGAAGCCCATGTTCTCCATTTCTTGTCTTCCCCTCCTCAAGGTGTTTGCTAACATCCTTTGGCCAGAGAAGATCCCCGGCATTTCCAGCACAGGGAATACCCCTCGGACTGGTTCCCAGGGATTATCCTTGGCACGGACCCAGCATAATCCCCTGTGTCTCTGCTTGGCCTCTTCACTCTGATCACAGGAAAGAGGGAAGCCCCATCGTGCGCCAAATGCTTTCTCAGACTAGATCTGGACTTGGTTTCTCTCCCGGTTGACCAAGAAGCAGCTGTGGGCACACGGGGTTGTCTTGCTGTGCTGCCATGATGCTCAGGCAGGGATTGCTCGCCGGGCCCGGGATCTGGAGAGAAAAGGGGAACCAAGACGCCAGCCCACCTTGTCCAGTTTCAGCTGTCCCAGGATGTATGCAGACACGGCATCCCAGATAGCCACGACCTCTGCAAAGCAAGGGAAGGAAAGAGATGTCAGGCTCCAGGCCAGCCATCTCACAGCCTCTTGGCAAGCTCCTTGCCCAGGGGGTGCCAGATGCAGGTGTCCAAAACCAGCCCAGACAAACGCTGCCGCGGCTGCGGAGCTGGGCTGTGCCCCAGTTGGTGACTGCCAGCCTTACGCTGCTCCTGGGGCAGGGCTGAAGCACAAATGGGCATGTGAGAAGGGCTCAGCACCAGGGCTGTGGCCATCTAACGCAGCTGGGATGCAGGACCCCTTTTCATCCCAGAGCCAGAACCCCAAGAGGTGCCAGCTACCAGGGGAAGCTGGCCCTGGACGGCCCCCTTCACAAGGGGAACATGCCACCCAGGGGTCCTGGTTGCCGCACGGTCCCCTGAGCCCGGTGGGACCCTCAGGCAGGGCTCTCGCGGCAGCCCCCAGCCCTCTCCAGCCACTCCCACAACCCAGCAGCCACAGCTTTTGACCGTGGACAGCCCCGGTGTCCTTTGGGAAGGAGCTCCTGAAAACCTTACCCTCGGTGGAGAGCTGCAGGAGCGTGGGGAACAAGCTGCACAGCTCAGAGCTGACAGCCACGGTGCAGCAGCCCTCCATTGCACTTGTCGCTCGTCTGCAGCTCTGGTAAAAAGATGCTCTTCAGAGAGTGTCTCCTCTCCTCCCACAAGACCCCCCCTGAGGACCCCAGTAACCCTCCCTAACCCCTCCAGGACCCCCACCCACCCACGACTCCATTACACCCCCCCTAGGACAATAATACCCCCCCCCCACCCCTCACCCCCGGACCCCAGTAACCCCCACAACTCGCACAGAACCCCAGTAACACCCCCCCCAATAATCCCCCCGGGTCCCCAGTCCCCCCTCACAGCACAGGCAGGGGTGTGGGCAGGTGCTGGGGGGGGACAATGTGCTGGAGCCCCCCCGGGCGCCCCCTGGCCCCCACAGGGCCTACTTCCTGCGACACTCTGCCAGGGCTCTATGGTCTCCAGTGGAGCGGCCTAGGCAGGAGGCCTCCAGCTCTCGATGGTCTCCCCTGAGGGATGTTGCCATGCAGAGATTTGGTTCACCCAGCAAGTGGGAATTCCTCCTTTGAAAACAGTCGCTTTGTTCTGGAGGGCTGACTGACTTTTTCTCCCGCAAAGTGGCAGCAGAACCAGCCCCGGCCCCAGCAGCCCCAGCTCTAGTGGTGGTGGCTGCGGCCTAGCAGTGGGTGGGCGCAGGGGGCTGGGGCCCATTTCCCTGGAGGGGGGGCGGGATCACTGCGGAAGGGGAAAGCTTCCGTCTAAAGAGCCAAACTTTTTCACGGGGCTGAATTTTTCTCAAAACCAAGGTTTGTTGTCACAGTTCAGGCTGTTCAGAGGTTCGGATGTGTGACTGTGCTTGTCCTTTTACCCTGAACTCGGTGGGGCTTTGCAGTCTGTGAGGGTCTGTTGTGTCTGCGGGTTGATCTGTCAGGTTACCCCAGGGAAAGTGAGTTTTAGCCCTTTATTTTTACTTCAAGTGTGAAAGAAGTGACGCATTTAATATTTCTGCCCCCTGTGGTGATTTGGGTTGGGGGGGTTCAATCTGATGAAACACCTCGCAGCGGTGCTTCAGAGGGTGCCGGTCACCAGAGCCGAGAGGTGCTGATCAGAAACCGGCATGAAGCCCGAGGGCGAGAGCTGGCCCAGGCGGGCTCTTGCCTTCTGGCTGGGGGACAGTGTTTCCCAGCTGGGAGGTGCTGGGAGAGATGGGGGGTGGGGGGGTGGTAAGCAGGGGGTTGTCCTGGGGCCCAGCCCCTCTGCGGAGCCCTGCTGCTCCTCTGGCTTTCTGGACAAAGGTCAGTTTCTGTGCAGAGCTTCTAATTTGCACCTTTCCCAAAGACAAATTAGTTTTTCTGGGTTTTGGTTGGTCTGGGTTTTGTTGGTGGGGCTTTTTTTTGTTGTTTTTTTTTTTTTTTTTTCTTTTCATGTAGCCATGCAGACTGACTTCCTCCGTTCCCTTTCCCTGGTTTTCTCCCTGTAAAATCTCTTTTCTGTAACTGCCTGGTCTTCATGGCAACACATTTAAAAACTGCTCTCGCAGGTTCCCCCCTTTCAGAAGGTGCCTGTGGCTGCAGGGATGCCGTGTGAAGCAGGCGGGACAGGGCTGGTGTCTGCTCTGCTGGCTGTTAAAGAGTGGGCAGCGCCGTGCTGCGTGCTCATCTCCAAAGCTTCTCTCTTCTCCCTGGGCAATGGATTTTAGTGTTCTGCCCTTCCAAGTACAGTAACATCTGTACAGATACAAAATGTCTAGTTCATGGATTGGGGTCCTGAAGCCCTGATTCTCCTTTGGAAGCTCTATTGCCCCACGTTTTCTCTCTGCCCTCTCCTTTGTCAAACTGTCTCACAGCTGGCCTTCTTCCCCAGGCTTTGCCTCGTCCCCTGGTCAGAGTCGAGCTGTTCAGTTCCTGCAGGCCAAGCGGCTGTTGGGGGATCTGAGCTGCTCAGAGACAGCAGGGCCTGATCTCTGAGGGAAGCAGATTTTGTGGTCTAACTCTGACCTCGCTGAAGCTGCTTTTGTTACCCTTCCAGAAAACCAGCGGAGGGCTGAATCAGAGCTGGCGGTTTGCTGAAGGTACCAAAGAGTAGGGGGTTTAGAAGCCAATGCCTAATGCCACGGACAACCTCCGTGCTGTTTGTCTGGTAACGTGTGTTGTTGACCCTGGTACCGCCATCACCTGCCTCCCCACCCCAAGGAGCACAGAGCTGCCAGTCTGGACGGTGGTGAAGCTTTGTTGAACCCATGTGCTGGATGCAACCAGCTTTTTCAGAGCAAGGTGCAAAGGCTTGTCGTGGGAGGATGTTGGATAACCTCTGCTCATGTTTTCCCCTCTGCTTTTGAGGCCATGTGCTCATTACAAAGCTGTTTTACCACGAGTGGGAAGGTTTCTCTCAAGGTGCATCTGCCAAAGATGTTTGGGGCTGGTTTTGTTGCTGGCTCTTTGGTTCATGGTAGTTCTTGGGATGTGTGAAGGATGGGAAGAGGTTCAAAGGAAGAACGCGAGGAGCTCGTTTAACACTTCAGCTTGGACAATCTCTCTGTGGAAAATGAAAATCAGCCCCATTGCTCCCACTGCCAAAATGGGATGTGCTGGGGGTCAGCATGGAGACCTCGACCACGTAAAAGCCGTAGAGTCTGACAGTGCTTCCAAGGCAGGGAGCAGAGGCTCTTTTAAGGGGTGCACTAAGTGCCCTGTTTCAAAATCATACAGCCTGGCTCAGGCTCCAGCCCAGGATGGCCTCTTCACATCTGTTCTTCAACGGAACGCCCAGTCTTTTTGGCAAAAGGCTGTGGGATACAACTGCAGTCAAACGTTTGACTAATCCACTAGTCTCTTCTGGAGGCCACCAGCAATTGCCTTGGGATGTGGCTCGAGCTTGGTCCATCTCACTGTCAGCTGACAGCTGAAGTTTGTTAAATACCAGGAAGCTGTAAGACTGGGCTCCTATTCATTCTCTCAGCTATGGAGATGCAGGATGACATACCCAAGTGATAAAATACAGAGGGGCTGGAATATAAAGGGGGACGGCTGAGGCTGAGGCTTCCTGGGCAGCAAGACTGGATTTAGAGAGCGCTCAGCCAATTAGCAGTGGGCTGGAGGGGCAAGAGATTAGTCCTGGAAATTCTCCTGCTCCTTTCCTGGCTCCCTTGAGATGCCGTTTATGTGATAATTATAGCTAAGCAGGTGACTCCTGGGCGAGAAGTGTGACCTTTCTACTTAAGCCTGAACAGGGCAAGATGATGGAACTGACCAAAATTGTTCAATAGCATCCTGAGTCTCATCCCAGCCCAGCACCAGCAGCCGTCCCTCGCAGCTGGACAGCCGGCCCGCCCACCCCGGCACCCCGAGAGCTGGGCCCGACACCAGCAGCCATCGCCTGTGCTGGAAACCTGTCCCGCCTGCCACAGAGCCCCAGGGGCCTGGCCCTCGCCAGCCCGGACAGACGCCGGCCCGCCCGCCTCCAGCCCGGCCTCCACGTCCGTCCAGCAGAGCCAGCAGCTGCTGTGGGACCAGCCCAGCACCCTCCAGCCCCCACAATAATGGAACCCACAGCCCCGGCCCCGGGCCCATTGCCCCGGCCCTCCTGCAAGGGCCGGAGGCAGCCCCGCCAGGGCTCGGGTTTGGAGAGACGACACACTCCCGACCGGCAGCTCCAGGGGCAACCGTTTATTTCAGAAGAGCTGCACAGCAATAAACGCAGCTGAGGAGCACAAAGGAGTCCGGAGGCGAGCAGAGAGAGGCCCCCGTGGAGTGGAGTCCTTGGAGACTGATGCCTTGGGGGGACGATTCTCACTCAGGACAGGCCAGGAAAACAGATGGAACTCGGGCGTGGGAAGACTCCGGCAGCCCCTTTGCTAACAGCCACGGCTAGAGCCTGCTGACACTTGCCCGTCTGCTGCTGTACCAGCATCTAGTGCGGGGAGGAAGAAAGACAAGTGTGAGATGTTACGGGCAGGGAGAAGGCAGAGAAGTCCCGCAGGCTGAGCTCCGGCCACCTGGGATGGGATCTGCTTGCGATGGAGCCTCGAGGTGTCTGTGAGCTGGGAGAGGCCCCTTGTGCCCAAGCCCCTGAGCAGGTCCTGGCCTGGGCTCAGCCTGGGCCTGGATCAAGTGCAGCCAAGACTTTGGGTGTCCCGTGCAGGTGTCCCGCCTCGGGGCGAGGTGTCTTGGGGCAGGATGTGCCAGGGAAGGACACGCTCTCTGGTTCGGAAAGGGGAGAGCCAGCCATCAGAGGGAGCCCTCTGTCTGCAGCCAGGACTTTTACATCCCACATGGAAAGCCTCTTCTGGGTGCCCAGGCAGTCCCCCTTGGCTTGGTCCAGCCCAGAGCCAAAGCCAGCCTCCAGACCCTGCTGCTGTCTCAGGATGGGTGTCAGAGAAATCCCCTCTTTCCCCCAGGGAAGGGTTGGGCCTTGCAACCAGGGGAAGCACAGCCTTTTTTGGAGAGTTACCAGGGGAGCTGCCTCTGCTGCTCTTGATGTCGCCTGTTGTTCTCAGCGACATGCTTGAATATGTTCCTCTGTTGGTGATACGTCTCCAGCCTTCTGAGGACCTGAACCGCTCGTGGGGAAAGTTGGCTGCAACAACAGGGAACAAGAGCCCTCAGCCTCTGCCGTGGACCCCCTCGTCCAGCCCCTGCACCCCCCACTCCCGCGCGTACCCACCCTTTCACCCTGGGGTGAGTTTTGGGCCTCGGCTGGGGGGGTAAGCCAGGTCATGGCCACGTCAGGAGACATCAGAGGGTCTCCTGTGGAACCCCAGGACGCAGGGACGGGGGACCTGGCCGTCTCTGCGGGGTCACGGCTGCTCCGCTGCCCCAGGCTGTGTCCAGAGCTGGTGCACACTTACGCAGTCTGGCGCCGTCGCAGCTGAGCTGCTGCTGCCGTCTGCTGCTCTGGGAGAGGGTTTTCAGCCTGTCTCCACCTCTTGTTGACCTCCTTTCTCCTGGGCTGGGCTGGAGGGTGAGGAGTCCAAGTGCCGAGTGCCTGCCAAGGAGGAGACAGTCTCAGCAAACAGCTGGGAAACAGAGGTGCTGCTTCCCACAAGACTCTTGAAAGGGGCCTGCAGCAGGACCTGGAGCCAGGAGACTCAGCACCGCGTGCCTGCCATCATGGCTCATGGCTGCTTCTGCCCCTTGGATCCTGCTGCCCATCCCTCCCCCACGGGGATGAGCAGGCCAAGCCCGGCCCTGCAGCTGGGTGTTGGTCCTGCTCCCATCCCCGGCCACCTGCTGCCCTGGGTGCCCCGACAGAGAGAGTCGCTGTTGCTCTCCGCAGTGCCCGTCGCTGCCCGTACCTGGGGTGGCTGTCGGTCCTCCCCTGCAGACCGGGCTTCCCACGCCTCCCATTCTGCCTTTGCTTGGTCTCGCAGCTCCTTCCACCAGTACGGCGCTTTCTCCCGCTCCGCAGACACCTGCCAGACCTCCTGGGGGGGACAGAAATGCAGCAGCAGGCAGGATTATTCTCAGCTCCTGGAGGGGCTTCTGTTGGGTCTGACCTGCGTCGCTGCCCCGTGCCTCAGCCGCTCGGTCGGCTTTGCCCTTGACGTGCCCGGGGCCGTGGAGCCACGCCGGGGGCCGTGGAGTCCCGCCAGGCTCCTCAGCTCATGGCAAACACGGCTGAGTGACCCAAGGTCTCTGCTGCCAACGGCCTAGAAAGGACCTGTCCATTTCCCATAGCCCCTGGCCAGAGCAAAGTGTTTCAGGACAACCCAGGGGGCAATAACAGTGGGCCAGGGTGTGCAGCAGCGTCCTCCTCGTGAAGAAGATCTGAAGGAGGTGACAGACAGGTTCCAAGGAACTCAAGGGATCCTTTCAGGAGGGCGCTCTGCAGAGGGAGGCTTCTGCCGAGTCTCAAACAGCACGGCACTCACGGCAAGGCACGTACCTGCAGCGCTCTCCTGCAGCCTTCGGATGACGGGAGCGCAGCGGTGGGCCTGGCTGGAGAAGCTGGCCCCTGCCTGCCCGTCTCCTTTGTCTTGGGGGAGCTGCCTGGGCACGGGGGGAGCACCCTGCAAAGAGACACCGGGAGGAGTCGACATGAGCAGGGGGAGCTTGGTCTCCCATTTTCCCTGGGCATCCAAGCTCCCCAGGCTGGCAGAAGCAGTGGGAGAGGTGGGGCCATTTCCCAGGGCAGGGGGGAGCCTTTCCTGAGCCCCATTAGATGGGTGGGAGAGGAGTGCCCCTCAGCTCTGCTGCGAGGACAAGGGAGGCAGAGTGCACCAACATCCCCTGCCTTCCCCACTGAGGGGACTGCGATGGGGCAGACAAGCTCTGAAAAACCGTGGCACATGTGCCAGGGACCCTCCTGAGTCCCTGGAGCCGGAGTGTCCCAAGGGGCTGTCTCTCCTGCGTGAGTGCAGGGATCCCTTGCATCCCTTCCCACAAGTGTCTCACCTGGCAGAAGGCTTCTTGCCTGTGTCTTGCTGCCTGGTGCTTGGCCCCTGCGCTGGCAGCACAGGCAGGGGAAGCTTCACCCGTCTCTGCAGCAGCTTGCCAGGACACGCCTCTGCAGGTGGGAGGAAGCTCTTTGGAGCAGCCCCACGGGGAGGGCATTTCAACTGGGCTGTGGTCAGCCCTGGACAGCACGGACCCGTTCCCGTACTTCTTCTGGGCCTGTGCTTTTCTCCCTCCTTCTTGTGCCGGCTGGCGAAATCCTTGGCCACTGCTCCGCCTGTAACAATGAACCGAAACCTGGAAAGCAAATGATGACAGAGGCATGAAGAAGGGTGACCGTTACCCCTGCAGCTTCCCAGCACTAACCCTGACTGCCGTGCCAGGCATGGCATCCCTTTCCCGTGGTGGCCACGCACAGGTTCAGTTGGCAACCTCCCCCCAGCACCAGAAAGTGGAGCTTTAACCCTGCGCAGTTGTTTCTGTCTGATGCGGACGGCGTCAGGCTGGGCATGAGAAACACTCGCCGTGCCCCATCACTCCAGGAGAACACAGGCCTCGCCCCAGCTGAGCTCCAGCTAACCAGAAACCGGTCACTGCAGGGCTGATCCCTGACTTGGTGCTGAGTGTCGAGCCCCGACAGCTCCGGAGCGGGAGCTGGGAAGCCGCCGGCTCAGTCTGCCGAGGGCTGCCGAGGAAACGCACTCACCTGGGGAACGCGTGGGCAGGAGCAGCCTCCATCCCCTGAGCAGTGGTTGCTCCCCTGGAGAGCGCCGCGCCCGGCATCCACAGCCTCTGCAAAGCCACACAGAGCTGTCAGAAGGTTTCCAAGGCAGTTTCCTCTCGGCTGCCAGAGAAAGCAGAGCTGTCTCCGGCTCCAAAAGAGAGCCACCTCTGCACAGCTCTCCCCCAAATCCCCCCCCCCCCGCCCGCCCACCATGAACTTTAGCCCTTGCTGTGCTCTGGAGGAGCTGCACAGCCAACACCGACACTGCGCAAAAACCCTGCGGGGCTTTTTGTCGGGCAAGGACCCAGAAACTCGGGAGAAACTTTCTGTGCTCGCGGAGAGCTCAGTGGGGGTGAGCACGGGGACAGGCATTGGACTGGCCTGTCACGTCCAGGCTGGCCGGTGACAACTGGGTGGCTCGCCCTTCACCAGGCTTCCCGAAGACGCTGAAGCAGCCCTCAAAGCCTGAGCGACTTACAGTGTGAAGCAGTGCGATCTGGCTGGCCTCGCTCTCCAGCCCCGTGACGCAGTCGTAATAAAACCGCATGCACAGGACGTGGTCTCTGCAGGACAGCACGCCGATGTCCTTGAAGGCGAAGGCCAGGCGCTGCCTGTTCCTCAGCTGGAAAGAGTACAAGAAGATGGTCTCTTGCACACAGTCCTCCACCACGTGCTGCGGGAAGGAGGTGGCTTGCGCTAGCCACTTGTAGTTCAGCATCTTGATCTCAATGTTGCCTGCGAGGAGGAGGAACATCGTCAGTGCCACAGCAGGCCAAATTTCCCTGTCAGGTTCCTGACAAAATGCCCGAGCAAAGGTGTTTGACCGCAACAGCTCGTGGGGAGTGCTTTGTTTTGGGGGAGCTCAAGCCGTCCCCTGACCCTTGGCGGCAATTCTCTGCTTCTCGCCTGCCTTTCCACAGAGCAGAGAGCACGCACCCCGCCCCCAGACATGGAGGGGGCAAGCGGAGGTTGGCCACTGCCTTCTCACCAGGGATAACCACTGTGGGGAATGCCAGCTCCTGCAGACATATCTCGTCGATGTCCAGCCGGAAGACTGGTCTTCGAACCACATACACCTCTTCTTCGCCGACGAATCGCTCTTGGACCACAGCGAAGGTCCCGAGGCCTGTGACCAGGACACCCTGCCCAGGAAAAAGACAAACAGGCTGATGAGCGCAGACTTCAGAGATGGGAAAAGTGAAAGCTTTGGGAGAAGCCCATGTTCTCCATTTCTTGTCTTCCCCTCCTCAAGGTGTTTGCTAACATCCTTTGGCCAGAGAAGATCCCCGGCATTTCCAGCACAGGGAATACCCCTCGGACTGGGTCCCAGGGATTATCCTTGGCACGGACCCAGCATAATCCCCTGTGTCTCTGCTTGGCCTCTTCACTCTGATCACAGGAAAGAGGGAAGCCCCATCGTGCGCCAAATGCTTTCTCAGACTAGATCTGGACTTGGTTTCTCTCCCGGTTGACCAAGAAGCAGCTGTGGGCACACGGGGTTGTCTTGCTGTGCTGCCATGATGCTCAGGCAGGGATTGCTCGCCGGGCCCGGGATCTGGAGAGAAAAGGGGAACCAAGACGCCAGCCCACCTTGTCCAGTTTCAGCTGTCCCAGGATGTATGCAGACACGGCATCCCAGATAGCCACGACCTCTGCAAAGCAAGGGAAGGAAAGAGATGTCAGGCTCCAGGCCAGCCATCTCACAGCCTCTTGGCAAGCTCCTTGCCCAGGGGGTGCCAGATGCAGGTGTCCAAAACCAGCCCAGACAAACGCTGCCGCGGCTGCGGAGCTGGGCTGTGCCCCAGTTGGTGACTGCCAGCCTTACGCTGCTCCTGGGGCAGGGCTGAAGCACAAATGGGCATGTGAGAAGGGCTCAGCACCAGGGCTGTGGCCATCTAACGCAGCTGGGATGCAGGACCCCTTTTCATCCCAGAGCCAGAACCCCAAGAGGTGCCAGCTACCAGGGGAAGCTGGCCCTGGACGGCCCCCTTCACAAGGGGAACATGCCACCCAGGGGTCCTGGTTGCCGCACGGTCCCCTGAGCCCGGTGGGACCCTCAGGCAGGGCTCTCGCGGCAGCCCCCAGCCCTCTCCAGCCACTCCCACAACCCAGCAGCCACAGCTTTTGACCGTGGACAGCCCCGGTGTCCTTTGGGAAGGAGCTCCTGAAAACCTTACCCTCGGTGGAGAGCTGCAGGAGCGTGGGGAACAAGCTGCACAGCTCAGAGCTGACAGCCACGGTGCAGCAGCCCTCCATTGCACTTGTCGCTCGTCTGCAGCTCTGGTAAAAAGATGCTCTTCAGAGAGTGTCTCCTCTCCTCCCACAAGACCCCCCCTGAGGACCCCAGTAACCCTCCCTAACCCCTCCAGGACCCCCACCCACCCACGACTCCATTACACCCCCCCTAGGACAATAATACCCCCCCCCCACCCCTCACCCCCGGACCCCAGTAACCCCCACAACTCGCACAGAACCCCAGTAACACCCCCCCCAATAATCCCCCCGGGTCCCCAGTCCCCCCTCACAGCACAGGCAGGGGTGTGGGCAGGTGCTGGGGGGGGACAATGTGCTGGAGCCCCCCCGGGCGCCCCCTGGCCCCCACAGGGCCTACTTCCTGCGACACTCTGCCAGGGCTCTATGGTCTCCAGTGGAGCGGCCTAGGCAGGAGGCCTCCAGCTCTCGATGGTCTCCCCTGAGGGATGTTGCCATGCAGAGATTTGGTTCACCCAGCAAGTGGGAATTCCTCCTTTGAAAACAGTCGCTTTGTTCTGGAGGGCTGACTGACTTTTTCTCCCGCAAAGTGGCAGCAGAACCAGCCCCGGCCCCAGCAGCCCCAGCTCTAGTGGTGGTGGCTGCGGCCTAGCAGTGGGTGGGCGCAGGGGGCTGGGGCCCATTTCCCTGGAGGGGGGGCGGGATCACTGCGGAAGGGGAAAGCTTCCGTCTAAAGAGCCAAACTTTTTCACGGGGCTGAATTTTTCTCAAAACCAAGGTTTGTTGTCACAGTTCAGGCTGTTCAGAGGTTCGGATGTGTGACTGTGCTTGTCCTTTTACCCTGAACTCGGTGGGGCTTTGCAGTCTGTGAGGGTCTGTTGTGTCTGCGGGTTGATCTGTCAGGTTACCCCAGGGAAAGTGAGTTTTAGCCCTTTATTTTTACTTCAAGTGTGAAAGAAGTGACGCATTTAATATTTCTGCCCCCTGTGGTGATTTGGGTTGGGGGGGTTCAATCTGATGAAACACCTCGCAGCGGTGCTTCAGAGGGTGCCGGTCACCAGAGCCGAGAGGTGCTGATCAGAAACCGGCATGAAGCCCGAGGGCGAGAGCTGGCCCAGGCGGGCTCTTGCCTTCTGGCTGGGGGACAGTGTTTCCCAGCTGGGAGGTGCTGGGAGAGATGGGGGGTGGGGGGGTGGTAAGCAGGGGGTTGTCCTGGGGCCCAGCCCCTCTGCGGAGCCCTGCTGCTCCTCTGGCTTTCTGGACAAAGGTCAGTTTCTGTGCAGAGCTTCTAATTTGCACCTTTCCCAAAGACAAATTAGTTTTTCTGGGTTTTGGTTGGTCTGGGTTTTGTTGGTGGGGCTTTTTTTTGTTGTTTTTTTTTTTTTTTTTTCTTTTCATGTAGCCATGCAGACTGACTTCCTCCGTTCCCTTTCCCTGGTTTTCTCCCTGTAAAATCTCTTTTCTGTAACTGCCTGGTCTTCATGGCAACACATTTAAAAACTGCTCTCGCAGGTTCCCCCCTTTCAGAAGGTGCCTGTGGCTGCAGGGATGCCGTGTGAAGCAGGCGGGACAGGGCTGGTGTCTGCTCTGCTGGCTGTTAAAGAGTGGGCAGCGCCGTGCTGCGTGCTCATCTCCAAAGCTTCTCTCTTCTCCCTGGGCAATGGATTTTAGTGTTCTGCCCTTCCAAGTACAGTAACATCTGTACAGATACAAAATGTCTAGTTCATGGATTGGGGTCCTGAAGCCCTGATTCTCCTTTGGAAGCTCTATTGCCCCACGTTTTCTCTCTGCCCTCTCCTTTGTCAAACTGTCTCACAGCTGGCCTTCTTCCCCAGGCTTTGCCTCGTCCCCTGGTCAGAGTCGAGCTGTTCAGTTCCTGCAGGCCAAGTGGCTGTTGGGGGATCTGAGCTGCTCAGAGACAGCAGGGCCTGATCTCTGAGGGAAGCAGATTTTGTGGTCTAACTCTGACCTCGCTGAAGCTGCTTTTGTTACCCTTCCAGAAAACCAGCGGAGGGCTGAATCAGAGCTGGCGGTTTGCTGAAGGTACCAAAGAGTAGGGGGTTTAGAAGCCAATGCCTAATGCCACGGACAACCTCCGTGCTGTTTGTCTGGTAACGTGTGTTGTTGACCCTGGTACCGCCATCACCTGCCTCCCCACCCCAAGGAGCACAGAGCTGCCAGTCTGGACGGTGGTGAAGCTTTGTTGAACCCATGTGCTGGATGCAACCAGCTTTTTCAGAGCAAGGTGCAAAGGCTTGTCGTGGGAGGATGTTGGATAACCTCTGCTCATGTTTTCCCCTCTGCTTTTGAGGCCATGTGCTCATTACAAAGCTGTTTTACCACGAGTGGGAAGGTTTCTCTCAAGGTGCATCTGCCAAAGATGTTTGGGGCTGGTTTTGTTGCTGGCTCTTTGGTTCATGGTAGTTCTTGGGATGTGTGAAGGATGGGAAGAGGTTCAAAGGAAGAACGCGAGGAGCTCGTTTAACACTTCAGCTTGGACAATCTCTCTGTGGAAAATGAAAATCAGCCCCATTGCTCCCACTGCCAAAATGGGATGTGCTGGGGGTCAGCATGGAGACCTCGACCACGTAAAAGCCGTAGAGTCTGACAGTGCTTCCAAGGCAGGGAGCAGAGGCTCTTTTAAGGGGTGCACTAAGTGCCCTGTTTCAAAATCATACAGCCTGGCTCAGGCTCCAGCCCAGGATGGCCTCTTCACATCTGTTCTTCAACGGAACGCCCAGTCTTTTTGGCAAAAGGCTGTGGGATACAACTGCAGTCAAACGTTTGACTAATCCACTAGTCTCTTCTGGAGGCCACCAGCAATTGCCTTGGGATGTGGCTCGAGCTTGGTCCATCTCACTGTCAGCTGACAGCTGAAGTTTGTTAAATACCAGGAAGCTGTAAGACTGGGCTCCTATTCATTCTCTCAGCTATGGAGATGCAGGATGACATACCCAAGTGATAAAATACAGAGGGGCTGGAATATAAAGGGGGACGGCTGAGGCTGAGGCTTCCTGGGCAGCAAGACTGGATTTAGAGAGCGCTCAGCCAATTAGCAGTGGGCTGGAGGGGCAAGAGATTAGTCCTGGAAATTCTCCTGCTCCTTTCCTGGCTCCCTTGAGATGCCGTTTATGTGATAATTATAGCTAAGCAGGTGACTCCTGGGCGAGAAGTGTGACCTTTCTACTTAAGCCTGAACAGGGCAAGATGATGGAACTGACCAAAATTGTTCAATAGCATCCTGAGTCTCATCCCAGCCCAGCACCAGCAGCCGTCCCTCGCAGCTGGACAGCCGGCCCGCCCACCCCGGCACCCCGAGAGCTGGGCCCGACACCAGCAGCCATCGCCTGTGCTGGAAACCTGTCCCGCCTGCCACAGAGCCCCAGGGGCCTGGCCCTCGCCAGCCCGGACAGACGCCGGCCCGCCCGCCTCCAGCCCGGCCTCCACGTCCGTCCAGCAGAGCCAGCAGCTGCTGTGGGACCAGCCCAGCACCCTCCAGCCCCCACAATAATGGAACCCACAGCCCCGGCCCCGGGCCCATTGCCCCGGCCCTCCTGCAAGGGCCGGAGGCAGCCCCGCCAGGGCTCGGGTTTGGAGAGACGACACACTCCCGACCGGCAGCTCCAGGGGCAACCGTTTATTTCAGAAGAGCTGCACAGCAATAAACGCAGCTGAGGAGCACAAAGGAGTCCGGAGGCGAGCAGAGAGAGGCCCCCGTGGAGTGGAGTCCTTGGAGACTGATGCCTTGGGGGGACGATTCTCACTCAGGACAGGCCAGGAAAACAGATGGAACTCGGGCGTGGGAAGACTCCGGCAGCCCCTTTGCTAACAGCCACGGCTAGAGCCTGCTGACACTTGCCCGTCTGCTGCTGTACCAGCATCTAGTGCGGGGAGGAAGAAAGACAAGTGTGAGATGTTACGGGCAGGGAGAAGGCAGAGAAGTCCCGCAGGCTGAGCTCCGGCCACCTGGGATGGGATCTGCTTGCGATGGAGCCTCGAGGTGTCTGTGAGCTGGGAGAGGCCCCTTGTGCCCAAGCCCCTGAGCAGGTCCTGGCCTGGGCTCAGCCTGGGCCTGGATCAAGTGCAGCCAAGACTTTGGGTGTCCCGTGCAGGTGTCCCGCCTCGGGGCGAGGTGTCTTGGGGCAGGATGTGCCAGGGAAGGACACGCTCTCTGGTTCGGAAAGGGGAGAGCCAGCCATCAGAGGGAGCCCTCTGTCTGCAGCCAGGACTTTTACATCCCACATGGAAAGCCTCTTCTGGGTGCCCAGGCAGTCCCCCTTGGCTTGGTCCAGCCCAGAGCCAAAGCCAGCCTCCAGACCCTGCTGCTGTCTCAGGATGGGTGTCAGAGAAATCCCCTCTTTCCCCCAGGGAAGGGTTGGGCCTTGCAACCAGGGGAAGCACAGCCTTTTTTGGAGAGTTACCAGGGGAGCTGCCTCTGCTGCTCTTGATGTCGCCTGTTGTTCTCAGCGACATGCTTGAATATGTTCCTCTGTTGGTGATACGTCTCCAGCCTTCTGAGGACCTGAACCGCTCGTGGGGAAAGTTGGCTGCAACAACAGGGAACAAGAGCCCTCAGCCTCTGCCGTGGACCCCCTCGTCCAGCCCCTGCACCCCCCACTCCCGCGCGTACCCACCCTTTCACCCTGGGGTGAGTTTTGGGCCTCGGCCGGGGGGGTAAGCCAGGTCATGGCCACGTCAGGAGACATCAGAGGGTCTCCTGTGGAACCCCAGGACGCAGGGACGGGGGACCTGGCCGTCTCTGCGGGGTCACGGCTGCTCCGCTGCCCCAGGCTGTGTCCAGAGCTGGTGCACACTTACGCAGTCTGGCGCCGTCGCAGCTGAGCTGCTGCTGCCGTCTGCTGCTCTGGGAGAGGGTTTTCAGCCTGTCTCCACCTCTTGTTGACCTCCTTTCTCCTGGGCTGGGCTGGAGGGTGAGGAGTCCAAGTGCCGAGTGCCTGCCAAGGAGGAGACAGTCTCAGCAAACAGCTGGGAAACAGAGGTGCTGCTTCCCACAAGACTCTTGAAAGGGGCCTGCAGCAGGACCTGGAGCCAGGAGACTCAGCACCGCGTGCCTGCCATCATGGCTCATGGCTGCTTCTGCCCCTTGGATCCTGCTGCCCATCCCTCCCCCACGGGGATGAGCAGGCCAAGCCCGGCCCTGCAGCTGGGTGTTGGTCCTGCTCCCATCCCCGGCCACCTGCTGCCCTGGGTGCCCCGACAGAGAGAGTCGCTGTTGCTCTCCGCAGTGCCCGTCGCTGCCCGTACCTGGGGTGGCTGTCGGTCCTCCCCTGCAGACCGGGCTTCCCACGCCTCCCATTCTGCCTTTGCTTGGTCTCGCAGCTCCTTCCACCAGTACGGCGCTTTCTCCCGCTCCGCAGACACCTGCCAGACCTCCTGGGGGGGACAGAAATGCAGCAGCAGGCAGGATTATTCTCAGCTCCTGGAGGGGCTTCTGTTGGGTCTGACCTGCGTCGCTGCCCCGTGCCTCAGCCGCTCGGTCGGCTTTGCCCTTGACGTGCCCGGGGCCGTGGAGCCACGCCGGGGGCCGTGGAGTCCCGCCAGGCTCCTCAGCTCATGGCAAACACGGCTGAGTGACCCAAGGTCTCTGCTGCCAACGGCCTAGAAAGGACCTGTCCATTTCCCATAGCCCCTGGCCAGAGCAAAGTGTTTCAGGACAACCCAGGGGGCAATAACAGTGGGCCAGGGTGTGCAGCAGCGTCCTCCTCGTGAAGAAGATCTGAAGGAGGTGACAGACAGGTTCCAAGGAACTCAAGGGATCCTTTCAGGAGGGCGCTCTGCAGAGGGAGGCTTCTGCCGAGTCTCAAACAGCACGGCACTCACGGCAAGGCACGTACCTGCAGCGCTCTCCTGCAGCCTTCGGATGACGGGAGCGCAGCGGTGGGCCTGGCTGGAGAAGCTGGCCCCTGCCTGCCCGTCTCCTTTGTCTTGGGGGAGCTGCCTGGGCACGGGGGGAGCACCCTGCAAAGAGACACCGGGAGGAGTCGACATGAGCAGGGGGAGCTTGGTCTCCCATTTTCCCTGGGCATCCAAGCTCCCCAGGCTGGCAGAAGCAGTGGGAGAGGTGGGGCCATTTCCCAGGGCAGGGGGGAGCCTTTCCTGAGCCCCATTAGATGGGTGGGAGAGGAGTGCCCCTCAGCTCTGCTGCGAGGACAAGGGAGGCAGAGTGCACCAACATCCCCTGCCTTCCCCACTGAGGGGACTGCGATGGGGCAGACAAGCTCTGAAAAACCGTGGCACATGTGCCAGGGACCCTCCTGAGTCCCTGGAGCCGGAGTGTCCCAAGGGGCTGTCTCTCCTGCGTGAGTGCAGGGATCCCTTGCATCCCTTCCCACAAGTGTCTCACCTGGCAGAAGGCTTCTTGCCTGTGTCTTGCTGCCTGGTGCTTGGCCCCTGCGCTGGCAGCACAGGCAGGGGAAGCTTCACCCGTCTCTGCAGCAGCTTGCCAGGACACGCCTCTGCAGGTGGGAGGAAGCTCTTTGGAGCAGCCCCACGGGGAGGGCATTTCAACTGGGCTGTGGTCAGCCCTGGACAGCACGGACCCGTTCCCGTACTTCTTCTGGGCCTGTGCTTTTCTCCCTCCTTCTTGTGCCGGCTGGCGAAATCCTTGGCCACTGCTCCGCCTGTAACAATGAACCGAAACCTGGAAAGCAAATGATGACAGAGGCATGAAGAAGGGTGACCGTTACCCCTGCAGCTTCCCAGCACTAACCCTGACTGCCGTGCCAGGCATGGCATCCCTTTCCCGTGGTGGCCACGCACAGGTTCAGTTGGCAACCTCCCCCCAGCACCAGAAAGTGGAGCTTTAACCCTGCGCAGTTGTTTCTGTCTGATGCGGACGGCGTCAGGCTGGGCATGAGAAACACTCGCCGTGCCCCATCACTCCAGGAGAACACAGGCCTCGCCCCAGCTGAGCTCCAGCTAACCAGAAACCGGTCACTGCAGGGCTGATCCCTGACTTGGTGCTGAGTGTCGAGCCCCGACAGCTCCGGAGCGGGAGCTGGGAAGCCGCCGGCTCAGTCTGCCGAGGGCTGCCGAGGAAACGCACTCACCTGGGGAACGCGTGGGCAGGAGCAGCCTCCATCCCCTGAGCAGTGGTTGCTCCCCTGGAGAGCGCCGCGCCCGGCATCCACAGCCTCTGCAAAGCCACACAGAGCTGTCAGAAGGTTTCCAAGGCAGTTTCCTCTCGGCTGCCAGAGAAAGCAGAGCTGTCTCCGGCTCCAAAAGAGAGCCACCTCTGCACAGCTCTCCCCCAAATCCCCCCCCCCCCGCCCGCCCACCATGAACTTTAGCCCTTGCTGTGCTCTGGAGGAGCTGCACAGCCAACACCGACACTGCGCAAAAACCCTGCGGGGCTTTTTGTCGGGCAAGGACCCAGAAACTCGGGAGAAACTTTCTGTGCTCGCGGAGAGCTCAGTGGGGGTGAGCACGGGGACAGGCATTGGACTGGCCTGTCACGTCCAGGCTGGCCGGTGACAACTGGGTGGCTCGCCCTTCACCAGGCTTCCCGAAGACGCTGAAGCAGCCCTCAAAGCCTGAGCGACTTACAGTGTGAAGCAGTGCGATCTGGCTGGCCTCGCTCTCCAGCCCCGTGACGCAGTCGTAATAAAACCGCATGCACAGGACGTGGTCTCTGCAGGACAGCACGCCGATGTCCTTGAAGGCGAAGGCCAGGCGCTGCCTGTTCCTCAGCTGGAAAGAGTACAAGAAGATGGTCTCTTGCACACAGTCCTCCACCACGTGCTGCGGGAAGGAGGTGGCTTGCGCTAGCCACTTGTAGTTCAGCATCTTGATCTCAATGTTGCCTGCGAGGAGGAGGAACATCGTCAGTGCCACAGCAGGCCAAATTTCCCTGTCAGGTTCCTGACAAAATGCCCGAGCAAAGGTGTTTGACCGCAACAGCTCGTGGGGAGTGCTTTGTTTTGGGGGAGCTCAAGCCGTCCCCTGACCCTTGGCGGCAATTCTCTGCTTCTCGCCTGCCTTTCCACAGAGCAGAGAGCACGCACCCCGCCCCCAGACATGGAGGGGGCAAGCGGAGGTTGGCCACTGCCTTCTCACCAGGGATAACCACTGTGGGGAATGCCAGCTCCTGCAGACATATCTCGTCGATGTCCAGCCGGAAGACTGGTCTTCGAACCACATACACCTCTTCTTCGCCGACGAATCGCTCTTGGACCACAGCGAAGGTCCCGAGGCCTGTGACCAGGACACCCTGCCCAGGAAAAAGACAAACAGGCTGATGAGCGCAGACTTCAGAGATGGGAAAAGTGAAAGCTTTGGGAGAAGCCCATGTTCTCCATTTCTTGTCTTCCCCTCCTCAAGGTGTTTGCTAACATCCTTTGGCCAGAGAAGATCCCCGGCATTTCCAGCACAGGGAATACCCCTCGGACTGGGTCCCAGGGATTATCCTTGGCACGGACCCAGCATAATCCCCTGTGTCTCTGCTTGGCCTCTTCACTCTGATCACAGGAAAGAGGGAAGCCCCATCGTGCGCCAAATGCTTTCTCAGACTAGATCTGGACTTGGTTTCTCTCCCGGTTGACCAAGAAGCAGCTGTGGGCACACGGGGTTGTCTTGCTGTGCTGCCATGATGCTCAGGCAGGGATTGCTCGCCGGGCCCGGGATCTGGAGAGAAAAGGGGAACCAAGACGCCAGCCCACCTTGTCCAGTTTCAGCTGTCCCAGGATGTATGCAGACACGGCATCCCAGATAGCCACGACCTCTGCAAAGCAAGGGAAGGAAAGAGATGTCAGGCTCCAGGCCAGCCATCTCACAGCCTCTTGGCAAGCTCCTTGCCCAGGGGGTGCCAGATGCAGGTGTCCAAAACCAGCCCAGACAAACGCTGCCGCGGCTGCGGAGCTGGGCTGTGCCCCAGTTGGTGACTGCCAGCCTTACGCTGCTCCTGGGGCAGGGCTGAAGCACAAATGGGCATGTGAGAAGGGCTCAGCACCAGGGCTGTGGCCATCTAACGCAGCTGGGATGCAGGACCCCTTTTCATCCCAGAGCCAGAACCCCAAGAGGTGCCAGCTACCAGGGGAAGCTGGCCCTGGACGGCCCCCTTCACAAGGGGAACATGCCACCCAGGGGTCCTGGTTGCCGCACGGTCCCCTGAGCCCGGTGGGACCCTCAGGCAGGGCTCTCGCGGCAGCCCCCAGCCCTCTCCAGCCACTCCCACAACCCAGCAGCCACAGCTTTTGACCGTGGACAGCCCCGGTGTCCTTTGGGAAGGAGCTCCTGAAAACCTTACCCTCGATGGAGAGCTGCAGGAGCGTGGGGAACAAGCTGCACAGCTCAGAGCTGACAGCCACGGTGCAGCAGCCCTCCATTGCACTTGTCGCTCGTCTGCAGCTCTGGTAAAAAGATGCTCTTCAGAGAGTGTCTCCTCTCCTCCCACAAGACCCCCCCTGAGGACCCCAGTAACCCTCCCTAACCCCTCCAGGACCCCCACCCACCCACGACTCCATTACACCCCCCCTAGGACAATAATACCCCCCCCCCACCCCTCACCCCCGGACCCCAGTAACCCCCACAACTCGCACAGAACCCCAGTAACACCCCCCCCAATAATCCCCCCGGGTCCCCAGTCCCCCCTCACAGCACAGGCAGGGGTGTGGGCAGGTGCTGGGGGGGGACAATGTGCTGGAGCCCCCCCGGGCGCCCCCTGGCCCCCACAGGGCCTACTTCCTGCGACACTCTGCCAGGGCTCTATGGTCTCCAGTGGAGCGGCCTAGGCAGGAGGCCTCCAGCTCTCGATGGTCTCCCCTGAGGGATGTTGCCATGCAGAGATTTGGTTCACCCAGCAAGTGGGAATTCCTCCTTTGAAAACAGTCGCTTTGTTCTGGAGGGCTGACTGACTTTTTCTCCCGCAAAGTGGCAGCAGAACCAGCCCCGGCCCCAGCAGCCCCAGCTCTAGTGGTGGTGGCTGCGGCCTAGCAGTGGGTGGGCGCAGGGGGCTGGGGCCCATTTCCCTGGAGGGGGGGCGGGATCACTGCGGAAGGGGAAAGCTTCCGTCTAAAGAGCCAAACTTTTTCACGGGGCTGAATTTTTCTCAAAACCAAGGTTTGTTGTCACAGTTCAGGCTGTTCAGAGGTTCGGATGTGTGACTGTGCTTGTCCTTTTACCCTGAACTCGGTGGGGCTTTGCAGTCTGTGAGGGTCTGTTGTGTCTGCGGGTTGATCTGTCAGGTTACCCCAGGGAAAGTGAGTTTTAGCCCTTTATTTTTACTTCAAGTGTGAAAGAAGTGACGCATTTAATATTTCTGCCCCCTGTGGTGATTTGGGTTGGGGGGGTTCAATCTGATGAAACACCTCGCAGCGGTGCTTCAGAGGGTGCCGGTCACCAGAGCCGAGAGGTGCTGATCAGAAACCGGCATGAAGCCCGAGGGCGAGAGCTGGCCCAGGCGGGCTCTTGCCTTCTGGCTGGGGGACAGTGTTTCCCAGCTGGGAGGTGCTGGGAGAGATGGGGGGTGGGGGGGTGGTAAGCAGGGGGTTGTCCTGGGGCCCAGCCCCTCTGCGGAGCCCTGCTGCTCCTCTGGCTTTCTGGACAAAGGTCAGTTTCTGTGCAGAGCTTCTAATTTGCACCTTTCCCAAAGACAAATTAGTTTTTCTGGGTTTTGGTTGGTCTGGGTTTTGTTGGTGGGGCTTTTTTTTGTTGTTTTTTTTTTTTTTTTTTCTTTTCATGTAGCCATGCAGACTGACTTCCTCCGTTCCCTTTCCCTGGTTTTCTCCCTGTAAAATCTCTTTTCTGTAACTGCCTGGTCTTCATGGCAACACATTTAAAAACTGCTCTCGCAGGTTCCCCCCTTTCAGAAGGTGCCTGTGGCTGCAGGGATGCCGTGTGAAGCAGGCGGGACAGGGCTGGTGTCTGCTCTGCTGGCTGTTAAAGAGTGGGCAGCGCCGTGCTGCGTGCTCATCTCCAAAGCTTCTCTCTTCTCCCTGGGCAATGGATTTTAGTGTTCTGCCCTTCCAAGTACAGTAACATCTGTACAGATACAAAATGTCTAGTTCATGGATTGGGGTCCTGAAGCCCTGATTCTCCTTTGGAAGCTCTATTGCCCCACGTTTTCTCTCTGCCCTCTCCTTTGTCAAACTGTCTCACAGCTGGCCTTCTTCCCCAGGCTTTGCCTCGTCCCCTGGTCAGAGTCGAGCTGTTCAGTTCCTGCAGGCCAAGCGGCTGTTGGGGGATCTGAGCTGCTCAGAGACAGCAGGGCCTGATCTCTGAGGGAAGCAGATTTTGTGGTCTAACTCTGACCTCGCTGAAGCTGCTTTTGTTACCCTTCCAGAAAACCAGCGGAGGGCTGAATCAGAGCTGGCGGTTTGCTGAAGGTACCAAAGAGTAGGGGGTTTAGAAGCCAATGCCTAATGCCACGGACAACCTCCGTGCTGTTTGTCTGGTAACGTGTGTTGTTGACCCTGGTACCGCCATCACCTGCCTCCCCACCCCAAGGAGCACAGAGCTGCCAGTCTGGACGGTGGTGAAGCTTTGTTGAACCCATGTGCTGGATGCAACCAGCTTTTTCAGAGCAAGGTGCAAAGGCTTGTCGTGGGAGGATGTTGGATAACCTCTGCTCATGTTTTCCCCTCTGCTTTTGAGGCCATGTGCTCATTACAAAGCTGTTTTACCACGAGTGGGAAGGTTTCTCTCAAGGTGCATCTGCCAAAGATGTTTGGGGCTGGTTTTGTTGCTGGCTCTTTGGTTCATGGTAGTTCTTGGGATGTGTGAAGGATGGGAAGAGGTTCAAAGGAAGAACGCGAGGAGCTCGTTTAACACTTCAGCTTGGACAATCTCTCTGTGGAAAATGAAAATCAGCCCCATTGCTCCCACTGCCAAAATGGGATGTGCTGGGGGTCAGCATGGAGACCTCGACCACGTAAAAGCCGTAGAGTCTGACAGTGCTTCCAAGGCAGGGAGCAGAGGCTCTTTTAAGGGGTGCACTAAGTGCCCTGTTTCAAAATCATACAGCCTGGCTCAGGCTCCAGCCCAGGATGGCCTCTTCACATCTGTTCTTCAACGGAACGCCCAGTCTTTTTGGCAAAAGGCTGTGGGATACAACTGCAGTCAAACGTTTGACTAATCCACTAGTCTCTTCTGGAGGCCACCAGCAATTGCCTTGGGATGTGGCTCGAGCTTGGTCCATCTCACTGTCAGCTGACAGCTGAAGTTTGTTAAATACCAGGAAGCTGTAAGACTGGGCTCCTATTCATTCTCTCAGCTATGGAGATGCAGGATGACAGTACCCAAGTGATAAAATACAGAGGGGCTGGAATATAAAGGGGGACGGCTGAGGCTGAGGCTTCCTGGGCAGCAAGACTGGATTTAGAGAGCGCTCAGCCAATTAGCAGTGGGCTGGAGGGGCAAGAGATTAGTCCTGGAAATTCTCCTGCTCCTTTCCTGGCTCCCTTGAGATGCCGTTTATGTGATAATTATAGCTAAGCAGGTGACTCCTGGGCGAGAAGTGTGACCTTTCTACTTAAGCCTGAACAGGGCAAGATGATGGAACTGACCAAAATTGTTCAATAGCATCCTGAGTCTCATCCCAGCCCAGCACCAGCAGCCGTCCCTCGCAGCTGGACAGCCGGCCCGCCCACCCCGGCACCCCGAGAGCTGGGCCCGACACCAGCAGCCATCGCCTGTGCTGGAAACCTGTCCCGCCTGCCACAGAGCCCCAGGGGCCTGGCCCTCGCCAGCCCGGACAGACGCCGGCCCGCCCGCCTCCAGCCCGGCCTCCACGTCCGTCCAGCAGAGCCAGCAGCTGCTGTGGGACCAGCCCAGCACCCTCCAGCCCCCACAATAATGGAACCCACAGCCCCGGCCCCGGGCCCATTGCCCCGGCCCTCCTGCAAGGGCCGGAGGCAGCCCCGCCAGGGCTCGGGTTTGGAGAGACGACACACTCCCGACCGGCAGCTCCAGGGGCAACCGTTTATTTCAGAAGAGCTGCACAGCAATAAACGCAGCTGAGGAGCACAAAGGAGTCCGGAGGCGAGCAGAGAGAGGCCCCCGTGGAGTGGAGTCCTTGGAGACTGATGCCTTGGGGGGACGATTCTCACTCAGGACAGGCCAGGAAAACAGATGGAACTCGGGCGTGGGAAGACTCCGGCAGCCCCTTTGCTAACAGCCACGGCTAGAGCCTGCTGACACTTGCCCGTCTGCTGCTGTACCAGCATCTAGTGCGGGGAGGAAGAAAGACAAGTGTGAGATGTTACGGGCAGGGAGAAGGCAGAGAAGTCCCGCAGGCTGAGCTCCGGCCACCTGGGATGGGATCTGCTTGCGATGGAGCCTCGAGGTGTCTGTGAGCTGGGAGAGGCCCCTTGTGCCCAAGCCCCTGAGCAGGTCCTGGCCTGGGCTCAGCCTGGGCCTGGATCAAGTGCAGCCAAGACTTTGGGTGTCCCGTGCAGGTGTCCCGCCTCGGGGCGAGGTGTCTTGGGGCAGGATGTGCCAGGGAAGGACACGCTCTCTGGTTCGGAAAGGGGAGAGCCAGCCATCAGAGGGAGCCCTCTGTCTGCAGCCAGGACTTTTACATCCCACATGGAAAGCCTCTTCTGGGTGCCCAGGCAGTCCCCCTTGGCTTGGTCCAGCCCAGAGCCAAAGCCAGCCTCCAGACCCTGCTGCTGTCTCAGGATGGGTGTCAGAGAAATCCCCTCTTTCCCCCAGGGAAGGGTTGGGCCTTGCAACCAGGGGAAGCACAGCCTTTTTTGGAGAGTTACCAGGGGAGCTGCCTCTGCTGCTCTTGATGTCGCCTGTTGTTCTCAGCGACATGCTTGAATATGTTCCTCTGTTGGTGATACGTCTCCAGCCTTCTGAGGACCTGAACCGCTCGTGGGGAAAGTTGGCTGCAACAACAGGGAACAAGAGCCCTCAGCCTCTGCCGTGGACCCCCTCGTCCAGCCCCTGCACCCCCCACTCCCGCGCGTACCCACCCTTTCACCCTGGGGTGAGTTTTGGGCCTCGGCCGGGGGGGTAAGCCAGGTCATGGCCACGTCAGGAGACATCAGAGGGTCTCCTGTGGAACCCCAGGACGCAGGGACGGGGGACCTGGCCGTCTCTGCGGGGTCACGGCTGCTCCGCTGCCCCAGGCTGTGTCCAGAGCTGGTGCACACTTACGCAGTCTGGCGCCGTCGCAGCTGAGCTGCTGCTGCCGTCTGCTGCTCTGGGAGAGGGTTTTCAGCCTGTCTCCACCTCTTGTTGACCTCCTTTCTCCTGGGCTGGGCTGGAGGGTGAGGAGTCCAAGTGCCGAGTGCCTGCCAAGGAGGAGACAGTCTCAGCAAACAGCTGGGAAACAGAGGTGCTGCTTCCCACAAGACTCTTGAAAGGGGCCTGCAGCAGGACCTGGAGCCAGGAGACTCAGCACCGCGTGCCTGCCATCATGGCTCATGGCTGCTTCTGCCCCTTGGATCCTGCTGCCCATCCCTCCCCCACGGGGATGAGCAGGCCAAGCCCGGCCCTGCAGCTGGGTGTTGGTCCTGCTCCCATCCCCGGCCACCTGCTGCCCTGGGTGCCCCGACAGAGAGAGTCGCTGTTGCTCTCCGCAGTGCCCGTCGCTGCCCGTACCTGGGGTGGCTGTCGGTCCTCCCCTGCAGACCGGGCTTCCCACGCCTCCCATTCTGCCTTTGCTTGGTCTCGCAGCTCCTTCCACCAGTACGGCGCTTTCTCCCGCTCCGCAGACACCTGCCAGACCTCCTGGGGGGGACAGAAATGCAGCAGCAGGCAGGATTATTCTCAGCTCCTGGAGGGGCTTCTGTTGGGTCTGACCTGCGTCGCTGCCCCGTGCCTCAGCCGCTCGGTCGGCTTTGCCCTTGACGTGCCCGGGGCCGTGGAGCCACGCCGGGGGCCGTGGAGTCCCGCCAGGCTCCTCAGCTCATGGCAAACACGGCTGAGTGACCCAAGGTCTCTGCTGCCAACGGCCTAGAAAGGACCTGTCCATTTCCCATAGCCCCTGGCCAGAGCAAAGTGTTTCAGGACAACCCAGGGGGCAATAACAGTGGGCCAGGGTGTGCAGCAGCGTCCTCCTCGTGAAGAAGATCTGAAGGAGGTGACAGACAGGTTCCAAGGAACTCAAGGGATCCTTTCAGGAGGGCGCTCTGCAGAGGGAGGCTTCTGCCGAGTCTCAAACAGCACGGCACTCACGGCAAGGCACGTACCTGCAGCGCTCTCCTGCAGCCTTCGGATGACGGGAGCGCAGCGGTGGGCCTGGCTGGAGAAGCTGGCCCCTGCCTGCCCGTCTCCTTTGTCTTGGGGGAGCTGCCTGGGCACGGGGGGAGCACCCTGCAAAGAGACACCGGGAGGAGTCGACATGAGCAGGGGGAGCTTGGTCTCCCATTTTCCCTGGGCATCCAAGCTCCCCAGGCTGGCAGAAGCAGTGGGAGAGGTGGGGCCATTTCCCAGGGCAGGGGGGAGCCTTTCCTGAGCCCCATTAGATGGGTGGGAGAGGAGTGCCCCTCAGCTCTGCTGCGAGGACAAGGGAGGCAGAGTGCACCAACATCCCCTGCCTTCCCCACTGAGGGGACTGCGATGGGGCAGACAAGCTCTGAAAAACCGTGGCACATGTGCCAGGGACCCTCCTGAGTCCCTGGAGCCGGAGTGTCCCAAGGGGCTGTCTCTCCTGCGTGAGTGCAGGGATCCCTTGCATCCCTTCCCACAAGTGTCTCACCTGGCAGAAGGCTTCTTGCCTGTGTCTTGCTGCCTGGTGCTTGGCCCCTGCGCTGGCAGCACAGGCAGGGGAAGCTTCACCCGTCTCTGCAGCAGCTTGCCAGGACACGCCTCTGCAGGTGGGAGGAAGCTCTTTGGAGCAGCCCCACGGGGAGGGCATTTCAACTGGGCTGTGGTCAGCCCTGGACAGCACGGACCCGTTCCCGTACTTCTTCTGGGCCTGTGCTTTTCTCCCTCCTTCTTGTGCCGGCTGGCGAAATCCTTGGCCACTGCTCCGCCTGTAACAATGAACCGAAACCTGGAAAGCAAATGATGACAGAGGCATGAAGAAGGGTGACCGTTACCCCTGCAGCTTCCCAGCACTAACCCTGACTGCCGTGCCAGGCATGGCATCCCTTTCCCGTGGTGGCCACGCACAGGTTCAGTTGGCAACCTCCCCCCAGCACCAGAAAGTGGAGCTTTAACCCTGCGCAGTTGTTTCTGTCTGATGCGGACGGCGTCAGGCTGGGCATGAGAAACACTCGCCGTGCCCCATCACTCCAGGAGAACACAGGCCTCGCCCCAGCTGAGCTCCAGCTAACCAGAAACCGGTCACTGCAGGGCTGATCCCTGACTTGGTGCTGAGTGTCGAGCCCCGACAGCTCCGGAGCGGGAGCTGGGAAGCCGCCGGCTCAGTCTGCCGAGGGCTGCCGAGGAAACGCACTCACCTGGGGAACGCGTGGGCAGGAGCAGCCTCCATCCCCTGAGCAGTGGTTGCTCCCCTGGAGAGCGCCGCGCCCGGCATCCACAGCCTCTGCAAAGCCACACAGAGCTGTCAGAAGGTTTCCAAGGCAGTTTCCTCTCGGCTGCCAGAGAAAGCAGAGCTGTCTCCGGCTCCAAAAGAGAGCCACCTCTGCACAGCTCTCCCCCAAATCCCCCCCCCCCGCCCGCCCACCATGAACTTTAGCCCTTGCTGTGCTCTGGAGGAGCTGCACAGCCAACACCGACACTGCGCAAAAACCCTGCGGGGCTTTTTGTCGGGCAAGGACCCAGAAACTCGGGAGAAACTTTCTGTGCTCGCGGAGAGCTCAGTGGGGGTGAGCACGGGGACAGGCATTGGACTGGCCTGTCACGTCCAGGCTGGCCGGTGACAACTGGGTGGCTCGCCCTTCACCAGGCTTCCCGAAGACGCTGAAGCAGCCCTCAAAGCCTGAGCGACTTACAGTGTGAAGCAGTGCGATCTGGCTGGCCTCGCTCTCCAGCCCCGTGACGCAGTCGTAATAAAACCGCATGCACAGGACGTGGTCTCTGCAGGACAGCACGCCGATGTCCTTGAAGGCGAAGGCCAGGCGCTGCCTGTTCCTCAGCTGGAAAGAGTACAAGAAGATGGTCTCTTGCACACAGTCCTCCACCACGTGCTGCGGGAAGGAGGTGGCTTGCGCTAGCCACTTGTAGTTCAGCGTCTTGATCTCAATGTTGCCTGCGAGGAGGAGGAACATCGTCAGTGCCACAGCAGGCCAAATTTCCCTGTCAGGTTCCTGACAAAATGCCCGAGCAAAGGTGTTTGACCGCAACAGCTCGTGGGGAGTGCTTTGTTTTGGGGGAGCTCAAGCCGTCCCCTGACCCTTGGTGGCAATTCTCTGCTTCTCGCCTGCCTTTCCACAGAGCAGAGAGCACGCACCCCGCTCCCAGACATGGAGGGGGCAAGCGGAGGTTGGCCACTGCCTTCTCACCAGGGATAACCACTGTGGGGAATGCCAGCTCCTGCAGACATATCTCGTCGATGTCCAGCCGGAAGACTGGTCTTCGAACCACATACACCTCTTCTTCGCCGACGAATCGCTCTTGGACCACAGCGAAGGTCCCGAGTCCTGTGACCAGGACACCCTGCCCAGGAAAAAGACAAACAGGCTGATGAGCGCAGACTTCAGAGATGGGAAAAGTGAAAGCTTTGGGAGAAGCCCATGTTCTCCGTTTCTTGTCTTCCCCTCCTCAAGGTGTTTGCTAACATCCTTTGGCCAGAGAAGATCCCCGGCATTTCCAGCACAGGGAATACCCCTCGGACTGGTTCCCAGGGATTATCATTGGCACGGACCCAGCATAATCCCCTGTGTCTCTGCTTGGCCTCTTCACTCTGATCACAGGAAAGAGGGAAGCCCCATCGTGCGCCAAATGCTTTCTCAGACTAGATCTGGACTTGGTTTCTCTCCCGGTTGACCAAGAAGCAGCTGTGGGCACACGGGGTTGTCTTGCTGTGCTGCCATGATGCTCAGGCAGGGATTGCTCGCCGGGCCCGGGATCTGGAGAGAAAAGGGGAACCAAGACGCCAGCCCACCTTGTCCAGTTTCAGCTGTCCCAGGATGTATGCAGACACGGCATCCCAGATAGCCACGACCTCTGCAAAGCAAGGGAAGGAAAGAGATGTCAGGCTCCAGGCCAGCCATCTCACAGCCTCTTGGCAAGCTCCTTGCCCAGGGGGTGCCAGATGCAGGTGTCCAAAACCAGCCCAGACAAACGCTGCCGCGGCTGCGGAGCTGGGCTGTGCCCCAGTTGGTGACTGCCAGCCTTACGCTGCTCCTGGGGCAGGGCTGAAGCACAAATGGGCATGTGAGAAGGGCTCAGCACCAGGGCTGTGGCCATCTAACGCAGCTGGGATGCAGGACCCCTTTTCATCCCAGAGCCAGAACCCCAAGAGGTGCCAGCTACCAGGGGAAGCTGGCCCTGGACGGCCCCCTTCACAAGGGGAACATGCCACCCAGGGGTCCTGGTTGCCGCACGGTCCCCTGAGCCCGGTGGGACCCTCAGGCAGGGCTCTCGCGGCAGCCCCCAGCCCTCTCCAGCCACTCCCACAACCCAGCAGCCACAGCTTTTGACCGTGGACAGCCCCGGTGTCCTTTGGGAAGGAGCTCCTGAAAACCTTACCCTCGGTGGAGAGCTGCAGGAGCGTGGGGAACAAGCTGCACAGCTCAGAGCTGACAGCCACGGTGCAGCAGCCCTCCATTGCACTTGTCGCTCGTCTGCAGCTCTGGTAAAAAGATGCTCTTCAGAGAGTGTCTCCTCTCCTCTCTGATGTGCCCCTGCTCCTCTGCCTCTCAGCGAGGGCCCACCAGCACAGCCCTGCTGTCTCCTGACCCTTCTGCTGGCTCTAGATTAGCTTCAAAGGGCAGCCCTTGAGCAGTGTCCAGCAACGCCCAGGCCTTGCTGGGAAGTGCTGTGGCCCTGAGGAGACCTCTCCTTTTATGTGGGGCATCCCTTGTGACATCAGTATGCATCACTGGAAGGTGCATTATGACATCACAGAGAGTTGGCTGGCACGGGGCTTCCCCTGCCCACCATCTGGTCTGGCTCAGGCGCTCCCTGCACAAGCCCCACACCCGCATCCCCCCCTCACTGGGGTTTTGCAGCCGGAGCCGCGGCTCCTCACGGGCCAAGCGCAGGGCGGAGCTCGGGGCTGCGGCGTCCTGAGGAGAGACTCTCCCGTTAGCGGTGGGCGTCCTCCTGCCTGCACATCTGGAGCGGTACCGGGACAATCAGCAGGCAGAGAGCGAGCAGGGAGTTACGGTGTGCCTGCTGGGACCTGGCTTCAGATCCCAACCCACAGCGACTGAGCCACACAGAGTGGAGCAGCTTCCCCGGGAGCAGGCTCCCCGCACCCCTCAGCCTGCCCGGCAGCTGCTGTCAGGACACTCTTCTCCTTCAGGCGCGGGCCCGTCCTCCAAAAGAGGCAAACAGACCTCAAGAGAAGTTGCTTTTCCCTTCACTGAACTAAGGAACAGGCATCTCCCTTTACTGGTTTATTTTTCTTTTGTGAGGAAGGTAATTACCGACCTGCAGCAGGTTTGTGCCTTAGACCCTGAACTGCAGGTGGCCTGTGCGGCCAGCCCGGAGCTGAGCAGTTCCTGATTTAGGACAGACAGGATTCAGGCTTTCGCCTTTTTCTTGCCCATTCCTCCTTTGTATCTTGATGATTACTCTTTTGGAGCCTCTGTGTTCGCTGTGACGTCTGGGCGCTTGCTGCAGCCTGAGAGTCTTCTGAGCAAAAGGAGACCCGTGTCCTGAGAGGCCACAGCCCAGCCACTGATCGCCTTCGTCTCTACCACACAACTTTGACAATAATGGTTTAGAAGGCGGCGACTCACAACACTTGTAACACAGAATTAAAAGATCTTTTTTTGAGGCCTCTTTGATTTAACAGGAACTTGTAGATTTGGCTTCAAAAATACAAATCGCTTTTAAGCCAAAACACTCTTTGTAACTGCTACTTGGGTTATTCTCATTTGCAAGAAATACTTGGTGATATTTGTTTAAATTCAAATTTTAAATCTAAAATAGATAAGAATCCAAACAAAAAACAAAATAAAATAGAGCTGTGTTCGTAACTTTTACCTAATGTTTTAAGCCTCTTGTACTCAAAATGGTTATATTCTGATTTTATTCCAGTGTTATCTCTCAGAAGTTACAGAACACTTTTTTCACTTCAGAGCAATTTAGGTAGCTTATGTCCTAAAAAGACTTCATGCCTGCTGACCAACAAAATTCATGGTGCACAACGAGGTGCAGAATCTCCCCGGCAATGCCAGGCGCCTCGGGCAGCGGTGCTCAGAAACAGGAGAGAGGGCCTGAGCTTGTCACAGATGAACAGGAAAGGCATCTAATTAGACCTCCCTGGAGATCCAGGCGTGATCTTCAAACAGAAGCATCTGCAACTGAACGTCTAAGAATCTCCCTTCTGTTAAAAAAAAATAGAGAGAAAAAAAGATGCAAATAAAGGAGACAGAGACTGTACTTGGCTTCAGTGAGGGCCAAGAGCAGAGCTGTCAGAGACCTGGTGAGGAACACAGGAGCCTGTGGTGGGATTCATCTGCCTCAACGTGGATGTTTCTAATGGAGGCACCCCACCTCCCAGCCAATCCTGGTCCCATTTTAGGCAACGGGGGGTTAGTCCGTATAACCAATGAGTTCAAGGAACTGTTTATCTTACCCTCAAGTCAATGCTTATGCGTTTGGTCAGAGAGACCATGCACTGGATTCACCGAGTTTATTTATTATATCTCCTTTAAAACAAAAGAGGCCCCCAGGACACTTGTGCAGGCAGAGAAGATTCTAGCTACACCACAGACACACTGCTGAGGTCGGATAAATTACAGCCCATCGCTGCACTACCCAGTCTGGCTCAGGTGGTGAATTGACACCTCCCTCACCCCCAGAAGAGCTCCTGTAACCCCCAGAGAAGGGGAATGGCAGATTCACCTGTTCAAGCTCTTCCCCTGCCTGTGAGCAATGGGACTAGTCACTGGAGCAGAGGAAGAGAGCCCGTCTCCCCCGCAGCCCCCAGCTCCTGAAGATCGTCCAAGGAGACCTGGGGGCCCAAATTTTACCTCTTCTGAATCACAAGTGTGGAGGGGTTTCTGCCAGGCCCAGCAGCTCCAACTGCACCTCCTAGCTGCGCTGGGTCCGTTGACAGAACTGGGAGGGACCCTTCAAAAACTGCCCCAGGGACCCAGAGATTCCCCAGCGGGTGGGGGCGGGGCTGTGCAAATGAGGGACCCCAACAGCCGCTGCCACCCCGCTGCCACCCCCCAGCCCTCACAGCGCTGGTCGCCTGCCAGCCTTCACAGCACCGACTGCTGCAACACACCAGCCCCTCGCGGGGTGACACCCTCCCGGCTCCCCTCGAGGACACGAGCCCTGGGGACAGCACGGGCTGGAATCCAGACACAGCGTCCTGTCTCCTGGAGGAGAGATGTGCACAGTCATCTCCTGCTGAGAGAGGAAAAAAAGGCCTTAGAAACCCCCCACCTGACACAACAACAGCATTAACTCACTGCCTTCTCACCAGGGATAACCACTGTGGGGAATGCCAGCTCCTGCAGACATATCTCATCGATGTCCAGCCGGAAGACTGGTCTTCGAACCACATACACCTCTTCTTCGCCGACGAATCGCTCTTGGACCACAGCGAAGTGTGACCAGGACACCCTGCCCAGGAAAAAGACAAACAGGCTGATGAGCGCAGACTTCAGAGATGGGAAAAGTGAAAGCTTTGGGAGAAGCCCATGTTCTCCATTTCTTGTCTTCCCCTCCTCAAGGTGTTTGCTAACATCCTTTGGCCAAAGAAGATCCCCGGCATTTCCAGCACAGGGAATACTCCTCGGACTGGTTCCCAGGGATTATCCTTGGCACGGACCCAGCATAATCCCCTGTGTCTCTGCTTGGCCTCTTCACTCTGATCACAGGAAAGAGGGAAGCCCCATCGTGCGCCAAATGCTTTCTCAGACTAGATCTGGACTTGGTTTCTCTCCCGGTTGACCAAGAAGCAGCTGTGGGCACACGGGGTTGTCTTGCTGTGCTGCCATGATGCTCAGGCAGGGATTGCTCGCCGGGCCCGGGATCTGGAGAGAAAAGGGGAACCAAGACGCCAGCCCACCTTGTCCAGTTTCAGCTGTCCCAGGATGTATGCAGACACGGCATCCCAGATAGCCACGACCTCTGCAAAGCAAGGGAAGGAAAGAGATGTCAGGCTCCAGGCCAGCCATCTCACAGCCTCTTGGCAAGCTCCTTGCCCAGGGGGTGCCAGATGCAGGTGTCCAAAACCAGCCCAGACAAACGCTGCCGCGGCTGCGGAGCTGGGCTGTGCCCCAGTTGGTGACTGCCAGCCTTACGCTGCTCCTGGGGCAGGGCTGAAGCACAAATGGGCATGTGAGAAGGGCTCAGCACCAGGGCTGTGGCCATCTAACGCAGCTGGGATGCAGGACCCCTTTTCATCCCAGAGCCAGAACCCCAAGAGGTGCCAGCTACCAGGGGAAGCTGGCCCTGGACGGCCCCCTTCACAAGGGGAACATGCCACCCAGGGGTCCTGGTTGCCGCACGGTCCCCTGAGCCCGGTGGGACCCTCAGGCAGGGCTCTCGCGGCAGCCCCCAGCCCTCTCCAGCCACTCCCACAACCCAGCAGCCACAGCTTTTGACCGTGGACAGCCCCGGTGTCCTTTGGGAAGGAGCTCCTGAAAACCTTACCCTCGGTGGAGAGCTGCAGGAGCGTGGGGAACAAGCTGCACAGCTCAGAGCTGACAGCCACGGTGCAGCAGCCCTCCATTGCACTTGTCGCTCGTCTGCAGCTCTGGTAAAAAGATGCTCTTCAGAGAGTGTCTCCTCTCCTCCCACAAGACCCCCCCTGAGGACCCCAGTAACCCTCCCTAACCCCTCCAGGACCCCCACCCACCCACGACTCCATTACACCCCCCCTAGGACAATAATACCCCCCCCCCACCCCTCACCCCCGGACCCCAGTAACCCCCACAACTCGCACAGAACCCCAGTAACACCCCCCCCAATAATCCCCCCGGGTCCCCAGTCCCCCCTCACAGCACAGGCAGGGGTGTGGGCAGGTGCTGGGGGGGGACAATGTGCTGGAGCCCCCCCCGGGCGCCCCCTGGCCCCCACAGGGCCTACTTCCTGCGACACTCTGCCAGGGCTCTATGGTCTCCAGTGGAGCGGCCTAGGCAGGAGGCCTCCAGCTCTCGATGGTCTCCCCTGAGGGATGTTGCCATGCAGAGATTTGGTTCACCCAGCAAGTGGGAATTCCTCCTTTGAAAACAGTCGCTTTGTTCTGGAGGGCTGACTGACTTTTTCTCCCGCAAAGTGGCAGCAGAACCAGCCCCAGCCCCAGCAGCCCCAGCTCTAGTGGTGGTGGCTGCGGCCTAGCAGTGGGTGGGCGCAGGGGGCTGGGGCCCATTTCCCTGGAGGGGGGGCGGGATCACTGCGGAAGGGGAAAGCTTCCGTCTAAAGAGCCAAACTTTTTCACGGGGCTGAATTTTTCTCAAAACCAAGGTTTGTTGTCGCAGTTCAGGCTGTTCAGAGGTTCGGATGTGTGACTGTGCTTGTCCTTTTACCCTGAACTCGGTGGGGCTTTGCAGTCTGTGAGGGTCTGTTGTGTCTGCGGGTTGATCTGTCAGGTTACCCCAGGGAAAGTGAGTTTTAGCCCTTTATTTTTACTTCAAGTGTGAAAGAAGTGACGCATTTAATATTTCTGCCCCCTGTGGTGATTTGGGTTGGGGGGGTTCAATCTGATGAAACACCTCGGAGCGGTGCTTCAGAGGGTGCCGGTCACCAGAGCCGAGAGGTGCTGATCAGAAACCGGCATGAAGCCCGAGGGCGAGAGCTGGCCCAGGCGGGCTCTTGCCTTCTGGCTGGGGGACAGTGTTTCCCAGCTGGGAGGTGCTGGGAGAGATGGGGGGTGGGGGGGTGGTGAGCAGGTGGTTGTCCTGGGGCCCAGCCCCTCTGCGGAGCCCTGCTGCTCCTCTGGCTTTCTGGACAAAGGTCAGTTTCTGTGCAGAGCTTCTAATTTCAACCTTTCCCAAAGACAAATTAGTTTTTCTGGGTTTTGGTTGGTTTGGGTTTTGTTGGTGGGGCTTTTTTTTGTTGTTTGTTTTTTTTTTTTCTTTTCATGTAGCCATGCAGACTGACTTCCTCCGTTCCCTTTCCCTGGTTTTCTCCCTGTGAAATCTCTTTTCTGTAACTGCCTGGTCTTCATGGCAACACATTTAAAAACTGCTCTCGCAGGTTCCCCCCTTTCAGAAGGTGCCTGTGGCTGCAGGGATGCCGTGTGAAGCAGGCGGGACAGGGCTGGTGTCTGCTCTGCTGGCTGTTAAAGAGTGGGCAGCGCCGTGCTGCGTGCTCATCTCCAAAGCTTCTCTCTTCTCCCTGGGCAATGGATTTTAGTGTTCTGCCCTTCCAAGTACAGTAACATCTGTACAGATGCAAAATGTCTAGTTCATGGATTGGGGTCCTGAAGCCCTGATTCTCCTTTGGAAGCTCTATTGCCCCACGTTTTCTCTCTGCCCTCTCCTTTGTCAAACTGTCTCACAGCTGGCCTTCTTCCCCAGGCTTTGCCTCGTCCCCTGGTCAGACTGGAGCTGTTCAGTTCCTGCAGGCCAAGCGGCTGTTGGGGGATCTGAGCTGCTCAGAGACAGCAGGGCCTGATCTCTGAGGGAAGCAGATTTTGTGGTCTAACTCTGACCTCGCTGAAGCTGCTTTTGTTACCCTTCCAGAAAACCAGCGGAGGGCTGAATCAGAGCTGGCGGTTTGCTGAAGGTACCAAAGAGTAGGGGGTTTAGAAGCCAATGCCTAATGCCACGGACAACCTCCGTGCTGTTTGTCTGGTAACGTGTGTTGTTGACCCTGGTACCGCCATCACCTGCCTCCCCACCCCAAGGAGCACAGAGCTGCCAGTCTGGACGGTGGTGAAGCTTTGTTGAACCCATGTGCTGGATGCAACCAGCTTTTTCAGAGCAAGGTGCAAAGGCTTGTCGTGGGAGGATGTTGAATAAGCAAGCCCATACTCTGTCTTCAGCTGCTAGTTAAAGAGCTAGCAGTTCCGTAAAACAGTGGCACTTAACTATTCTTTTACCAGCTCTGTGTTATTCTCAGTTTTGAGAGCCCTGGTAGTTCTTCCACCTTAATGCTCAGCTTCTCTGACATGTTGTAACCAGGGAATTCTTGGTGCTGGTGGATTGTATGAGACCAGGAAGAAGAGGTAGGTATCTTATTTCATGTTCAGGGCCAAAGATAAAGGCTGCTAAAAAGGGCTGCTTTTATTCCCTTGGGGTTGTTGTCCCGTTGCACATCTTCTGGCACTTGTATGCACAAGACAGATGACCTCGGTGCCTTTCTGCTGTCTGCTGCCTTTTGTCGGTGCTGTGAAGCAGCTGGCGTTTTGGTCTCAGACAATAGTTCAGCAGATGGCTGCTTACAAACAAAAAACGCCCAAACCAGGAGACTTTCTCTTCTTTTCCAGGAGCCAAGGACTTTGAAGGCCCGTGCTGAGGTTAATCTCCAGAACAAAGGGTGTAGGGTCACAACACACAGGATCACTTGGGACCTGTGCTGTAGCTGTGTTTAGAGGACAATTGTCTGGTAACTTATAGGTAAGGAAAGGTTTATTGTGGTCCAGAGATGTGGGGAATCTCCATCCTGGGATATATTTAACACTGCTGGCCACGTCTGGCACAACCTGTTTTATCTTTGGAATTGTCGGTTTTGTGCAGAGGGTTTAGACCAGAGACATCCAAAGTCTTTTTTTTCCCAAATTTTTCCATGTTTCTGTGCCTGATCCTGCTGGACCCATGCTGTCTGCTTTATGAGAAGTGAAAGGAAGAGATAAAAGTATTGTAAAACATGCAAAATGTGGCAATATTGCCGTCTGCTGCATGCTCTGCCAGGGAGCAGATGCTAGCTGCCTTTTCTGTTCTAGATTAATTTATTTTACTGCTGCTGCTGTGAAGTTGCCAGATAATCCTGTACACAGACCTGGGCCAAGCGGGAATGTCAAGGGAGGAATTTGGGAAGGCAGGGAGCCCATGCTGGCAGCAGCCCCCGCCCTGCCGGGTACCAAGCAGGGCTCTGGGAGTGATGTGCTGGGGAGGAGCTCCTTGTACTGCTTCTTTCCTCAAGAGCAGCTGTTTCACCCTTACCTGGATTGTGACCATAATGAGAGAGGGGTTCTTTTTGGGCGTACATCCCCAGGAGGGGTTGCACTTGATATCTGACCTTTGTTTTCATTTCATACCAGGTGTTGCTAGGCCTTGAAATTTTTCTGTGGTCTCAAAGCAACAGTTAAGTCAAGGAGGACAAGTGTAGGGTTAGTTCCCAGGGAGATGGGATGTGTGCAAGGGTTTTGCTTTTGTGTTGTAGCTTTTGTGGGAGACAGACAAGCTTTGTGGAACAAGAACAGCAGGACTAATGATGGGCATTTCTAGAGGGTTGTGTGCCTTCAGAGCTCTCGGCAAGTGTCAGCCAGTTTGTCTGCTGCTCTGCAAATGCTGCTTGCTGGGAAGGAGAAATCCTGCTCTCCCAAGTGAATGCTTCTCCCCAGAATCACTTTGCCAGAGAGACTAAAAAATAGGGCTGCCCTTATGTGCAGGGACTGTGGATTGCACAGAGATACAGCCCAGCAAGCTTGAAAGCGTAGAGAGGCTGGTCTGACCTCCTCAGGGCCCTCTCTCGAGTTCAGGGCAGGCAGGGACCACGATCTGTCTTGTCTGCTGTGCTCCAGTCAGACATCCGTTAATTCTGAGTTCTCTGCTGACACCTGCTGGCCCTTAGCAGAAGGTAATTGTGGGCCTTCTACTAAACTTTCCTGCCTAAAGGCTTTCACAGCCTGAGAAGTGGTTCTTATTGATAATGATGTCAGGGTGTGGCACGGGACCCCTCAATTCACCCCCCAGCGGGTCCCCACTCGGAGCATGCCATCACCTCCACGTTCTGCATCACTTTGCCGCGGGGCCGGAGGAAACACCCAGCCAGGCCCCAGCAGAGCCGCCCTGGGGGTCATGAGCATCAGCTCTGCTGGGGACACACATGTCCCCTCCAGGGACACCCTGCAGAGATCTGGGGGGCCTCGGCACCCATCGGAGCCGTTCTGGGCTCACCCAGCCCTTTGTGGGGGTCCCAAATCCAGGACTCACTCTTAGGAGCCCCCACAATGGCAACAAATATCACGGCAACTGCGAGGAGGTGGGGGAGCGAGAGCCACCAGTCAAAGAGCAGTGGGCAGAGGACATTCCCACACGTCACCGTGGATCCTGCGGGAGGGGAGGCACCGGGTGGGACCATTGTCACCTGCAACGGCCCGAATCTGCACTGTCACCGCACAGGGTTGTCCCCAAGGCCACCCACCTCTGGAGCCCTGGATGACATTGAGGTTGGAGTAAAGCTCCGTGACTGTTAAGAAACAGATGAAAATCTCTCTTTTTTAATGATTAATTACAAATAAATGACTTCACAGAAATAAGAAATCAATGGTCATTGTGATTCTGAATTAAGAGATTAAAAATTAGTAAACTATTGTAAGGATGCAGGTGTTCAAATAGTCTGAAGATGTAAAACCACGCTGTGCTGCTCATTCGTCCTGTGGTTGGCCAAAACCCCAGCCTAGTTAACCAGTGGATAAAGACAGATGGATTGAAACCTTTAGTTTAGGTATGTTTATTTAAAATTTTTATTATATTTATATTTGTTAATATATATAATTAAATATATAATTAAGTACATGGTAATATATTTATATATTGTATTATATATGAATATATAAATATAATTTATATTTAATATTTTAACTGATATTAGACATAAGAAATGGGTGATAATCAAAGGGTCTAGTTTTAATATTCTTAAAGGTTATAAGATGAACTTCTCAGAAATTAGAAATGTTAAATGGAACATCGAAAGAAGTTGCAAAAGACAGATGCAGGAAGAGGTGGGTGATTTGATGGCCCTGAAATGGCCCCACAGGCCCTGGGATCAGAGACAAGAAAGGACTCGCTGGCTGACGGAGATTTATGGGCATTTTTGATCACTGAAAGAATAGAGAATTGAAACATCAAGGGAAACGGAGGTGGACTTTGATGGTTTAGAATCCTGTGGCTCTTCCATTTCTTGAAGGCAAACTGAAGAGATTTTTCAATTATTTTTTTTTTGGGGGGGGTGGAGGGAAGCAAAAGAAACCCCATTACAGCCATCCAGAGGCACCCATGGGTCCCCCTACCCCTGTCACAGCCACCCACCTTAGAGCTGTTGGAGAGCTTGTTGGCCTCCACGGCGTTTTTAGCTACAGAAATTCCACCCCCCCCGTGTGATGCTCAGGAGGGGGAACTCCCCTGGTACCCAGGATGGGGGGGACCCTCCCAGTGTCGGGTATAATTGTTGGGAAGGGGGAGACTGTCCCAGGTGCCCCCACTCCACTCACGGGTGCATCCTCTGTGCAGTGGCTGTGGCGCTGGAGGGGAAAGGGGCGGGCCAGGCTCCCCCTCGCTGGCCATGGCGGTGCCTGTCCATCTGTCCGTCTGTCAGTCAGTGGGTCCGTCCCAGCTAAACCCGGTTCTTCCAAGTCCCCCCTGGGTACGGCAACGGACTGAGCGGTGCTGAGGCCCCAGAAAAACCCAAACCAGCGTTTGCCCAAACAGCTCCTTTAATAAGGAAAAACCTGGCGGCTGCCGGGGGACGAGAGGCGCCAGGAACAGCCCGTTCACACCAAAAACCAGCAGCTCCCCTGCCCTGCAGAGAGAAAATACAGCACAAAAATAGATTTTCTCACACCAAAACATGGGGGGTTCCCTGCCCCTGCTGCAGGTCTCACAACTTTTATGGACAAAGGGGTTTTGGCCCTTTATGACTCACAGAGATCTTCAGCATCGGGGGCTTACGGATTTTTATTCCTCTTTGAAAAAAACCTACTAAAACTCTACGTTTCCAGCCCCCCCATTTGCCAGAATTTCCAAGAGATTCTCCTCCCCCATCTATAAAAAGGTTTTTTGGCAAATACTGAACAATTCTTCTCTGAAACAAACACAAGTGGGTTTTTTCGCCCCAAAAGCGTGTGAGTTTCTAGAGCCTGAGGGGCTGCAGCCGCGGGTCAGTCCATCTGGCTCCCAAAACCTGTGGTTCTGAGCCCAAAACAAGCAGTGACCCCCTCCCTGGGCAGGCAGCAGAAGGGCAGAGCTGGGGATGGGCTGGAGGCACCTGCCAGGGAAGAGCTTGCATGGCTGCCAGTGGGGGCTTGGGGGAATAGCAATAAACAATAACAAAAATAATAATAATTAAAAAAAAGCGCCAAAAATAAAAACCCCCAAATCAAGAAAAACCCAAACCCCAAAAATCCAAAACCCACCAAAACCCCAAAACTACCAAAAACCGAAAACCAGCAAAAAAATCCCAAACAGCAAAAGACTCCAAACCCCAAAACACACCGAAAAAGAAAACACAAAAAACTCGAAACCACCAAAAACCCAAAATCACCAAAACCATGAAAAATACAATAAACCCCAAACTCTAAAACCAAAACCCCAAAACCACAACCCCCCCTAAAACAACAAATACCAAAGACTATCAAAACCACAAAAAGCCAAACACCAAAACAGCAAAACCGCTAACCCCCCTGCAAAAAACAACCCAAACCTCCAAAAAATACAAAAATCCCTGACACCAAAAAAACCCCCAAATCCACCAAAACCCCCAAAGAACACCAAAACCACCAAACCCCCCAAAATACAAAAAAAATCCCAAAACCACCAAAAAACAAAACCCACCAAAACCCAAACCCCAAACCCACCAAAAATCTAAAAATACCCCATAACCCAAACCCCACAAATTCTCTAAGCCAGCAAAACCCAAAAATAAATCCACCACAAGAACAAAAATAAAACCAAGAAACAAGTCCAAAACATAACACACAGACACACACACTCACACAGACACTAATTTAAAAACCCCACAAAAAGAAAAAAACGACCAAAAAATAAAAATACAGAAATTCAAAATCTTCTTTCCCAAACCAGCAAGTCCAGCCCGTTTTTCCTTCCCCCCTGCAGCACAAACCCCAGCACATCTTGTGGGCTCAGGAGACCTGATTATACCAACAATCCTGTATAAAAAAAACCCCCCTGGTTTTATCCTTCCCACCCAGAAAATGCCCCAAACCCAAACCCCCCAAAATGGGTTTTGCCTTAATACTGGGCTTTTTTCAGCAAGAGAAATACCAGAAAAAGATCAAAGGTGGGGTTTGGCCGCATCATCATCTCAAAATACTTGACGTGCTGGAGGTTTTTGGAGAGCAGAGCTCCAGCAACGACCAGGGATCGATCAATCGATTGAAAACTGCTAAAGCCTGAACCACAGGCCTCAAACCAGAGCTGACTCTGAGTGAACCTCCCGACCAGCATCCTATCAGCATCAAATGAGACCATATTTCCTCTGAAAACTAGATAAAGAATATCTATTTGTGGACCCTAAGCCGGTTGTTTCCTAGCAGACAGCAACTCCCTAGACACACCCCGGATCCTGGACAGATCTGGGATGCACCTGAGTGAAGCCGATCTACCAGATGTTTCCATGCCCTTTATTTTTTTATATGACTTGTTTGTGAAACTGTATAAAAGCAGGACCCTCTCCCAGCATAGACAGAGACCTCCCCTACGAGGGGACTGGTTGCGTAGGATTTCCCCATTGCCGGGAGGGATTCTCCGACCCTGTGCTGGGACAGGGCTCCCCAGCCGAAGCACAGATCCGGGTGACAGTAAAGTAGGAGGGCAGCTGGTGATGTGTCTTTTCTAATCACTAGAGCTAACTTTAGGTCAGAATGGTCAGGGGCATCACCTTGCTTATTCTCTCTGCTGCTTTCAACTAAAGTGAAACAAAGCTGATCTTTTTAACTGGTGTCTGTGTCCTTTCTGCTGACCCCGTCAACTGGCAGAACAGAGGAGCGACACGTGGGGGTGACCCACACTGGAGCCTCTCAAGAAGAATCATCCTGTGGGGAGGACTCAGGGCACAGAGAGGTTGGGGGGGACTGTCCCCGTGAGAGGGATGTCCCAGGGAGCAGGGGGGGAATGCAGAGTGCTTCCCCCCACCTCGCAGGAAGAAGCGGCGGGACTGACTTCACCCCCCATCCCCTGCCCCTGCGCTGCTGGGGGACAAGGTGGAGAGAGCGGAAACAAAACTGAGCCCGGGGAGAAGGGAGGGGTGGGGGGAGGTGGGTTTTAATGCTTCTCTCTGTCCCACTCTGTCTGGTTTTGTTAGTGCTTGAATTAAAGGGATGTTCTTGTTTTCCTTCCCCAAAAGAGTCTGAGTTTTTGCCTGGTTTAATGGGTGAGAAAACCCCTCCCTGTCCTCATCTCCATTCTTGAGCCTTTTTGTTGAAATTTTTCTCCTTCCCAGCACTGGGGGGGAAGGAGCAAGTGAAGGGCTGCATGGGGCTTTGTTACCCTCTGGGCCTAAAACCAGGACAGAAACTTCCCCCCAGGATTCTTAGGGAGAGGCACTGGGTGACAACACACATCAAGGATTATGTGACATGGTATTTTAAAATAAATTGTTAGAAAATAAACAAGGGGAAGCTACTACGTAGGTACGTATGGATCTTAAACAGATACTAAAACTATTCTTTAGGAGCAGAATAAGTACAACATCATGGTCAAAGGCCAAGCTGAGGTTTACTGCCTGCACTGAGCCAGACTACATGTCAGCAGTCAATAAATGTGGCTAGAACTGAAAAAAACCCCACCCCAAATCCAACCCAAATCCAGTTTCTTGACAGCCAGAGGACACTGCTCCCACCACCGTACCTGGGGCAGGCTGTAGATGTAGCGCCGGTAGATCAGCTCGTAGTGGGGCGGGTTGATGCTGCTCTGGTAGATGCAAAACGTGTTTTTGTCCGAAGTGTCTGTGAATGCAAAGTTTCAACGGCGTCGGGGATTTCAAGGGTGCTGATGAGAGCCCAGAGGCCAAGGGCAGCTCAGTGTGAGCGCCGGTACCTGGTTTATCCGGTGTCTGAACAAAGCGTTGGGAACTGAATGTTTTGCCCTCGGGACATTCAGGATGAGGCGACAGCCTGGAGTCCAGGTAAGTGCAGAAGAGGTGCAGGATGATCTGGAAACAGAAAAACAAATCTCGCTTCAGCGTCCTTAAAAATACAGCAGCTTTCCTGCCATAATCTTGGCTATTAGTTACAGTTTTGGCGATTGCAATGCTGACTCTGCTCTGGTGTGTTCAGGAGCCTGAGGCAGTTTAACACTTAAAGCAGAGATTCCATCGGGCCCGGCACGCCACGGCTGTGAAGGCAGGTCTGTTTTGTCCAGCAGTGAAACAGCCTCAGTCACAACGCGATAAACTGATGCTGCACGTCAGCAGCTCGGTTCCCTCACGAGCAACTTTATCCTGGCACCCTGCAGAATTTGGCAAAGTCACGGATTTAGCTGATTTAGGCCATGAACTCTAAGCAAACTGTTTTAGCAACAGGTTCTGCGCTACGTGCGAGGATTCGGCTCAGAAGGGCAGCTGGAATCCAAGGACAGCAAATCTCTTCTTTTCCCTCACAAAAGGCCAAACAAAAATCACTGGAAAAACCTGAGCTGGCCACAAGTCTTACTAAGAATGTCAAAATTTTGAAATAAACTGGTAAAACGAGCAGAAAACCACGCTGCAGCCTGCTATTAGTGGCTTAACCCTTCCCAGGGAGGTGTCAACATTTTATGTGGGCAACATCACCCAGTTATCTGTAATCTGGTACTTGCTGTGCTCGTTCTATGTAGCGGGCTCTGTTTCACAGAAAAAACAAGAGAGTTTCTCTGGGCTAAATGGCCAAAGTCTCCCGAAATCTGGGAGATGTGCCTTGGAAAGCAGAGCTTTGTATTACCTGCAGTGTGATCAACAAAAAGCCAAAATTGTACTGTTTCTTATTTTTACAGTAATTGTCTCGAGTCACTGAATGTCAGAACTTCACGGCAGGTGTTTCTTTTAATCTGTTAGATCAGAACTTTCCCAGAATTCCTAGAAGTTTCACTCCAGGGTGCCCTCCTCTGTCTCATGATCTTTAAACACTTTGAGCTCCTCACCCCGCTGTGGGTCAAGACACCGAGAGCTGCTCTGTGGCCAGTCACTGTCACATATTTCATCATCTTCACAAATAGAAAATCAAACCCTATTTCAAGACTGATTTTGTACAACTTCAGCTTCCAGCAACTGACTCTCATGATATCTTTGTCAGCAAAGCTGTGAAGCTCTAACATTCATATCTCCTGGGTTTTATCCTCCCAAGTAACTGAAAATCTATTTATTGTGGGGAAAAAATAAATAAATTGCCCAAATTCAACTGTCAGATACAGAGTTCAACTGAAGCCTCACACTGTAAAGCCTCATTTTCGGCTCCCTGAATTGTTCTGGGCTCTTCAATTCTTTTCATCCCCTCAGTTGAATTTTCAAGCCATGTTTACACTGAGGCGCTGTTCCTCCTGACCTCTCAGATTAACGGGCAAAGCATTGCTATGAGTCTTCTCCCCCGTGAGAGACACAACAGATTTCAGGTTTCTCACAAAATATTACTGAATTAAACCACAGCCATGCCACTCCATCTGCATTTTTCCCCTCTGTCCATTAAAGCAAAGGAAAATGAGAAGGCGGCGAAAGCTTTCCCTTGCATTAGGAATTGTCAGGTTAAGGCAGACATTTGCCTTTCTAAAAGAAACAGAGCAAGGGCAGCGCCCCAGCGAGACCCGGGCCTGTCAGGCTGCTCCCTGCAGTGACCTGACTGACACTGCAGAGGAGTCGGAGAGCCCGGCCTAAGGCTAAGCCCTGCACTTGCACTGCCGTGATCTACGCAACGTCCAACCCCGCTGGCGCTGCTCCCCACGGAACCCCGCTGACCCAATGGGATTCTCTCTGCAAATGACGCCAACAGGATTTTACCCTGCTCCTCAAAAGACTGACTGGCTGCTCCCTCCAAAGAACCTGCGCTGAAAGGCAACCTGCTTTATGCTGTTGTATCAAGATGGCTTCCAACACTTACACAGGAGTTGGTGGGCAAGAGGGTGTTCCACTGGCAGCTGTTGAATTCCCCTCCTCTGCTCCATCGGAAGGAACTCAGGCATCCTCCCCGAGAAAGCTCTGCAAGCAACAAGATTCATGCAGTTACTGGGGCTTGAAAGGACACAAAAGCAGAATTTTGTGCTAGTTTCAGGGGCTTCATACCCATTTCCAGTGGACAAAACAGGGTATGTTCCGCTAATGAAATGTTTGTAAAGATAAGAATACAGGGAATACAGGGAGGTAAATTTACAGGATAATTTTTGGTTTTAGTTAGCGAAGAGATTAACTGGATCACTTTGCACCCTGAGCATGCAGAGGGGAAATGAGAAATAAAGCTTTTAAAAAACATTCCCAAAGTTTCATCCCAATCCCACATCGTTCCATTGCTACAAAAAATTGCAAAGAGCCATCTCCGCTGCTTCAAAGCAGCTCTCATCCCCCTGTGGCTCTTGCAACGCCTCCACTGAAGGAACATCCGAAGCCACCAACACTTGACCAGTCACAGGAGAGTTTTAAAGTCGGTCCGGTGACAGCACGTACCTTTGATCCTCTCGACCAAATACTGCTGGTTTGGGGTCCGATCCAGATAGGGCACCAGAGCGCCGAGGGCTGGAATGAGCGGAGCTCTCAGGAGCGCTGCCTGCTTCAGACTGCCGATGGTGGCTTCTGCAAGAGAGGAAGCGCCAGCGCAGGTCAGCCCCGAGCACCACAGGGCACCCAGGCGCCGCCCGTGCCAGGTGGGGCTACAGAGAGCTCCCCTGCTTGGTGCCTCGCTTCAAGCCCAGGAAACAGGGACTGTCTGACACTGCCCCACAGAGCCCTTCCAATTCCAGAGGAGGAGGAGATGTCGCCTTGCCACGACAGAACAGAGAAGCTACAAGGAACCAACGTGGCCTTTGAAGAGCAGAGGGAGAGTAACAGAGTAGGGCCAAGAGCGGCACTGGCCAGTTTTTCTAGAGGCACGGCAGGAGCTGCGGCTCTTGAGGGGACCCAGGAAAGAGCCCCCAAAGGTGGGGGTAATTGAAAGGTAGCCTGTGAAATGGAGTTGTGGCTGAAGTGCTGGATTCACCAGGATTTGAAATTCATCTGGATTTGAAGCAAGAAGAGCAGCAGTAGTTTGAGAATTGTCTAGGGGCAGAAAAACCACAAGTGGAGTTGACGAGAATTGTCCAAATGAGTTGTTGAGGGCAGCATTTGGCAAGAGGCATAGTAGCGGAGAGAGGGAGAGTTTGTAGGGAGAGAGTGAGAATTTCCAGTCCAGTAAATGTCAGGGGGGAAGCAAGGGGGGAAGGAAACAAAGGGGGGTGGAGGGGGAGCAAAGGGTTGGGGGGGGGGGGGGGCAAAGGGTGCAGGAAGCAAGGTGGGGAAGAAGGGGGCTCCAAAGCCTCATCCTACCTCCAGTCTGCAACTCTGGACACCCCGTTCTTGGCAGCTGAGTGCTTACAGACTCGATTTGTTGGACAAGTGGCACTAGAATAGTCTCATTAATCCACTAGTAAAGAAAAAGGTGAAAATTCAAGAGGTCAGAAGCAAGAAAAATGTTTAAAAAACCCCAACCTTTATCTTGCATCCTACTAATCGTTACCATTACAATCACAAAGGAATTTAACAACAGAAATACTGAAGCCAGCCAAGGAGTAAAGGAATTCAATTAGAATATCAAGTTAGGCAGAGTTTCAGTGACTCTCTAATACTTTCTAAAGACCAGAAAATCCAGTACAGAAATGGACTACAAGGTCTAAAAGACCAGAAAATTCAAATAAAGGAGTTGGGAAAACACATCTCCAGAAAGTATCAGATAAAGCTTTTCTTTCTGAAGCTTTTCTGAACCGTGAGGAAAGGGGTATTATGAACACAGCCCTCCACCATAAAGGGAATTTATACTTTGATGAAGCCACTCCCTCTCACATTTGCCTGAGAAAATCAAGAAGCTGATAAACACTCTGTGTGGGATTTGGGAACTGAAGCGTGCTGGCCCTGGGTTTAGGAACAGATGCTCAGCAATCTGGCATGGATCTCATACTCATCTTTGCTTTTCACCACTCATTAAAAACCAAAAAACCAAAAACCCCCACAAAATACACAAGCAGAACTATAGACCTGATAGATGCTATGAGTGAAGGCGCAATCCAAAGCTCGACTGACTAATTATTTTGCCACCGTGTGCAATTCAGTCTGCCCTGCTCCAGCAAGGGCTGTTGCTAACTGAGATCGAGGTTTGTCCTTTTGCTTTTATTACGCTGCTCGGGACAGTCAGAAAGAAACCCCAGCCTCTGGGTTGGAATTCACATGCTTTGAGCCTGGGAGAGGGAGTTAGAAATACTGCAGAAACACCATTTAGCAGTCTGGGTTCCAGCAAGGAAAACCAAACCTTGTCACAGAGACGGGACGTCTCGGCCCCAGACGGGACTTACGTTTCTGAACTTCATGGTCCAGGAATCCACGTGACCAAGGAGGTGGCGCTGCATCATCACCTGTGCCCAAACCTATGGAAAGGGTCATTAAGTACGTGTAAGAACTTCAGAGAATACCAGGAGCTTTTGGAGTCTGTGACAATTTCTGACACTAACTACATCATTCCCACTGCATTTTTCCCCAAATTCTTATACACCTGCTGGGTGGATCACGGGACTCCTACAGCAGCTTCACGGAGGACGCGTTCACTCTCCAGTCACGCTACAACCACCCGCCATGAGCCCAAAGTCAGTCTGAAGCTCTCTGCTCTATGAGGATAAAATTGCTCTGAACTGCAGCCTTGATGGAAGAGGTACCTGAATGGGCAGTTTCATTACGGTAACGTAGGAAATAATCGATCCCATTTCCCTGAGGCCACGGGAATGGTATTCCTTGGCATCAGACTTCTTTCAGATGCCAGCGTAAAGGCTTTATGCTTTATATCCTTCAGCTGTTCCACGGGGTTCAACACAAATCCCTTCCAACTCCAGTTCTAGATCAGAAATGTATTGTGTCCAGTGTGAGCCTTGCTCTCCAAGGGAGAAATATTTTTCCCACTACAAGTCAGAGTTTGCAATGGCCATTTACAGGGACCAGGAGCCTCGCAAGCTGGGTGAAGACACCTCAGTGCTAGAGGATTTCTCTCCCCCATATTTTTGATCAAATCCAAACGTCTGCCCAAAGCCGTGTACTTTACAGACCTGTTTCTCTGCCTTGACCACTTTGGCTGTGGAATTCACCTCTTCTGCAGCCCGTATCGAGCGCAGGTCAGGTACGTCCTTGTGTGGTGATGGGGCCCGGGGCCTGCAGGCCAGCTGGTACTGGAACTGTCTCAGCACCTGCGCGCAGTCGGCGATGGAACGGCTGCAGTTCCCCAAAGCTGGGCTGCTGGAAGGAGAGATGGAATCCAAACACCCTGAAATGATTCCTTCATTAAACAGTCACGTACAGTCATTGCCAAGAAGTTCTCAATGCAACAGCACAGGCACAGCAGGTCAGGATACGAGGGCTTTGGCAAGAGACATGGACACAAACTGCCATGAATACGGACACTGAGGTCAGTCTGCAGAAACACCAACTGCACCCCGACTGTCCCTATCCAGGACAAAAACTGCCTGCAGGTAACTCACTCCCCGTATCTGAAACGCCTTCTCCACAAGATAACCCTCTCATCATGTGGCAACAGAGCCCGGCAGCTTATCATGGGCCACTACGACCAACAAGTGCCACAGAGACAACCTCTCAGCACACGTTCCCAGTCCATCCCCAGCAAAACTTTGGAGGAAAAACGTTCTGAAGGTCCTAAGCCACGGAGACAGGTAGAAACAACGATGTCCCACCTCACGTCTGAATCACTCAGTAGAAGACTCAACTAGTCAGCAGCCCCCTTTACCAAGGTCACAGACGATCACCATAAACGAGTCAGGTCTATTTACTAGTGTGCCTGCACTGGAATCCTTTGCGACTTTTCTCATCCGTAAAAGCCAATCACCAACAAACCCACCCCCTTCTCCTGACCAAGACATTCCCATCAAATGTTTGTTTTTTACCGAGTTGACTTCTCTGCCAGTTCTGTTCCTCTCTCCGAAGGAAGGCGTGCAGTGCCCTGAGGTCTGTCACATACTCCTCTGCGCCCGTAGAATTACACAGAGCGGGGGAAGAGCCGCAACGAGACCTTAACCCGCCGCTTTCCACTGGCCCAGCACTAGTGGGGTATGGTGACCCGCTGGGAGAGGAGCTGGAAACCTTGGGCAAAGAGAAACAAACAGTTGTGTCATAGAAGGAAGACAGAATTCCACCTTGATTTCTAAACGACATGAACATAAAAGTTTGGGGTCTGAGTTGGGTTTTTTTGGTCTCCTTTGCACTTAGATTTTGATTGCTTGGGTTTGCCTTGTTCTGAAACAAACCAGATGCACTAAACCCAAGGAAGTGGCACTAGGGAAGAAGGACAAATCCCAGTACGACAAATTTAGATCCGCTTTGCAAAAGGAGCAAACACACACATAGACAACTCTCTGCTGGCTACTGGTCCCCTTCAGCGGAACAGGGCACCAAGCAAAGACCCAGACTGCATCCTTGGGAGCTGTCCTGGTCCTTACCTGACTGGAGCTGCTGCTCAGGGAATAGGTTCCAGCAGGGCTGTAAGAAGCGCTGCCGCTCGACAGAGCCTGTCCTTGGGGGCTGCACCCCGGGACACAACCGGTACCAAACTGTGGGCAGGCGCGAGGGCGGCGGGACGGGCTGTAACTCAGCACACTCTGGCCCCGGGGCGGAGGAGAAGGTGCCGCCAGCTCACGTGGTGGAGCTGTTTGTACCGCTGCTAGAAGGAAAAAAAGAATTGGCATTGCAGATGCAGCAGCCCCAAACTCTCCTCCCCGCTGTAGACACACATACAAAGCTAGCTTAAGGTGATTTAAAAAAGATGCTAGAAGGGATGCTAGAAAAATCTGGCCCCCACAGAACTCGGCAGTCAAGCCACTGACAGACAAAAGAGAAGACTGAGACACAGGACCACAACTCAGCATAAATCCTGCAGCTTCAGATTTCATTTCAGTGTTACCAGGCACCTTGCGTAACCCAGGGGTTTCTCTATTCCATCGCCTATTTCATCAGCTCCTCTACTGACCACTCTGTGCATCTTGAGGCGTTGAATGTCTCAACTGACCTAAACACAGGAGATACGAGAGATGCTCGAACCTTGGTGTTACAGCGTTACAACCATCTGCTTCTCATCTTCTAGGGTAGACGAGCAGAGTGCAATACTACCGTGCCAGCATTTCACTTTTGGTATATTTGCCTTGTCAGGTTCTTTTTAGACCTTTGCTTTGATCTCCAAAAGCTTTCTGAGTGACCACTCTCTAGGCTCATTTTCACACTTCACACAAAGGTCTGTCTGTCACTCCTTTTAGTTCTCCTTACCCAGCGTGACAGTAGTAGGAAATCAAAAGGAAATATGAACCTGCACTCTCTGCCTGGCTCCTAGTTCCATGGACAAGTCATAAATTCCTTGCCCAATCTCACAGTGTTCAAGCCCCTCCCTGTCCTTCAGCAGCGGCTCTCATCCTGCCTTTTCCACTGTCTGTGTTTGTTTCCCCTCCAGTTCTCCCCACAAACACTCATCAAATCATCACTTGACGTGGTGAATTTGAATATGCTGCAGGTAATTCAGTTTACTGCTCCTGTCAGAGGAGGCAATTCAGAACTCGCTTTGCTAGAGAATCCTGCCGTTGAGAAACAAAAAATAAGATAAAAAAAGATTGCCAGAGATATTTATTGCACCCACCTGCATTCTGCAACCCCAGCAGGCTCTGCTGGCGAGGAGGACTCACGACCAGGCTGGTCGGTGCCACTGCGTATTTGAAGCACACCCAGAAATCAAAGGCGGCGTTCAGGCTGAACAGAGATGCAAGTGCGAGTTCTAGAAGAAACAGAGAAGTTTTTACCGTAGCTTGAGCACAGGGAATAACCAAAGTGTCTTGTTTGCAAAAACGGGCATATGCCCATTAAAAACACGTCTAATTATTAGTACTGTCAGGAAGTACCAATTTGGGCAATAGCCAAGATTTCTTCCCTTTTTTATGCACGAACCATTGGAGATAATTTTCCTTTCTGTATTGAGATTAATTGATACTGCTAAAATTGAACTTTTAAAGATGGACAGCCATTTTCCAAATCTACTACAATCAAGTTTCCCAGTATTTCTCAAAAAACATCCTCTGCCAAATCATCTGTCACTCATCTCATGATTTTTCTCCTCCTCTTGCTTCATCCTCTAATCATATTTGATACAGCTGGCTTAGAGTCTGCTCCTCCAAAACAAACTTGAATTCTCGTGAAATGCCATCCACACCCACGGTACAATAGAGAAGAAAAATCTGCCGTGTTTCCCAAAGCCTTCCTCTACACAGTCAGCAGATTTAATGCACCAAGTTCTTCCTGTCTAAGAAAGCTGTTAACACCTGTCACTAACACGGATGAATTTCCAAGTTTCAAGGGAGACAGCAGACAGCAAACCAAAGCTTTGATTTAAGTTTAAAACAAAAAATTCCCCCCCCCCCCCCCCCCAAAAAAAAAAGCTACTTTAAAGACTACCTTTCCAGCAAGTGAAAAAAAGAAAAGAACCCTGAAAAACAATTCAAATGCTGCAGCAACTCACCAATATACCAGAGTGGCCAGCATGTCATGTTGTAATATGAGCTTATGAGTTTTCCAGCCCTGGAAAGAAAAAAAAAGCAGAAGTTAGCATTTTGCAACTATGTAAATGGACTTTACCTTTAGCCAGAGTCCTGTTTAGCATCTTAAAAACAGAAAAATGAGATTCTTTTTACCAGTAAAAATAGGTAATATTTCTTCGATGAACTCTCCTGTCAGCACTGCCACCTCATTACTGAGGAGCAGCATCCACCTTCTCCGGTGAGGTGCAGATAAGAGGACAGATTCCAACCTCAGTTTTGAACCGTAACATCGTTCAGCAGCAAGAGGCAAAGCTCCTGCCTTCTCCAAGCAAAGGGAGCCAGAGGCAGGAAAGGCCTTGCACAGCTCTGCAGTTTTTCTACTAAAAATTCCCACTCGTTTCAGTTGGGAACAGAGGATTTTCAGACTGTACAGCCACGTCCTGCGGGTGCGGTACATCTCAAAGTTAATAACAGATGTGAAGGAAATAACCCTTTTTTGGTGCCTTTTTCTTCTAGTCCTGTCACCAAAATACGCTGCTGTTCCTGCCTGCCACTCACTTGAAAACTTGTCTCATAATTCGTCACTAGAGGGGAACACAAATAATTTGCTTTCTGGGACAAATACTTCTCGTACACATCACTACCTCCTTACCGGTACAACGATTCAACGCTGAAATAGTAAACATCAGGGCTACTGGGAGAATGTTACAAGAACACGTTGCCTGGTAGTTTTCTTGACAGGTTTTTCACACAGTTTCAGCCCCAAGACTTCCCTTCCCGTCCGACAAAGGGGGCGACTCCAAGCAGAGACCCTCTCCCCATCCTCACGCTCCCCACCTCTCTCCCCGAACCACGTCCTCCTGCAGAAGTTGCCCTCCCAGGGCACTGAACTCAAAGGCACGTTGGATCCTGTTCTACTCGCAGAGGAGGGCTGGCTGGGGGGTTTTCCCCTCCAGATTGAACTACGTCCTCCCACGTCCCCACCCTCTGCTGCTCGGGCACAGGCAGGAGGGGAGGCCTCACCCTGACAGCCCGGCAGGCGCTGACCCCGGGGTCACACAGGGAGGTCCCCCACACCGCCCCTTGCCCCAAGCCCCCCAGCTTCCCCCCACGCCCCCCCTCTGCCACACACAGCCCCAGGTTCCCCCGCCCCACGGGGCCTCCCCCCCAGAGCTGCCACACACAAACAACTGCCACAGCTTCCCCCGCCACGCACAGGGACCCTCGGAGCTGCCCCTGCACGTCCCCGCTGTCACACGCAGGCAGCCCCCACAGCTCCGCCCAGCCAGCCCCCCCACACCGCCCCGGGGGGTCTCCACAGCTCCCCCCGCGCCCCCCACTGCCAGAGGCGCTGCCTCAGCGCTGCCCCCAGCCAGACCTCGCCGTTACACGCCGGCAGCCCCACAGCTCGCACCCCCCTCACACAGGGGAGGCCACGCACCTCCCCCCATCCCGACCCTGTCACGCACAGGTGCCCCCACACCCCCCAGCCCTGACCCCACACCCCGGCGGCCCCACGTCCTCGCTCAGACCCCGGCCCTGCGCAGGCCCCGGGCCCCAGGCGGTGCCGGGCGGGGGCAGCCACAGTACCTGCGGCAGAGCTGGGGCTCCGCAGAGGCGAGGAGACTCCCCCTCGCCCTCAGGCGGCGCAGGGGCTCCCCCTCCTCCAGCCGGCAGCGGGCGGGGGTGCCCGGCAGCCGCGGCCCCCCCACACCCGGGAGCCAACGGCCGCGCCGCGCGGGGGGGGCGCCCGTTGCCGCGGCGGCAGGCGGGGCCGGGCAGGGGGGGCGCGGGCGGGAAGGGCCGCCCCGGGTAGACCCGGCCTCCCCGCGCTGCGCCGGGCGGACCCGCGGGCCGGGGCACCGGGCAGGGGCGGCGGCGGCCCCCCCACCCCGGGCGCGGGTCGGCGTCCTCCGGGAGACCGCGGCGCCGGACGCCCCTTGCCGGCTCCGGCTCCGGCCGCGGGTCCCGCCTCTGCCGGTCGCTCGCCGGCAGCAACCCCCAGGCAGCCCCTCCGCTCCCCCCCACGCCTCCCGCGGGCGCTGCCGGGGGACCGGGCAGAAGCGGCCGCCCCCCCCACCTCCGGGCAGGGCGCGGTAGGGACTCGGCAGCGGGGTTAGAGCCCCCGCTGTGCCGCCGGGCGCAGAGCCGGCGGGACGCCGCTGGGTCCTAAAGGCTCCCGCCCGCCTTCCGGGGGCGGCCAAGCTGCTGCTGGCAGAAAGCGGGGGGGGGCGGCCGGCGTCATCGAGAACCCCGTGACAGGAGCGGGGGGGGATAAACAAAATAACACATACACCCCCCGGGAGAAAAGCTGAACCCACCCCGCGAAACCAACAGCCCAAGTCGGGGAGCGCCCGGCAGCGCCGGGACCCCGACCCGGCCAAAGGCGCCCGGTTCCTGGCCCGAACTCGCCCCGGGGAGCCCTGACAGACGGGCATCAAGGCAAAGCGAGGGATCGAATCTTTTTTTTGCCTCAGTCTGTAATAATGCTGCTTGGCCGTGGGCTGCCCGGTCCCCTGAGTCAAATCACCCCCAGTGTGGCCACAGCGATTTTCCCTTTGTGGCCACTGGAGTTGCCAGGGACCAGCTCTATCAGCCTGGGGAGCTGAGGCCGCTTCCCGCCGGTGCTGGGCCCAGGTTGTGGATCTCGGGTGGGAAACGGGCAATAGAGACATGAAGTTTCCAGGCACTTTTGGGCTTGTGCAGTGATTTTTTTTTTTTTTTCCTTCTATCTTGACCCCGTCCCAGTCTTGTGTCTGCCCAGGGTGCAGCCAGGCCAGGGAGAAGGGTCCCAGCCTGGCCGGCTGCTCCTCCCTGGCCGTTCCTGGGGGGATTTGGGGTCCTTTTGCTGCGACAGTGAGGCGATGCCGGGCTGCGGAGCTGAGCAGGGTGGGAGGCGAGGGAGGGCGGGAAGATCTCAAGGCTGAGAGGCTTTGCAGCAAGCCCTGTCCTGTTGGAGAACGGCTTGCAGAGAGCAAGGCCATGGGTCTCTGCAGAAGCTGATTGCAGCCATCTGAGGTAAACAGAGGAAAAAACCCAGGGTACTGTTATGCCAAACAACAGACTGTTATGTTAACAAAGAGAGAAACTGAGGTACACAATGGCCTTGATGGTAAAAACTACCTTGGGAAAGGAGGCAGGCCAGAAGAGGGAAGATGTTGTGACATGTCTGAGATGCCACAGGGGGCTGGGAGATTATAATGCAGCCTTTTACATGTATCCAATAGATTTGTGAGTAGTATGCATGGTTATTGTAGAGTGCTTATATAAGGGGTGATTTCTTTCAATAAAGTTGAAGCTTGCTCTATCATTCACATTGAATCGGCTGCTTGCTTCCTCCGCCCGCCGCAAGTGGCGCACCGAACAGGGTTACCCGAACCCTGCTTTTCCACCAGACGGAACCCGGGAAGCGGCGGAACGGATTTTGCGGAGCTGGAAGGCGATAAGGTCGCTGCTGACGGCAGTAGATGTGTGCCATCTCCTAAAGCGTCGGGATTCGTAAGTCTGACATTGCGGCAGCTGGTCCGGCTTCAGGAGATTTTGGTATCCGAGGAAGGCTACCCCGGAATTGGCCGCATAGGGATAATACCCAGGAAAGGCCAGAGGAATAAAAGGCTGAATAGGGATTGGTTACCCAGGAAAAGCCTTCACTGGTGTCTGGCTACTTGATCGGACTTTGAGGAAGGTCGTCAAGCTGCACCAGGAATTTGAGGAATTTGAGGAATTGTTGCCCGGGCAGGAAAAAGGAACGAGAGGTAGCCCTTACAATTTTGCTTTTTAGAAAAGCGGGGAGTAAGTCCGATAAAAAAAACTTAGCCGCGCTGATTGGTCTGGGCAAGGCTAAGAGGCACTTTAAAGAGACAAATTTATTGTTTGAAGAAGCAGAATGGTGTGATAATCTTTTAGACCCTGATGCTGTAAATCCTGAAAAAGAATCTGGACTGACTGGTCTGTATCCTCCTTTAATTGGGGATGATCCATAGATAAAACTGAGGCGAAAAAAACGTAAAAGTGAGGCGAAAAAACTTTGGTGCAAGGGAATATGGACATGGCAAGAAAAATTCTTACTCCTGTAAGCTATGAGCTGAGTCATCAGCCACGTTGGGAAGAATGGCATTTTTCTGTTATTAAAGATTTAAGCATTAATAAGAACGGGCTGCAAAAACTCAGACTACACCAGCTGTACTGGAGGCGATGGCTCAGGGATATCGATTGCCCCATAAAAATTGGCTAACACTTTTAAGAAGAAAAACCGGCATTCACGCCGGGACAGTATTCTATCTGAAAAAACGAGCGTGTGGATCTCCGTGCTCAGCGTTCGGAGCTGGCGGCGGCAGCCCGGGGCCTCCCCGACCCCCCCGCCGTGGAGCGGCCGCCTGCGGCTGAGCCCGGCACTGCGCGCTCGGCACCCCCCGCCAAAAGCGGCAGGGTTATGCAGCACAGGCTTTAGATGTTCTTAATGGAATCTTTGTATTTGTAATATTTGTCACTTTATGTTGTGAGTGATGAGTGTCAGGAGCTCCTTTCTGTGTGTGTGTGAGACGCGGCCGCTGCAGCTGCGGAGTTCTCCGGCCGGGGAAGCGGCCGGCCAGGAACTGCAGGGTCCTAGTGCCCGCCCGCTGGGGCATCGGTGCTGCGGTTTGTTTGGGCTCAGTGTTCTCAGTGTCACAGGTGAAATACCTCCTCTAGCGGGAGGCAGTAATTCTGTGTTGATTGTTGTTTTGAATTTAGGTGCATACTCTGCGGGGAGAGTGTACCTCTGTACCATCTGCCTAATGAAAGTATTGTTAAAAAGTCATCCGCAACCTTACAGGGGTTGTTTGTTTTACCTGGGGTTGTAGATGCTGGTTATGAAGAGAAAAATCAAAATTATGGTCTGTACCCCTGTGTTCTGTAACAAAAATGTAAAAAATTGTTCAGCTTGTTAAAGAAGCTGCAATTACTCAGGATCTGGATCAGCAGGTACCCCTTAAATATTTTTGGACTAAAACAGTAACACAAGGTTAACTTCTGGTAAAATGTACTCTCGTTAAAGCTAAAAAATCTGTCGAGCTGACATGCATTTTAGATACTGCTGCAGATGTGACCATAATATCTGTGAGCAGATTGGCTGTTAGCCCTGGTACCTCAAATGCTTTTCAGGGTTGGTGTCATGCTGTAACAATTTAAAGCAAGGATCTCATTCATGTAAGAGGCCCAGAAAATTGGGTAGCAAATATTCATCCATTTATATTGGAAAACTCCTATTGCATTTTGGGGTCGTAACTGTATGACTCAATGAGGAACTCAAATTGCATCAAATTTGTCTTAATCACCACTGTAGCACAACCCACCCTGAAACCCACCCTGACACTAACCTTGTGAACCGAATCACCTGTGTGTATTGTCCTGCAACAACTTAAAACTGTTATTAAGACTTTAAAAGATTTACAGGCACTGTTAGGAACCATAAATTAGATACAGCCATTGTGGGCCTAACTCATGATGATCTGCATAGCCTTTTTGATATTTTGTGAAAAGATCCTTCACTGACATCACCCAAAGTACTTACAGAAAAAGCAAAACAAGATCTTCACCATATAGCTAACAAGCATCGCAAGTACACTGCATTCCCCCACAGGACAAACCATCGTAGAAAGAGCGCACCAGACCTTGAAAGTGCTTTTGCAAAAACAAAAGGGGCGAGAGATCTTGGCTCCAGGTCAACCATTTGCTCTGCCGTAAAACGCATGCATTTATGCCACCAGAATGTCAGAGCAATACAAAAACAGTTTTCTTTATCAAGGTATCCAGCTAAAAACATCACTGCAACTTGCCCTGAATACCAGACAGACTCCATCTCTTCAAACCTTTTAAACATCTCCCCTGTGTTACAGGTGTCACCAGTATTGTGTCATTTTTCATCACAGATACCAGATCGACAAGAAGTCCAGAGCAAAGCTCAAGTGTTAACAAAAACCTAGAAAGGGGTAACTGGGAAGGACCATTTCCTTTAATAACCCGGGGAAGAGGTTATGCTTGTGTCTCCACAGGTCTCATCTCCAACGGTCACCGACAAGGTGTGTGCAACCACACCTGAGGGTGAGAGGCAGCCAGCACTCAGGATCCAGCTGTGGGTGCTGTGAGTGCCCCTGTGCCGACAGTTTGCGGTCTCTTCGACTGATCATTTAAGCAGAATGTCTGAGTAATGTTTGCTACTTCAACAGGACAAGCTACACTGCAGTTGCCAATTCTTTTGGGAGAAAATGCTAACAGTAATTGTAACTCCTTTGTGAAATATATAGGCTTACTGGTCAATTGTGCAAAATGTAGTTTAGATAAAATATAGTTATTAATAAGGATAAGATGCTGTAAGAATGTATGTATTCCACTTTCTTTGTTTAGTAATATTAAGAATTAAGAGCTCAAGTGTTTAACCTTATTTAGAAACTCCCTTGGTTTTCCCCCTGGAGTACTGGCCAGGCTCCAGGAGGAACCCAACAGGAGGATGAAATCAGATGTTTCCGCTCAAAGAAAGTTGCCAGTTATTTTGGCCTGTTGCTTTGGAGGCCGGACCTGCTTGCAGCGACTTTGGATGCCTCACCTACGGATGGACGCATCACGTAGGGTTTCCAGTTTGTGAGGAAGGGCACTCTGAATTCTCGCTGCATCCAGGGTTCCCTAGCAATTGCGGATCTGAATGTTAGTACCGTATTTTCCTTACTGTTTATTTTTGTACTATTTAGTCATATCCCTTAAATATGGATAGTGAAATTAGTCTTCTCTTTTTAATTAGAACTATTCTAAGTAGGCTGTGTTTTGAAGTTTGTCTAACCCTTAATTGATACAGCTCTCAAACAAGTCTTGCAGGTGCCGCAGCAAAACAAAGAAAGGGGAGGGCTGGAAGGCATCGGCCTCACACAGCTCCTGACAAACAGCTAAGCTTTGATGAAGAACAGGCCTCGTAAGATAGATAAGAAACTGCAGAGTTGTGCCAAGGTGGCAGGGAAAGATCAGTCAGGACAGTAGGCATTTTGCCTGGGCTTAGCAACTGCTGCCGACCCATCTCAGACCTGTTTGGTATGCCATTTGTACTGGTCATTATGGTTGGTATAATCAGACAATCTGGTTGAGATGGCAAGATGTGACTCCTTCAGCAGTACCGGTGAATAGCACTAGGTTTTGTAGTGATGTTTATACAATGAATTTACATCTTGAAGAAGGAAGAGGGTTTAATAATGATTTGACTAAAAGGTTACCAATTATTAGATGGTTAAAAAATTTTTGTTTTTACGTGGAATAACAGTTTAAATTGTCATTGTAATCCTTTTAATGGTACTAACCTGTGTGTGGAAGTGTTTTATGAGAACGATGGACTGAACAATAAAAGGGGTCTGGATCACTCAAAACCAAAAAGGGGGATCTGTGGAATGCCTGGGAAACAACCGACATGTTATGAGTGATCCAGACAGAGTGGCATCACTGTAATCAGGCTGTAGCTGTTGGGAAGAACACCGGCAAGGCCGAGAGGATGAGAAACTGCGTGAGTAGCAAAGAAATAAGGATTCCGGACTGTGGGAAATAAGATGTTTGCCTAACAGAAGAACTACGTGTGAACACCATAACGGGACCAACCGTAGAGGGTGTGAAGGCTTGTGGACAGTAGTATAGAACCAATCCTAGTTTGTTTGCTTTCATGTGATTGCTCTTCGACAGTATGTGGGATGGTTTGTACTTGATAAGGTACCTTCGACCGTTTAAGGCGCGCTGTATTACAGAGTCGAGCTGCCATAGACATTATTTTACCTGCCCAGGGGCATGGATGTAAAGATTTTGATGGAATATGTTGTTTTAATCTATCCGACCACAGTCAATTAATGCAAAACCAATTACAATGGATGAAGCAACGTTTACAAAAAACACAAGTGGTTGTCAATCCTTGAGACAAATGGTTACAATCTGTTTTTGGTCTGTCCCTATGGCTACAAGGTCTGTTACAAGAAGGATTGCGGTGATTAGGAATAGTACTATTGATTGTAGTAATTATTAAAATAGCATATAGTTGTATAATGACAAATATTAGTAAATTTATGCTTGTGCAGCCTGCACAAAAAGAAAAAGGGGGAATTGTTGGAGAACGGCTTGCAGAGAGCAAGGCCATGGGTCTCTGCAGAAGCTGATTGCAGCCATCTGAGGTAAACAAAGGAAAAAACCCAGGGTACAGTTATGCCAAACAACAGACTGTTATGTTAACAAAGAGAGAAACTGAGGTACACAATGGCCTTGATGGTAAAAACAACCTTGGGAAAGGAGGCAGGCCAGAAGAGGGAAGATGTTGTGACATGTCTGAGATGCCACAGGGGGCTGGGAGATTATAATGCAGCCTTTTACATGTATCCAATAGATTTGTGAGTAGTATGCATGGTTATTGTAGAGTGCTTATATAAGATGTGATTTCTTTCAATAAAGTTGAAGCTTGCTCTATCATTCACATTGAATCGGCTGCTTGCTTCCTCCGCCCGTCGCACTGTCCCCGCGGAGGGGACGCTGCCGTGTTCAGGACGAAGGCCTTGGGCCCTGGCTGGGGTGTGTGCCCGCGCCCCCCTGGGCCCCCAGGGTCTGTCCTGGTGCCAGGGGTTCCGTGCTGCTCTCTGCGTGGGGCCGTGTCCATGAGTCCTGCAGGGAGCCGTCTGTCCTGAGTGCACCGCCAAACGGCTGCTTGCCCTGGGGAAGGGGCCGGGGTGTCGCCCCCACCCGCCATTGCCTGCCCCGCTAGTGGTGACAGCCCTGGGGGGGCTTGGTGCCCTTCGGGACTCGCCGGCTCTGATTTGGGGCTCAGCAGGGCTGTTGCACTGTTGGGTGCCGTTTCCCGGTGCCCCCTGTGCTGCCTCCCCCTCCCACACAGGCACAGAGAGATTTTGAGGAAAACAGATTTTAATGGCAATAAACATCAGAGAACGTCCCATCAAAACTATTCTAAACCCTCCCTCCCACCCAAATACACCAACATCCCCACCCATCCCGCAAACACCCCACCCGCCTCCCCCACTCCTCAAATACAATAACATAGCCCCCCCCCCAATACACCACCCTCCTCCTGCACCCCCCAAATGCCCCACCCTTGTCACCCACCGCCCCGCTCCCCACATCAGTCTCTAGTCCCCCCTGGCCCCCCCGGGCTGGCTGCCATCACCCTGCACTTGCTGCGGGGTGGTGACAGGGTGCTCTGCCCCCGCTTCCAGCCCTGTTTCTCTGGCACGGCCGGCTGGGACGGGGGCGGCTCCATCCCCACATCCCCCCACGGCTCCTGGGCCTCCAGCCCCGTCCCAAAGTCCTCCAGGGCCAGGATGGCGTCGTCGGTCTTGGGGATGCTGCAGCCGGGGCTGAGCAGCTCCTCGGGCAGCGAGAGCCAGGCCAAGTCACGGCTTCAGTCCAGGCTCCGCCCCACAGCTGATGAGGTCACAATGGCCACAGTGGGGGCTCTGTTGCTGGGGCGCACTGGGGGCCACTTGAGCTCCACTCGCTGAGAGCTGCACTGGTGTCCTGGGGGAATCTGACCCCTGATTGCTCTGGAGGGTCGACTGACCCCAAAACTGGTGACCGACGTGAGGATGAACCCGAGTGGGGGCTACAACATGTCCCTTCTGGAAGAGTTACAGGTACCACAGCCGGGGCTCTGCCGAGGGGCTGAGCATCCCCCAGCCAGGGGGAAAACTCCTCCCGAAGTCCCACTGCCGTTTCCCCAGCGCGCAGGAGGACGGGCACGGGCAGATGCTTTGCCCAGGGAGGGCTCCTGGGGCAGGTTTAGTGTCACCGGGTGGAGCACCGAGGAAAAGTGGTTTCTAAGAGAGAAGGAGACTTGTGTTACAGACCGTGTTGCCCGCAGGGCGTTTGAAAGCGGCGACTCCCAAATCGCTCCGTTTCTGCCCATTCCGAAACAACCCACGTAACGTGCTTGCGCTTGTGATTTTAGATAAATTGCTATTTTATGTAAATTGCGATTTCAAGCAATTTTATTAAGCCCTTTCATCCTGTGATTTTTCCGAGGTTGGGGTTTGGGTTTTTCTTGACAAATCCAGAGGGGAGCAGGATGCGTTGCTCGGAAGGGACGGAGGGTGGTGGGGGCTGTCGTGAGAGAGAGGGCAGGAAAGCCACAGGCGCACGATAATCCAGGTGCTGGGTAACACGGGCAAGTCCCGGGAGCTGGCAGGGAGGTAGCAACAAGTTGGCTCTGAAATTAGTACTCAGGGACCAGCAAACTCATCTCCAGACAGGAGCATTTACTCCTGTTGCCCATCAGGTTAACTGGTGCCACCAAGTGCTTCCCGGAGGCCCTTTCAAAGTTGCAGCTGTGTCCTGAGGGTGAGATGCAGTGGCTGGGATTTTCCTTCTTTGAACACGAAAATCCTGGCAATGCCCTTCCCCAGCCCCAGTGCGAGGGGAAAAGAGAAGCCAAAGGATTTATTTCTGTTTGCCCCTGTAATTCTCCTTTGGCTTTTAAGGCAAAGCGGCTCTTCATGCAGCACCAGCAGTGGTACTTCAGGTGAAGAGGGCGTCAGCTCTCAGCCCTTGGCTTTTGCAAGGAGAAAATCGGTGTGTTTGGTGGGAAGCACCCTGGCACCAAGGGAAGCTGGAGCTTCGTAGGGCTGAAGACGAAGCTTTGCCCTTGCAGGCTCTTGAGGGCCTTTGGAGGTTGTTGGTGGCCATGTCCTGTGGCCAAGGGCCAGCTAGTGAGTCCCGCAGGTATCGCGTTTGGAGACTGAAACTTGCTGTGATAAGAAGTGCAGGGTTTGGGGTTTTTTTACCCCAGTTTGGAAATCCTCTTTGTTTGTTTCCAGATAGGAATGACAAGAAGGAAGCAGGAGCTTTGTTTTTCTGGTCTGAAACCCTCAGATCTCTCTCCCTGTAGTAAATCCTTCCCGACTCACCTTGTGTACAGTATAGGTGATGTTATGAGCTGTTTTATTTGGGTATGGGAAAAAAGGCTCCCACCAGTCCGTGTTTTTAGGGCTGCGTCTGGAGGAGGAGGCACGCAGAGGCCTCGTGGACTTGCGTGGAGGCAGGGGTGGATGATGGGTGGGAGGATGTAAGGGAGCTCTACACACCCAGCCCCAACTCATACCTTCTTCTCATTGCCACCCAGAGACACGACGAGGAGGCAATGATTGACCGGGGAAGAGTGAGCAACATTGTCAATATTCACTATGAGAGGGAGGATTTGGAAGGTGAGTCTCTGCAAGTGCTGTGCTTCTGAACAAAACAGCACAGTTCTTTTCACAGAGTTTATATTATGGCTTTTTTAACAAAGGGAAAAAAGCCCCTGCAGAGGCCATGGTGTGAGTTTTAAATGACCCAGAGCCATTGCTTGTTGCTCAGTTGTTGCAAAGCTCGGGTAAAATAAACCTTGATAGGGCAGGCCTGTGACATTCAGGGATCCAGTGAAAAATCACAAAATTAAGAGAAGTTGGTGCTTCCTCCTGGGATAGCTGCACTGATCTGACTGTGGTGTCTGCATCAACCATCCCACGATAGTGAGAGCGCTGCAAATGCTGCTTTTTCTCAGGCCACCGGACCCTGCCTGTGGGCGTGTGGATGCCGCTGGTGAGGCAGAGCCACCGGCGTCACCGACCCCACAGCCAGAAGCATCGGAAACGGGAGCGGGAGAAGGACTCTTCCCCGACGGAGCCAGGCTACCACTGTGAGTCCCACCGCAGCCTTCACTAAACTCCTCAGGGCTACATGGGCGCTGGGGTCCATGTGGCTAGCTGGAGTGACTTGCTGTTCTTCCGAGGGAAAGGGGCATTATTTAGCAAGACCCCCTTTTTCCAAACTTTTCTCAGATTTTTTCTCTCTAAGGCAGTTAAATGCATAATGGAATTAGGGTCACCTTCCGTAGAGGGATCCTGGCTTTAAGAATGGAAATATGGGGAAGGAAAGACGCCCATCCCTATGCAGAGGTGGAATCGATGCTTCTCCTTCTCCGAGGCTCTGTGCAAGCCTGTCCAGAGCCAGGGGAGAGGGCCCAGCCCAATATTTGTGGCTGAACTGGTGCTGATCCGATGCTCACTTTGCACATGAACATGATGCGCCAAATTCAAGCGCGGTAACGGGACGGGGCTTTGTCTTCTGCCCCCAGACACCCCGTCCCAGCGGGTGCAGTTCATCCTGGGGACCAAGGAGGACAAGCAGCACGTCCCCCATGACTTGTTCACCGAGCTGGACGAGATCTGCACGAAAGAGGGTGAGGGTGCCGAGTGGAAGGAAACAGCAAGGTAAGTCTCTGCTGCCGGCTGCGGTAGGAGAGGAGTCCCCATGCTGACAGCGCCCGTGGGCTCTGCCTATTGCTCTGCGAGAGGCGAGGCTTGGCAGCTGCAGGTGCTGCTGTGAGGAGCCTTCTGCTCTCGGCACCCCACAGCTCGATCCCGGGGGCTGCAGGGCTGGGGCTGTTTTCTTGCAATGGGGCTGACGGTGCCCAATGTCTGCAGGTGGCTGAAGTTTGAGGAGGACGTGGAGGATGGCGGCGAGCGCTGGAGCAAGCCCTACGTGGGCACAGTGTCCTTGCAGAGCCTCTTTGCACTGAGGAGCTACATCCTCAGCGGCACAGTGCTGCTGGACATTTGTGCCAACAGCATCGAAGAGATCGCAGGTACCGTGGGCGCGGCGAGTTGCAGTCGATCGGCCAAGGAAACTCTGGCAAAGTCTGTGCTGTAGATTGCTTATAAGTTGGTTCACTGTGTAGAGTCAGACAGAATGGCCAGACGGGGCAAGAGAATTGCATTATTTAGGATGGGAAATAATTACCTTAGTGGAGTGATATTTGAATAAGCACTTCGATGATGTTTTTTTGCAAAAGAAAATTCTTGCTGTGGCAGCAAAGGCTGAACTGTGTTAAAACGTCTTGCTAAGCAAGGCTGAGCCCGCGTTAGGGTATCCTGCGTGGCATGGGCCTCCCCGGGGGCTTCAGGGTTCAGGACTTGTGGGGGTTTCTGCTCTGACAGCTTCATTTCCCTTTGCCGTCCCCAGACACAATCCTGTGCCAGCAAGAACAGTCCACAGAGTTTGACAAGCACGTGCGGGCAAAGGTTCGAGAAGTTCTGATGAAGAAGCATCACCATCAGGAGAACAAAGGAAACAAGCTTTTTGACACTGTCCACTTCTTTCCTGCTGAGAGCAAGAAGCCACTAGACCGGCATGTCCTCGACAAGACAGGTGAGGGTTCCTGCAGGGCTTCGGCCCCGTTAGACTGTGCCTGGCAAAGGGGAAGCATCCCGGTTGCGCTGTGTCTGTCTTTCTGACTGTTTTTCTTACCAGCCCAAACACTCACCCCTCTTCCTTCTGCCACAGCTGCAGAAGCTAAAAATGGGGTGAACCAAGAGACCGGCACAATGGGTTTAAGCAAGGTGAGACACTTGTAGCTTTCTTATGCTTTTGGCGCCAGATTTGCTCTTGCAAACTTGGCTGCAGAGTTCTGTGGTCTTTGTTTTTGGGGTAATTGCCTGAAAACTGCTTGTTGTGCCCAGGCGGAGCTGCGCTTCCTGAAGAAAATTCCTGCTGGCGCTGAAGTGTCCAACGTGCTCGTAGGAGAGCTGGATTTCCTTCAGCAGCCCATCGTGGCATTTGTCCGCCTGACCCCGGCTGTCCTCCTCTCCGGCATGACAGAAGTTCCCATCCGGACAAGGTCTGAATGAGAAGCACAGAAATTTTATGTAAAAAAACCCCAGCAAAACAACATCAGACTGCATGCATCAGTTCGGTGTCCCAAGGGAACGAGGCCAGCGGGAGCAAGCACGTTTCTCCCCTGCACATCTCCCTCACCATTGTTTCTCCCTTCCCTGCTGTATCTTTTAAACCCACTGGCCAATTTTAATGACAGTTGGCCCAAAAGTGAGATTTGGGATTGGTTTTGGTGAATTTCAAATTCACCACAGAGTCGGTGAGCCTATGAGTTCCCTCTCAAACTGTGCTCTGGGCTGGGAGCTCCCAGGGATTTTCTTGGGTGCCCTTTGAGCAAGGGCACGTTCGTCTCTCTCATGTTGTTGTTCTTGCCCAGGTTCCTGTTTGTTTTGCTCGGACCAGAAGGAAAAGGCCATCAGTACCATGAGATCGGCAGGTCCATGGCTACGCTCATGACGGATGAGGTGTGATGAGATAAGAGAGATCTCTGGGTCACTTTTGTCTTTCTTCTCCTCTCCCTGTCTCTATAGTAGTGAGGAAGAGGATTTGCTGTCCCAGCTGCCCGCAGCTCTCCAAATAGCCCACCCCTCGTTCTCAGCCCAAAGCAAACACGCACATTAGCTGGAGGCTGAAATCCCAGCCGGGGTGCATCCTGCACCTCGTCCTTCTCCCTGGGGGTCCCCAGCACGCCGTCCCCAGTGCTGGCATCGCGAGGGCCAGGAAACCTTGCCTTGCTCTGGAAGGAAAAGGCTGTGGTGTGCCATGGGGGACAGGGACTCGTGCAGATACCGGGATGCACAGATTTTTCCTTTTGGGGGAACATTCCCTGCCGTTTTCAGGGGAAAATGATCTTGCATTTAGCCATGAGCTTATTGCTCTGCTCAGGCTGTCCGGGATGGGTTGTCCTCTCATCAGGTTGTCTCCTGTCGGCAGGTTTTCCACGATGTGGCTTATAAAGCCCAGAACCGGGATGACCTCGTGGCCGGCATCGATGAGTTCCTGGATCAGGTCACGGTCTTGCCACCAGGAGAGTGGGATCCGTCGATCCGAATCGAGCCCCCGAAGAACGTCCCTTCGCAGGTGGGTGCTGCGGTGCAGGGAGGCACGAGGGGTCCGGGCAGGACGGCAGCCTGGCTGGGGATGCTGCTCAGGGCCCAAATTCCCAGGGTCCAGTTTGACACAGTCACATTCCCAGAGCAGAAGCAAGGCAAGCCAGCACTTGCAAATCCATCCCTTTATCCTGCTCCCATTTCAACAGCAAAAAAGGAAGATGCCAGGAGCTCCCGATGACAGTGCTTCTCACAGCAAGCCGGAGAAACACAGCGGTCATGAACTGGAGCGAACGGGAAGGTGTGAGCTTTAACAGTTTGGGATTTTTTTCTGTTTGCCTCTCAAATCTGAGCAGGCAGCTTCCCTTCTAGAAGGTTCCTGGGATGAGTTGGCTGAGTGAAGGTGCTCCACGATACCGGCTTGGTCCCCTGGGCTGGGCAGGTGGGAGATCTGGGCAGCTGGGCTCAGCCACAGCATCACTGCTCACAGGTTTTCCTGATCTGGGGTGGAAGCAGATGTGTAAGTGCCTCTGCTGCTTCCCAAAGCAAGGGACTGTTGCAGTAAGAGGGGAGAGGCTCTCAGGTTGGGTCCTTTTTCTTTTGGTCGGAGGGGTGTGTTTGAGGGCCTGTTTCTACTGGGTATGAAATGGGAGGAGGCAAGTGTTTCTGTGGAGCAGCGCTTGTGAGGGCCCTTCTGCAGCAGAGCAAAACTCCCGTGTGTTCTTCCACGAGAACAGTCTATATTTTTATTGTCCTTTCCTCCAGGCTCTTTGGAGGCTTGATCCGGGATGTGAAGAGGAAAGCCCCGTGGTTCTTGAGCGACTTTCGGGACGGACTGAGGCTGCAGTGTCTGGCGTCCTTCCTCTTCCTCTACTGTGCCTGCATGTCCCCCGTCATCACCTTCGGGGGGCTGCTGGGGGAGGCGACCGACGGCCACATCGTGAGCACCAATCTCTGTTGGGTGGCACGGGGGAGGGTAACACTCGTGCAAAAGTCCTCGCTGCAGTGAATTTGCTCTGGTTTTGGGTTTTTCCCTCATGATTTATTTCCTGACTGCTGCCTCTTTTCCCCGGACAGAGTGCCATGGAGTCGCTGCTGGGCGCATCCATGACCGGCGTGGTGTTTTCCCTCTTTGCCGGCCAACCCCTCACCATCCTCGGCAGCACCGGACCCGTCCTTGTCTTTGAGAAGATCCTCTACAAATTCTGCAAGTAAGGCTGCCTGCCGCGACTGGGTGCTGCCAGAGCCTTCAGAAGGCAGCAGTGATGGAGAAAAGATGTTTTTCTTCGGTTTTTTTGGTGGTAGTTGTTAGATTTGTCTTCTGTGTCCAAGACATTGCCCGCTGCTGCTGCTTTAGTATGTGATGGCGCAAGACCCTTCGGCCTCTGAAGGACGGATGGGGAGTTTGGGGTTTCTAGGACTGAAGTACAGCAGCAGCAGGAGGAGAAGCCACAAGAATATGGAGGCCCAAGATGGGCTGCACAAGGAAGATGAGACAAATCAGTCTGGTCTGGGAAGGAGGGAAGACTTGCTTTTCTCCAAGTACAAAAGCGGGCACTTTTTACCCCGGATTTTGCTGGGAGACGAAAGGCATTTTTCCCAAATATCCAAATAGTTTTTCTGTATTTGGCCATCAGGGTGATGGGGGAGAACACCATCTTGCACACCAGCTGCAATTAGCCTCAATTAGATAACTGCTAAACGATGATAATGAAATAACTGGCCTCTGCTCCTGCAGCCCCCCACCCTGCACCACAGCCCCGAGGCTGTCTGTGGTAGTATGTGGAAACTGCATGTACCCTCCACAGCCTTGACGGGCTCCTACACTGCTTTCCCCTTTGCGGGAAGGCCTGGCTCGGAGCCTCGTGCTGCCCTTCCCACACTTGTGTCATTTTGATTTCCCAGGGAACACGCGCTCTCCTATCTCTCTCTGCGGGCGTGCATCGGGCTGTGGACCGCCTTCTTCTCCATAGCGCTGGTGGCCACCGATGCCAGCTCTCTGGTGTGCTACATCACCCGCTTCACTGAAGAAGTCTTCGCCTCCCTCATCTGCCTCATCTTCATCTACGAGGCTCTGGAGAAGCTGAGTCACCTGTGGGAGATCTACCCTGTGCACATGCACAGCAAGCTCGACTTGCTCACCACCTACTAGTGGGTTTTTCCTCCTAAAACACGGCTGTGCCTTGGCAGGAGCTCAGGGCTGCACCTTCACCGCCTTCCCCTGACCCCTCTCTTGGCCTATCTCGTCCCAGCTGTAAGTGTGAGGCACCGGCCCATCCCAGCAATGAAACCCTGCGCTTCTGGGAGAGCAACAACATCACTGTGTCTGGCATCGCCTGGGAAAACCTCACGGTGACTGTAAGTGCCCTGAGCCACTGCTGGGGGAAGGGACGATTTGTCTCTTACCCTTTCCTGCCATGGCTCTCTTAGACCTCCTTCCCCGTTCCCTCTTTCTCTATCCCCAAGAGTTTCCAGCGTTTCCTTCCCCTCTGGTGTCTTCTTCAGCCACGGCTACCTGCCGTTCTGGGGGAGGATGTGCCCTGGCTCTGTGTTATGGTGTCCTATCACCTCCCATCTCTCCGCTCTCCTCTCTGCAGTTCCCTGTGTCACTCGTTCAGCTGCTGCTGCTCATTAACTATAAATCTCCAGCAGCAGCAGCAGTAGTCACAGGACCTCTGACCGTGATCCTCAAATCCCGCTTGTTATCCCGAGTTTCCTTGCCGCACGTGCACTGCCTTTGTGTCCTGATGCTCTGTTGCTCCAGGAATGTCGGTACTTGCATGGAGAGTTTCAAGGACCTGCCTGTGGACACAACGGCCCCTACGCACCCAATGTCCTCTTCTGGTGCTGCATCCTCTTCTTCTCCACCTTTGCGCTGTCAAGCTTCTTGAAGAAGTTTAAAACCAGCCGTTACTTCTCAACCAGAGTAAGCAGAAAATGGTGGCCTGCCGCAGTCTCCACGCTCATTTCCCAAAATGGCTTTCCTGGAGCACTGAGCAGTGTTTGCCACCATTTGGTCAAGCTGGGAAACACTGACCTTGGAGACCGAGCTCTCCATCAGCTGCCACGTCCCTCACTCATTTTCATCAGTGCAAAGCCATTGTAGTGTTTCCCACCTGCCTCATGACCTTCCCCGGAGCAATTTTTTGCTCAGGCAGTGGGAAATCATGTCTTCCAAAGTGTTGGGTTTTTTTCCCACCTTCTGGGCGTCATGTGCTCAAGGGGAAAGTTGGTTCAAACGAGGAACAAATGGTGCCTCGGTGCCTTACTCCCATTTTAGCGGTGAGCGTGGCTGTAGTGGCAGACATCTATTCCCTTATTTCTTAATTAATTTTTTTAAAGGTCTGAATTCAAACAACCCTTTTCCACCCAATTAAGCACCAGATCTCCCAGGGACAAACACAACGGCAGCACCTAACCAAGGGATCTTGCTGCGTGTCTGCAGGGCAGGGGGCGGGGGTGTGTGTTAACCAGCCTTCACGTTGTTGATGTCCCCAACTCTTCCACCTCATGTTAGGGCCCCGTTTGCGATGCCCCTCTCAGCTCTGGTTTCTTGCCCCAGGTACGGTCCACAGTAAGTGACTTTGCTGTTTTCCTCACCATCGTCATCATGGTGCTCATGGACTTTGCGCTTGGGATCCCATCCCCGAAGCTCCACGTCCCCCATATGTTCAAGGTAACGGGAGGGTTTGGCTTGGAGCTGGTTTCAGCTCTTGGGGATGCCCCAAGGGGATGTCAGGGCAGGGCAGGTCTGAGTCTGGAGGAGGTGCTGGTGCTGTGACCGTCTCTTCTTCCACCTCTGAACGCATCGTTTCCTTCTGGAAATGAGAAGGCAGCCCCAAACTAGATACCTACAGGAGAAGTATCTGTAGATGCTTGCACAGAGGACACTGGTGCTCTGAACCCCACGGGAGAGGGCCACATGAAGCCAGGGCTGGGAGATGCTCTGACACAGGCAGGGAGGGAAAATCAAAGCCAGTGAAGGGGCTGGGCTGGGGGACAATGCTGAGGTATGAGCTTTGTTGCAGCCTACCAGAGACGACCGCGGGTGGTTCATCAACCCCATTGGACCCAACCCTTGGTGGACGGTGTTGGCTGCGCTCATCCCAGCTCTGCTCTGCACCATCTTGATCTTCATGGACCAGCAGATCACTGCTGTTATTGTGAACAGGAAGGAGCACAGGCTGAAGGTACGGGGCTGCAAGAGATGACCCCACCCCCAGCCCACTCCGGGCTGCAGGGACAGGGAGAAGCTCCTATACCAAATGCTTTGTGAAGGCCTTGCTTTGGGACAACGTCAGGCTGCGGGGCAGGATGCTCTCCTGAACTCACGATGACACAGGGAGAGAATGACAGGGGAGTTCAGATAAGCGATCTTTTGGAGGCCCAAAGTAATGTTAGAGCAATATAGAAGCACGTTTCTGATTTTAAATGTCAGCAGCAGCTGGGGGAACGAATTGTTCTGATGTGCTGCCAGGGGTAACTGAGAGTCACATCTTACTTGCAAGTGGTGGAAATTTACGAACGAAAAAAAACAGTCTCTCCAAATCCACTTAGTCTGAACTCCTGCCAGATTTTGCGCAGAGGCTGGCGACGTCCTTAGTCTTTTCCAATTCTCGTTTTAAATTTTCAAGAAGTTGGCTTGTGCTCAAGTAGGGTTTGAGCCTGACTTGTGATGTTGTCCTTGCTCTTGTGCTGCGGGATGCTGGATCTCATGTTTTGCTCCCTGCAGAAAGGATGCGGGTACCACCTGGACCTTCTCATCGTGGCCGTGATGCTCGGGGTCTGCTCCGTGATGGGGCTGCCCTGGTTTGTGGCTGCGACCGTCCTGTCCCTCACCCACGTGAGCAGCCTCAAAGTAGAGTCCAAGTGCTCAGCTCCAGGAGAACAACCCCAGTTTCTGGGAATACGAGAGCAGAGAGTCACTGGCTTGATGATCTTTGTGCTCATGGGCTGCTCCGTCTTCTTCACGTCTCTGTTAAAGGTGAGAGGAAAATGCAAAACACCCAACCACCGTGAGCTTTTTGGGGTTATGCACAAGTAGTCCCCTCTCTGCAGGGCTGAGCGGTTGTGGAGCGGAGGAGGAGGTGATCCCAGACCCTGGGGCTTGACCACAGTGGGAACCAGCCTTGGTCGCTTTCCAGGCCTGCAGAGTCCCGTTTGCTGTGCTCGAGGCAAGCGAGCAACGCAGCGGCTTTAACTTTCAGGCATCTTTCAGGCCCACCCGTGTTTATGGGTTGCAGCTAAGGGTATTCAGAGCAGGACATCTGCTGTCTTTCAAACAGGCAGCACTTCACTGGTTGCAGTTTGCTGCTCCCGATGCCCCAGAACTGCCGTTCCCAGTAGCTGAACAACTGACATCGTCCCCATGGGCTTCCTCACACAAAGTGGTCTCCTCTCTAGGCTGAAAGCAGGCACGTCACTTTTGCATGGTGCCACAAGAATATGTAGAAACAGAACATGGCATTCGGTGAGGTCACCTCTTTTCCTCCAACCTTTCTGAAAAAGAGGATTATTCTCATGAAAGAACTCCAAAGTTCAGCCTCAGCAGAGCATTAGCTCACTCGCACGCACAGAATCTCTGATGGGGAGAATCTGACACACCTCTTACCCTGTGGGAAGTGGAAAGCTTTAGGCAATTTTAGGCAGTGCCTGTAGAAGAGAGGGGTAATACTGAAAATGCAATTTAACCCCCCAAATGAGTGCATTCTCTGGTTTCAGTTTATACCAATGCCGGTGCTTTATGGCGTCTTTCTCTACATGGGCGTGTCGTCGCTCGGAGGCATTCAGGTACGGACTCTTGTGCAGCGTGTCGGCTCCCTGGTATTTCACCTCCGTAGAAGCAGGAAAAAAGTGGCAGCATGGGAAAAAACCTCTCCAAAAGCGAGCTATGACAATGTTTTGTGTAAGGGGAAGATTGGTGGATGCACGGCAGGTATAGAGGGCTGGGCGGAGCAGGCGGGTTCAGCGCTCTCCGTTACACAGTTTAGAGCAGGTTGGTGTTTGGTTCTGTGAAAATGGGGGAATTCAGTGCAAAGGGAAGATGGTTTCTCCCACTGGTGGAAATCCTTGCTGGGGGATTCAGTGGGCCACAAAGGCTGTTAATAGACCAGCATGGAATAACGGCAGCTTGGTGGGCAGCCCTCATGGGCAAGCTGGTTTATAGAGGGAGTAAAGGGAAAATGAGTGCTGCTCCCAGGAGGAACACAGTGGGATCCAGGATTTCTCATTGCACATGAAGTCCTGAAAACTCCCAACATGTCTCAACAGGGCCAGAAACTTCCTGCAGTCCCAAGATGGCCACTAATTGCTTTTATTTTGCAGTTCTTTGACCGCCTGAAGCTGTTCTGGATGCCGGCGAAACACCAGCCGGATTTCCTCTACCTGCGGCACGTCCCCTTGAGAAAGGTGCATCTCTTCACCATGATCCAGCTGATCTGCCTCATCCTGCTCTGGGCCATCAAGGTGTCCCGTGCCGCCGTCATCTTCCCCGTGATGGTAAGAGCCAGAGTGCCGCTGGGCAGTGGGATGTTTGCAGCACTAGAGGGAGATGTAGCCTCATCTCTGGCCTCACCACATCTTCCCTCTGACTTGTGAAGGATTTGGCTCTCATTTTTGTCCGGAAGATGATGGATTTCTGCTTCTCGAAGCGAGAGCTCAGTTTTCTGGATGACCTTATGCCAAAAAGCAAGGTGTTGGACAGTGCCAAGAATGAAGCCGAAGGAGAAGAGGTAACACTTGATGGGTGCTGGGGCTGAACATCGCCCTCGAGCTGTGAGATCGCCTGTTTCTATCACAGCTTGTCTTGAAATGCTGGGGGAAGGTCAGGACTCAGCAGAACTACATCCTAATAGCCTGGATCCCGCAGTGCAACCTTTCTTCCTAAATTAGGAGGGAGCTTAACACTTCAATGGAGGTATAATCTTCAAAACGAATTATTTATAACAAAGATGGAAAGCTTCGCCCATAATGGTGTTTTTAACCTCCAGTGTTTGGAGTGAAAGGACTTTACCCTGCTGCACTCACAGCTAAAGCTGCCAAGAGTCAGGAGAGGGCAGCAGGCACTGTTTTTGCTGGGTGTTTAGTTTACCTCCACTTGGATCAAAGACAGAGAACTTGATTTGTCCCTCTTATACCAGGAGCCCCAGAAGATGTTGGAAGCTGCTGCTACAAAGTCAGTTCAGCTGAAACTGGGGAAGACCAGCGACTCAGCTACCCCAAAGCAGAGCAGTGACAGGTAAAGCCCCACCCAGAGCCAGGACCCGCAGCAAGATTAGTTGGAGGGGGTTTGGCAGAGATTTCCCCCCTTGTATCTTTATGGAGCACCCCACAGAAAGCAGCAGTCAGCCTGGTGGGAAATGCCAATTTAGGGGCAGGGCTGCAAGGAGGTGATGGCAGGGCTCTGACCCCAAGCAGAGTGGCTGCTCACCACGTTTGACCCAAAAGCTGACCTCATCAGTGACTTGACAGTGGCTGGAGATCCTCACACTTAACAATGAGGAGTTGCAGGCACGATCCCTAGCAGCGGTGGCTTAGGAGCCCACTGCAGGGCCAAACACCAGCAAGAGCCTTTGCTTGGAGCTGTTGCTCTGCAGCTCTCTGGTTTGACTCCCCAAACTCCTCAGCCAGCACAACCCCCCGTGCTTACGCTGAGCTTTGGTTCTCCGGCCCCCTTGTGCCTCATGCTGCTGCGCTTGGTGGCATAAGTTCCTGTCCTCACAGATTGCTGTGTGAAATACTTCTTGCAGGGTGGCTGTGAGAGAATGAAATGTCATATGACTGTCTCAAAGCTTGCTTGTATCTGTGCAAACCTCCAAGAGAAGCTGCTTCGGCCTGTGAATTGAACGAAATTCTCTGCTGCCCCGAGAAGCGGGCGTCTACTGAAGGATGCACTCTCCACTTCTTTGCAGTTGCATTGTCCGGACTCTTCATAGAAGCTCCAAAGGGGAAGAGCTGTGCTGAGCTGGCCCCATTCTGTAGCTGTTCGTGGCTCCATTGTGTAGGCCAGGCTCCATGCATGCATGGCTGATGAACGGGTAAGAGGCAAACGTTCCTGCCCTTGAAGCTGGATGCAACAAAACCTGTTGGACCAGAGAAAAAAAAAGGGCGATCAGATATGCTGATCAGCTGGTACTATGAACTAAAAAAGGCAGCTGAAAACCTTGCTCTTTGTGCATCCACCATGGAAGCCAGACCCGTGTGCACCCACCACCAAAGAACTGAAGGCTGAGGACCAAAGGGATGCCGCGGTATCCATGGTGGTGACTGTTCTTGCAGCCCTATCCCGCATCCTTGCTTTATTTCTGCCTTTTCCTTCCATTCTGTCCTACCGCTACCCCTCTTCACTTTTTTAATAATAAAAACCTATTTGGGGTATACGGCATTTGACCTTGTTTGTGTCTTAATCTCACTCTTGGGATCGTATCGAAACCTCCCCCGACATTGGATTGGGACAGCGGCTCCTTGCACATTTGATATCTGAGATGACATGGATGAACCCACCGTGTAACTCCCCCAGGGTCAGGCAGGACCCCGACCCGCCGGGGGAGCAGGAGGCAGACGATGGAGATGCACCCACGGACACGGCACCGATGGTAAACCAGCTGATGCTGCACCTTGCTGTAGGGTCTCTAATGTGCTGTGGGCCGTGCGGAGGTGTTCCCCCCCGCCCTTTCCGGGGGTCCCCAGGCTGCCGGGCTCCCCCCGGCCCCACAGCTGGGAGCTGTGGTCTCCTGACCCCTGGCCACTCGCTGGCAGTAGCGACCCACGGCCATGCAGCGACAGGGCTGGGAACAGGGCTGGGGGCTGCCTGCGCCCCACTTTGGGGATCCCAAAAAGCCCCAGGGCAGGTTGTATCCCCAGTGTGTCCCATGATGGGGGTGGCCTGTGCCCCTGCACACCCATGTGCGTGGGGGTCTGTCCCTGTCTCTGGTGGCAGCTGGCACAGGGGGAGGGTGGCCAGGAGTGTCCCCACCAGTGGCCTGGAGCTCGTCACTGCTGCGGGGCCAGAGGCCAGGCGGGGCCAGCACCTAGGAGCGATGACAGCACAGGGACGCACCGGGACAGGGACCAAGGGACGTGCTGGGGTGCGCTGGGGAGGAACCGCCCAGTCCCTCCCAGTGCCCCCCCCTCAGCGCGTCCTCGCTACTTCCTCCAGCGTCTGCTGGGCTCACCCCCAGCCCCCTCCTCCATGTCCTCAGTGCATCCCCCGGCCCCCACCCCAACACCCCCGGGACATCCCCCATCCCCACCCCACTGCCTGCCCCTCTCCCTCCCCGGGGTGCCTGGGGGCAGCTCCCTGGGCCTTCCCCAGCACATTCCGGGGCATCCCCCGGTCCCCACTACCCCAGCACTCCCTTGCCAGCCCTGGAGAGCTGCCTCCTGGGCAGAGCCCCCCCCCCGCCAGCGCCGGCCCTGGCGGGCACCTCCGTGGCTGCTGCCACCATCTCCATCGCTGGGGATCGGCAGCTGGACGAGGCCGCCCGGGCGTGCACCCCCTGCACCCCCCACCCGTGCCCGCAGCCAGTATGCAGCAGCAGCACAGGACACACATGGGAGCTGCGGGCTGGGCTGGGCTGCCAGCGGAGAGCCCGGGCAGGAGGGGGGCGCTCTCCCTGCCCCACTCCAGGGGCACCCAAACACTTGCAAGGGCAGAGAAGGGTGGGTCTAGACTCACGCTCCTGTAAGATTCTGGTCGTTTTCATCTTGAAAGAGGGTTCATGGGGGCAGCTCTTGGGGAGTAGCTTTAATCTGCCCGACGCTTCCCTAGGTGGGAACGTGAAGTGGAAGAGACGGTTTGTCAGGGCTGGTGCTGGTGCCCAGAAAGCGGGTTCATTGCCTGCTGGGCAACAGGTCAATAATCCCACACTTATTTTTTTTAGGCTTGCACAGGCCTGTGGGCTCGGCCCTTTCCCACAAATCAAGCACCCCAACGAGGCTTTTCCTGCTAGATTTATACACAGAACTTGCAGAGAGTAATTTCCCAAGCCTATCCTCTCTAGGAGGGCTGGTTACTAATTTACATACAATTATAACACTGCTGACACAAGACTTCTACTCTACGCATGCTGAGGGGAAGGGTCTTCACCTGGCCAAGGGTCTGCTTGACCTACAGGCAAGATTTTTAGTATTCTAATGAGGGCAGTTCAGTGAAGGATCACTGGACCTTGAGTTTGCTTGCCCAGTTGGCAATGTACCCTCTTCAAGGTCGAATGGCTCCGGGATGTCCTGGCTCAAAGGCAGCTGTCGACCTGTTCTGCTGGTGTCTTTAACATAGACAAAGGACATCTTGCTTGACCTAAGCATGGCTACATTGTTCTAAAAGTTTAACCTTCAACACCACTGCTTCAAAAACAGGGAAAAGATCACGTCTCAATTATAAAAAAGTTTGCTCAGAACAGGACATAATCTGGGCAGCAATACTGCTCAGTTGATGCTCGAGTATCTGCTGTACATTTCTGAGTGCACAGGGGACTGTCGACACGTTCTGTAAGAAACAACTGCTTTCAAAAAGAGTTCTTCATAGAAAAAGTAGGCTCAGTGCTTAAAGGGGAAATACCCATAGTACATTTCTTCTGTCATTCTGATAGATTTGACGGTT